>NW_019416523.1:249495-486669 GCF_000390285.2 Anoplophora glabripennis | reverse complement strand
AACCGCGCGCCATTATTCTATGGCTAGAAATTGGCCTCAATGATTTGGGATCGAGGGGGATTATCCCTCTTTATCCTGCCTCATCTCGTGTAGGCCTGGACAGCCTTCGTAGGTGGGCCCCATCCGTCGTCTACCCCGACCATAAATGCGGTCGGTGTAGGCGCTTTGTGGGACCTCCTTTTGTCCTGGCTGGGCCCCGCAGGCTAAGGCCCTTTCTTCTGGCGCTCTTCTTGCTTCGCCGGCTCGTCTCCTTGGGCAGATATCGTTAGACAAAGTGTGACTACTCATTAGATCATCTCTAGCCACTTGCCACTATACCTCCTAGTCGATTGAAGTATACATTTTCCATTAGAAAGATCCTGTTTATTCTCTCTCTCTGGAATGTGGACATATTTGATAGGGTATGTCAGCAAAAAGATAAAACCTCGGATGAAATAATAAATAGTGCCATTCTACGTACTTTTGGTGGAGGCTTCATTCAATTCTGATTCTGCTCTATTTGGAGTTTATTATTTCACATGTTCAAATAACATTGCTCCTCCCATTATGTATCGTTTCTTGATTCACTAGAATAGCGCTTTGGCGATACGAGGATTTAAGAATATGAAGATACAATAAAAATACTTTTATAAATTGTGTAAAATCGTTACTGAAATAAATTTTCTCGGATAACGTGCAGATATTTTGTGGTCCAATGTCAGAAATTGTATCCATTAATTCATTAATGTGTCGCTTTAATTTGCCGAAAAAAAAACAGTTAAAAATAAAAATCCAGAAAAATAAGTTTTAATTAAACGTTTATTCACTTTTTACTTATTTATTTATATTTGCTTGAAAGGCACACGTTGACACAAAGTTCCGTAATGGAACAATTTTTCTGTTTATTACAAAAAATGGGACAAACAAAATAGGACACGCTATCTACAGTCAGAACTATTCGCATTCTTTTACATAGATCAGGGGCGATTCCAGAGGTTCTCAATAAATTTTGAATTTTGGTTTATTTTTTTATTTTTATTTAATTATTTTAGGCAGTGTTTTGCTTTTACTTTACTTACTCTTTATCAATAAACTAAATAAAATATTATAACTAAAAATTTAAAAGTTGAATAAAAATAATATTCAACAAGTCATATAGATAAATTATACAATGGCAACAAGACAAACATTTATTTTAACCCGACAAAGATATGTTTTTGTTCTCTTAATAATTGTATTTCATCACGACAACGGTAATTCATTAATAACGGTACATTTTTCTTAAGGGCAGTTTGCTGACTTAAATTCATGATTCTACGTCAGCAACTCAATTGTGTCTTATTTGAATACTCCTTACTCCTTTTTCATTCTAAAGGATTTAAAGTTAATACAATATTTTCAATTTTTTGTAACGTTTTGAGAATCCCTATACGTATTACTTGAACATTTGCACACCTATAGTTATTAAGGTGACAATTATGATTATAATAACTTGTTGCAATCACTTCTAAGGGGCGCTAGTTACACTATCTTCTTTGTGTAAAAGTATGTCTAACATTGTTCCTCTTCGAAAGTCTGAGCTTTCAACAAGAATTTACTAAATCGAGTTCGGTTCCAAAAAGTATATAAGTAAGCCAAAATTAAATTAAACAACTATTTGCATCGAAATAGGCAGTGAAATATGAACATTGACGATTAATACAAACACACTAATAGAAAGGAAATAATATTTTTTTGAGCACATCTACAAAAATACTATCAAAATTAACTTCTATGGATTTTCTCAACCTCTTATTCTATCTAATTAAATCTGACACTGAGTAAAGTTGCAAATTGCCTTTTGATAATATTAACTGATTCTTGTAATTTTGCTCACAGGTGATCTTGAGTGTTAACACTTTTTGTAAACCGTGCAAACCGTTATCTTGCTGGAGTATCTTGTGCCAAATATTGGTCTAGAATTGTATAATGTCTTTATTGAAAGTATTCTGAAAACGGAGGACAGATTTAATCAAGTATTAGCTGAGAGCTGGGGGTGTACTTGATCCTATATTTTCTATATTTCATACTAAAACATCGTCTTTTACAGTTCTAGTGTCATAATTTTATGTCGGCAATCTTCCTTTAAGATGTGTACCACTATTAACGAATCACCCTAAATTTAAATAAGCAATGTAATGCTTTTACTAAATAACTATATTTATCAGACCAGAAATTTTTTGCACAGAAGGTAGCTGCCTTACTGTTGAGGATTCCTGTCTTTGTCACTTCTTCTGCGGACTTTCTTCTTGATCTGAGCAACTGACGGACAAGATGAGTTTGTTTAAACTGTAGGTCATGTATAATTTAGTGGCAAGGAATATATGGGATCTCTGACTCGGTGTTTTTGTCATCAAATGAGGTAAGTAATTATTTCTTTGCCATGTGCTATAACTTGGTAATGGTAATAACAAAATATTTCTGGATAAATAATATTACATGTTGATGATTTTACATTCATATTAAAACAATATAACTGTCTTAAATCAAACGTTTCTCTCTATGAAAGCACACGTTAATATAATGTAGGGATCAAGGCCGGATTCTCTTTTATGTAATTTTATTCAAACAAAAAGTGACACAATTGCTGCTTTTTTATAACTGCACTCTTTACTTTATAAGAATATATATGCAGTATTTGCATAACAGTATGAAAAAAAATCTACACTAAACGCTTCACATGAAACTTACCATAAAATATAACAAAATAATAATTTCTTATTCATAAGGAAAGCGATATAAAATAATTAACAGTTGTCTTGTCCTAAGTTTTCTGCGGTTAATCGTCTCCAGCGATCGATAACTATTCATTTCAGAAACGAAAATGACCATTTAACATTTACCGAGGTCAAGGGCGTATATCCAAAGTAGTCGAAATTTTTAATAGATGCTAACTTTACCTACTAATAGTGACGAAGCATCAACTACTTCACCTCTTAGTAATTCAATTATCTACGTCATTGTACAATAACATGTACATGTCTGCCTCCGATCTGAAGCTTCGCATCGATCAATGTATCTAGCGGCACCCTGCCCTGTGGGCCTGGCGTGCCGATGAATAACCCAGGTTTTTTACTAAAGGACGTTGGCCGTACATTTCATTGTCGTTTGTCCATGTGTGAGTGAGTTTGATACTTTGCCTGATCGAGTGTATGGCACATGTTTGTATGGCAGTCAGTAGCATTGTGTATGTGAGCATAGAGCGACACATGGCTTTACCATAGATTTAGCCTATTTCTGCTTCTACAACGCGTATTGCTTCTTACTAGCATAATATAGATTACTACTGTTTATTATCTGATTGTCGTCACAANCTTTGCCATGTGCTATAACTTGGTAATGGTAATAACAAAATATTTCTGGATAAATAATATTACATGTTGATGATTTTACATTCATATTAAAACAATATAACTGTCTTAAATCAAACGTTTCTCTCTATGAAAGCACACGTTAATATAATGTAGGGATCAAAAATGTTAGGGTGGCTGCAATGTGGTACAGGGTTGGCTGTAGGCCGGATTCTCTTTTATGTAATTTTATTCAAACAAAACGTGACATAATTGTTGCTTTTTTATAACTGCACTCTTTACTTTATAAGAATATATATGCAGTATTTGCATAATAGTATGAAACAAAAATGAGCAGTACACTAAACGCTTCAAATGAAACTTACCATAAAATATAACAAAATAATAATTTTTTACTCATAAGGAAAGGATATAAAATAATTAACAGTTGTCTTGTCCTAAGTTTTCCACGGTTAATCGTCTCCAGCGATCGATGACTATTCATTTCAGAAACGAAAATGACCATCTAACATTTACAGAGGTCACAGGCGCATATCCAAAGTAGTCAAAATTTTTAATAGATGCTAACTTTACCTACTAATAGTGACGAAGCATCAACTACTTCACATCTTAGTAATTCCATTGTCTACGTCATTGTACAATAACATGTACATGTCTGCCTCCGATCTGAAGCTTCGCATCGATCAATGTATCTAGCGGCACCCTGCCCTGTGGGCCTGGCGTGCCGATGAATAACCCAGGTTTTTTACTAAAGGACGTTGGCCGTACATTTCATTGTCGTTTGTCCATGTGTGAGTGAGTTTGATACTTTGCCTGATCGAGTGTATGGCACATGTTTGTATGGCAGTCAGTAGCATTGTGTATGTGAGCATAGAGCGACACATGGCTTTACCATAGATTTAGCCTATTTCTGCTTCTACAACGCGTATTGCTTCTTACTAGCATAATATAGATTACTACTGTTTATTATCTGATTGTCGTCACAAAGTTTCCGATGTCTATTTATAAGTTGATGTTGTAGAGGTCTTTTAATATCTGATTAGCCGCGAAATGCGCGAAAGGCGTGGCGTATCCCCATAATTCTTCTAATAAGCACGTTGTGAAAACATTGACTTAGAACTAGACCATGTGCATCATTACAAGTAGAAATGAACTAAGGCGCTCGGGCATCAATAAAGTCAACTGGCGAACGTTCGTTATATATATTTTTATTGTTTAAATTAAAATAATAAAGAATAGGGCATTTTATTATGATATTTGTAATCGGATCAAAGGCTTGATTACGCTAGAGCTCGAGAGAGATTGTGAATAATAGGTGTAATGTTTTTAGGACGTAGAATAATTTAGGCAACGGCGACGGTCGGAATTATGTTTCTGCGCATATGAAGGTCAAAGCTCATAAGATTTTAAAACATCTCTAATCTATTTTTTAGGTATTAAATACCTATTTTTATTTAAGAAATGCATTTGTTGTATCTTCGTTTAATAATTCATTATTTTCTTTATTTCCAATAAATAACTTAATAATATTTAATAACCCCAAGGTGAATAGTTATCTCATTAACTTACTAAGTATGTTTTATATTGGACAACTTATTGACAGCAAGATAAATTCGCCATATATATATTTAATGGTCTCTATCGCATAACTCAGCAGTTTCGGCTTTAATGACTGCGTGCATAGAAACTCTAAAGCATCTAAAGCATCCTCGGCAAACATGCCGAAGCTCCTACATCCGTAAGCAAATTATCATTGAGCGCACGAAGGATAACAATAATTCTGGCCTAATTAACCGAGGGTAATATGTAGTCATTAACGGTGGTACCCGCGCCCCATTAATTTGCGACCGCGATCAGATGATCGGTTGGTCGTTAGCGCTGTCGCCGTATATATTCCGCCGTTATCGGGACCCGCTGTATCGCCGTTTGGGGAGCGGTAACGTAGTCAAAGCCTTAGAAAAAATAAAGGAACTTTTTGGGGATAAATAATTTTATTTTCGGTACACATAATGGCTTTTATCTGAATTAAGCCGGCAAAGATCGATTCCGTAAAACCCAAACTATTTACGTTTATCTATTCGAGAAATAGACGAATCCAGAAACCCTAGCATAAAAATTAATCAGTCAGCAACTAGATAACTATACATACTAGAAACTATTTTGTCAGTTGCCTAACATAATGAAAGATCTAACTTAGGAAAAAACTACCTTCCTAAAATTAAAAATACCAATAACTTTATCCACCATTTCATAACGGTTATAAAAAATACAAAAAAAATTAAAAAACCGGTGGCGTAAACATTTTTTTTTTGAAAGCAATGTACTTACAAGGTTAGTCACATTCTGCCCCCTTCTCATTTTTATGTTTCAAAATATGAAACAATGAGGAATACCAAATTTTAGGAAATTTTCTAGCGATTTCAAAGAAATATTAATTTTTCATACATGGGTCGAGAAATGCTTCCTAAGGGAGCTACGCCTCCCTAAATGGGGTCTAAAAAAAATCATTGTTTTTTTTTTAATATTTCTGAAACGGGTTGAAGGATAATTATGAATTTTTTACCATGAACGCTCATTAAAAGTGAAATAGATCATAAAATTTTTTATTAAGGAACGTCTCGATTGAGGGTCGTCGCCTAAAATTTGCGCCTATTTTTTTGCTTGTTGAAATTTTCAAATTCAGATGCCAACTTATGATAAATCCTCATTTCCTCTACAAAAAAGGTACTCTTTATTTCTTTCGATAAAATGCTTCATTTCCGAGAAAAACGGATTTAAGCATTAGGTAGGTACATTAGATACATAAATAAAATTAAAAAAAATTTCTTGAATAGCTAAAATGGATACGTGCACCATTATAAATTTTGATATACATTGTAATAAACAATGTGAAAAGTGCTTAGAAAAGCGCACTTTAGAAAGTGTTATAACATATTATTTAAATCGATCTTTCTCGAAAACGGATTACTTTTTCGATATAAAACAACATTACCATTTTTTCATAGAAAACTCAGACCTATCAGATTTTATCCTGCAAGTCCTATTTATTATTTTGTGACACTCTCCATGAATAAATAATAAATTTAGAATGTCAGCATTTGAATAAATGATAACGCTTTCCATTCTTTAACAATAAATAATACTCAAATAAACATTCACTGTATATCTTAAATTCCCAACAATAAATTGGTGACAGATTAGGTGCTTGTTTTGAAGTTCCACTAAAAATTTCACAGCTATCCTCGCAAGAAATTATGCGATATCCGTTGACTGCTCGAAAAACAGTAAATACCTTAAAAACCAGAAGAGATAGGTAGAGAGAATCATTATACCATTCGAAAGAGAATAAAATTGTTCATCAGGCTGCGCAAAAATATTCAGGGTTCCATTTTAAAAAAATAAGTTAAGATGGTTTAAAGTTGACTAAATTCGGCATTAAATTTCTACCACCATGTATGAAATTAAGTCATTTTGAAATTATGGCAGGGAAGTTTGTAGTTTTAGTTACATATATCCCTTATAAATTTTATGGCTCTAACTTTATTATTGTAAAATACACATCGTTTTGAATTAGGCAGTGCTTTTTTAATTTTTTTTTTAATTAAATATATCAACAACGGTTAACTTTAAAAATAGGAAACCAATCCAAAATTGCAATAATATACAAGGTGTTCCATTTAAAATAACGAAGATGACGTCAACTTATAACCGTCCGCTATAACCGGAAGCGTTGGTTGGACGCCATTATTTTAGTTGAGATGGGCATGCCCGAAAATCCTATTGCCCAAGTTTTCAAAATTAAAATCGAAGTAGTCTCTGAAATATGTCTAATGTTTCGTCACCGTGGACACCATCTCTAGACCAAACTTTAATTCCTTTTACCCCTTTACAGAAAAATTTATTTAAAGAAATTTTCCTTGTTTAGAACATAATGTAGTTAATATAGTATATTTTTTCTTAATATAATATTGAATTTGTTCAGTAAATTTAATAACGGAAAAGTTTAAATATGCACTGGGTGACAAATATAAAGGTCTGGTTTATATCTTCGTCAATTATTTGTTTATTAAGATAAGGGGGTAAAATATCACGTGAATGTCCGTGTATATACAACATTATATACCCTGTGTTTAAAAAATTTGGAACCCCCCCCCTCTATCTCAGAAAATACTGCTCAAACAAAAAAATGATTAGGACAAATGTTGCAGGGTTTTGAGTGAGCAATCCAACGGTAACCTTGACCATGACCTTGAAAGTAATTTAGAGATCAAGTTGAACATTTTAAATGGAACCGTATATTTTTTACCCTAGAAATGGAAAAAATGGAAATGTTTACGTTCGGATATGACCTTGACCATGACCTTCAAGGTCGTTTACAGGTCCAGTCGATTTTTATTAAATGACCCGCTATTCTTGACTGCGGAAATTGAGTGAGCGTAAAATTCAAAAATGACCTATACCATGTCTTTGACCATGATCTAAAGGTAACTAACGTCAAACGTAAGCAATGAACTTAAGTTTAATAATGCTCTTAAGAAAATATATACGGTTCCATTTAAAATTTTCAACTTGACCTCTAAATGTCCTTCAAGGTCAAGGTCACCGTTGGATTGCCCACTCAAAACCATGCAACTTTTGTCCTAATGATTTTTTGTATGAGCAGTTATTTCTGAGATAGAGGGGGGGGGGGGTTCCAAACTTTTTGAACACCCTGTATACACGGACATATATTGGAATTTTAGTTTTTATCAGACACTTGTCATAGATTGTAGATTGTCGATTGTAAGTTGTTGTAGAGTAGAGTGTCATAGATACTTTATAATTAGAAATTTGGACTGAATCTTAAAAAAAAACAATCTATATATTTAGGTTTAATTACGAATATATCACACTAAATAAAGAAGAGATTGTAGTAAAAATTAGGAGTCTGATATGTCAAAAATATGCTTTTAGAACAAAAGTACTTTTTAGTTGAATCCGCTATCGATACACTGCTGTACTGAATAACTCAACGAAATATTGTAGAATATTGAAAGTTAAATAAATTTCTGTATTTCGGAAATGCATTTTCAAAATTTGAATAATGTACGCTAGAGATAACTGTGGAATTAGACCAACGTTTATATTTTTACATATCGGAATGTGACACTTTTTCAAAATTACAACGGTATAAGAATCTGTATTTGTGCACACAAAATATTGAACTATCTGATTAAATAGGGGTTAAATGTCGGTCCCCATTTTATTTTTCCACACCAAAACCGCAGGCGAATGTTATAAATCGTTTTTATTTCAGTTGCTCGGAAAATTCTATTTTACTAGGGCATAAAAGCTACCGCCGCGATGACCGTAAGTCACGGGGCCCTTTGGCACAAGCGTGTCGCCCCGGAAGACACATGACGGCGTAATTCTCTGCCGCACGACACATTCGCGCCCGACTATCTCCGGTCTCCAAGGCCCCTTTGACCAGCAATGCAAACAGTTAACGCAATGCTGATTACTAATGCATTTTATGCATCCAGCTTTACGGTGCTAGCAATAGAAACTTAATTATTAACTTTGCTGATAACAAAAACACTCAGAAAGATTGCAGGGGTATACTTAACTTAAGTAATAAGAAACACAAGAATCAGTAAGGTTAAATAGTGCCTCATCATAGATTGGGACTTCATGGTGTTTCATGTTTTTATGAATTTCTCTTCGTTAGGGTCTGAGATTTTGTAAATTAAAACTATGATATTCCGGTCGTGGTTTGGTTTGCAAGCTTATGTGGTACTTGTCATTGGTCAAACAATTTTTGGGTTGATTAGAAAGTCTTCGTATTTCATTGTATTTGAAGGGACGTACCGTTATATTTTCAGAAGAAACTCTCTTGTCCTCTATTACTTGTCCATGGCGTCTAGTGCATGATTTAAAATAATTAACCTGAACATTGTCGTTAATTTTTATGTATCAAATTTCAAGTAAGTTCTTGTTTCTATTGAAATTGATTTTGCTGGATTTCTGTGGAACCTTGATCAATATCTTCTCATTTTTGTTAATTACTGAGTTCTGCATTCGATCATATCCTATATTGCTATTTTTTAGGTGAAGTTTGTATTTTTTTAATCACATGCCTTTCCCTGTGTCTAATGTATATTTTGCTGGGGGATGCTGGAGTCTTGGAGTACATCATCCTAATAACTCGTTTTAAGAAAGATTGCTGCGAACTTTCTGGAAGTGGTAAATTTATGTATTCCTAAGAGAAACATTGAAACTGGATTTCCAAGAAGAAAACGATATGTCTTTCGAAACCTCAAGTAGCCCAAAAGGTGAGGATATTTGGGACGCAATTGCTCTATCGGCCCTCCCAAAGGCAAAAATAGGCGACTTATCAGTACACGCTTTTATATATTGGATATCTCTTAATATCTCTACCAAATATACATCTTTTTCTTGTTCCTAGATACTCTAGGTACTGATAGCTCAGTATTTCTGTTAATGTATCAATTTATTTCTAAAAGTTGATCATAGGTGATATTTTCCCTCGTTCAAGAGTTCTGGTACGTAGATAGTACATGTTCGATATACCGATAGGATACCTTGATTCTGGGAGGGATGGAGATGAGACTCAGCAATCAGACACCTGTTGACTTCTTGTAAACACCGTAAACTAAGGTGTTATCGGATTTCATTTTGATAAGGACATCTAAGAATAGAAGGCTATACCATTTTCTTCCAACTCCATGATTTTTATTCCATTATATGAGCTCATATCTTTTTCATAATTGTCTTCATAGTATCCTGTATTATGGCCCAATGTTCTCTATTTTTTATTTCACTGACTCACAGCTTTCTTTTTATTACTTCATAGCTTTTCTCAAATAATCTTACCTCATATTATGTTGCTGATTTTTTTTTCATCATCTACTTCCCAGGAGATAAAGACCTACTTTTTCAATGAATATTATTATTTTTTCTTTCTTAAAAATAATGTATATGCTAGTTTCTGCTATTATTACTTAAATGAATCAACTGACTTTTGTCCATATTTAGGGAATTATTTCAATCATATACCTTTCACATTGTTGTGATGAACGATATTCGAGTTTATAATTCTCAAAATTTTTATAGAACATATTTCGATTTTTGACGTCGTTATCACAGCTTATTTTTATAATTGTACATGGTGATTCTGAACTTATCCGAAAAGAGGAAAAAAATGGTTAAAGTTAAATAGTTCCTAAATGGTACTCAACAATTGTATCCCAATTTCCCCATTTAATGAATGTGAATTTTTAAAGTAATGTCATTCTAAACAATTGGCAATTTTTTTTATAAAAAAGAAAATACTGTATTTCTAAGCACTATATCAGAAGTTATAGTAGTTACGTTCTAGAGAACACTGTTTATAAAATGTCGCGTGTTAAAATTACAGAAGGAATTTGCTTTATTTCGTAAATTAATTGTAGTAACGTTAAATGTAGAAAATAAAATTTACCTTGGAACCGTACTTTATCAGGTTTTTAGTAGATACGAGTTCTTGCCTCACTCAACTCAACCAGTTTTGCAGTGGCATAAATTTGTGTTTTCAAGATTTCATAATACACTGCTCAAAATAATTAGAGGAACATTTATTTAAATCTCAATAACTTTTTTATTTGTAATACTATATAAATCTAATAATACATATCTTAAAGACTAACATTTTGTTCAAATAAATTTACGAAAATAAAACTTATTTACATAATCATTCTTGAGACAATAGTACCAATTCAAAAAAACTACAAGAAATAAAGTGAAACAATCAATCAAAATTTCAATTTAGAAATATGCTGTGCCTTGTAATAGTAAACAATGTTGACAGTTCAGCATAAATTGTAAAAAAAAGTTGAAGTCGTTCGTATTGTTGCTAGTATGGCACCAGTATTCGACAAGTTGCAAGAGATTTTAACGTAAGCCCTTCTGTCATCCATCGCGTGTGGAATCGTTACTTAGAAACCGGAGGATATAAAAGACGCATTGGACAAGGTTCTAAGAGGAAAACAAACCGAATTCAGGACAAGTTTTTAGTCCTATCCTTTTTGCGTTTTCGTACATCCACAGCAAAAGACCTTCAAAGTAGGCTCAGAACGACTCATGGATTGGAAATTTCCTATCAGACTGAGAGGAGCAAACTTGGGACCAAGAAGACCCGTGCGAAAACCTATTTTCTCACTCCGTATCAGATAAGATCTCGACGTTCACATGAACGCCATTCTTCAGTTACCATACAAGAAGTCGAAAGATTTGGTGGTGGGTCAGTGATGGTTTGGGGAGGAATTAGTCTTGATGAAAGAACCGATCTTGTCATAGTTCCAGGGACTCTAACCGCTGAACGGTACATTGATCTCATTCTAGAAGATCATGTTATACCAGCCGCTTATGGTATAGGTGCAAATTTTCTGTTTATGCAAGATAACGCAAGGCCACATACTGCGATTATCACCATGAACTACCTTCAACATCACGGGATTCAATCCATAGATTGGCCTCCGCTAAGTGCTGATCTTAACCCCATCGAACATCTTTGGGATTTGTTAGATAGGCGTGTTCGGAGGCGCCCAGACCCACCTCAGACTCTCTAACAGTTAACAAATGCCCTAATCGAAGAATGGGAGAATATACCACAAGAAGACATTCGTAGGCTCATCCAAAGCTTGCCACGGAGGTGTCCAGCAGTAATTCGTGCTAATGGAAGACATACACGATATTAGTGCACCAAATGTCACCAGGACCTTTATGTTATACAGACAGGATCACAGACTCTTCACTTTATTTCTTGTCGTTTTTTTTTGAATTGGCGCTGTTGCCTCAAGAGTGATTATGTAAATTTGTTTTATTTTCGTAAATTTATTCGAACAAAATGTTAGTCTTTAAGATATGCATTATTAGATTTATATAGTATTACAAATAAAAAAGTTATTGAGATTTAAATAAGTGTTCCTCTAATTATTTTGAGCAGTGTAGCATATTTGTTATAGTTTTCTTTGGTATACTACATTTACTTAGACCACCTAATTTTTTTCATTCTCACCCTGTATGCTTTGTAATTTCAG
The DNA here is from genome assembly GCF_000390285.2 of Anoplophora glabripennis. Lineage (NCBI taxonomy): Eukaryota > Metazoa > Arthropoda > Insecta > Coleoptera > Cerambycidae > Anoplophora > Anoplophora glabripennis. The sequence continues at coordinate 474,263 of NW_019416523.1, read as the reverse complement.
TTTAGACACCTACTGTTCTATTGTCTATTCCATTTTCGTTTTTAAATTAAAAGCATTTTAAACGTAAATAATATGAAACGTAGTAATCTTCCATTTTTAAGGCACGAAAAAAAAATTGATGAGATTTCTTGATCTTTAAGCACTGTATGTCAACTCTTTTGAATATTTTGTTTTTTTATGAAATATTAAATACATACAGCAAAATTGTTTATGTCACTTCTCAGCACTTGCTGTTGTGTAATTGAAAACAAAAGAGATTAAGGAAGCACATTAAGAGATTTTTTTTTAATAACTCCAGAATTTAATAATAAATCCCTTAAATGGATATTAACATTTTGCCAGTGTTTATAACAAAAGTAGTGGTCGTTGCCAATTTTAAATGCTAATTTTAGCTAGGCCACCTTGTAGTTTAAAATCTAAAATATGTTACGGTTACGACACTATTTGTATATCGCAGAAAACGTGTTGCTTGTAAGCCTGTGCAGAAACAGATACTGTGCCGCAACTATTAGGCTATTAGTAATGTTAATAGCATTGTAAATGTGAATATTTCCTGATATTTATTATGCAGCAACTATAAATAGGATAAAAGGAGCTGGTCCGAACGCTGGCAATTATACAGATAAATTTTAAACGTTACTACATTAGTTACATTAGTCTATTATGCATTGCAAAAGAGTGGTTCATTTATTCTCTCATACGCATTCCATTCCAGATTGCTCAACACCTACGTAATATATCGTTAGTTGGGTTATCAATTCGTGAGGTGTATCTAGTGCTTGGATTATTATGTACCTAATTTGTTTACATGCTAATGTTAAAATGGCAACTAAAAATGTGACGCTCTGTGCAAACACTGTCTAAAAATTTTGAAAAAGATTCGAAAGGAATAGAACAAGTGTCTTCTAAAATAAACGGAAAAAAGCGTCATCTCATGGATTAAGAGCTTCTGTGTTAACTTGAGAAATGGTATTTAATTTTTTTATTTCTCTAATGAAATATAATTTGTCTGTTATTTCAGAAATGAAACAATATTTTCGAATGCTTATTTATAGCTCTGTATCTTCCAAAACTTCCTGATATTTCTATTCTTATATAAAGGGTGGTCTCCCCAGTAATTTTGGAAGTGGTAGTAATATCTAAATCTAGACATATTTTTGTATAAACTTTTTTCGCAAAATATGAGTAGAGCTATGCGTTTTTAAAGGCGATCGTATATGATATATTATATTGAGATATCTTTAAGGTCTGTCGAGATATCTTATTCACATTTTAAAAGTAGACTGAGCATATTGATACCAATTTTACGCAGAATTATTCAGATCAAATATGCTATCTAAGCTATGCCTTAAATTATGATTTTAGGGGCTGATTTCACTATTTATAGTTATCCTTAGAATACTATCAAGAACAACATAGGTACTCTTTATTCAATTTCCTTAATTCGAATACTTTTTGAGAAATAAATTTACACATGAAGGTATATTTTCAGTTTTCATGACATGAAATGCTTTTAATAAATTTAAAACGGTATCCGTCGTTTTTCATAAATCTTATAATTTCCAAATAATACGTATTTATTAGAACGTGTTATATTTAAAACGAAAGAAGTAAAGTAACGCCTGGATTAAATGAGTCACCCTGTATAATGGAAAGTATTTTTTAAATACATAGAAATTTATTTCAGAAATTTTTTCAGTAGTGTACAATTTTTTTTTTTGTAGAGGCACCTCCCTCCCCTCTGGTTCGTGAGGCTAATAAAATAAAAAAAATGAAAATAAAAAAAACATTCCAAAAATAATAATATGCTCTTTCTGCAAAAATTCAACGATGAAATATATTTGTTTGGACAATATTTGTGAAAAAGTGTGTAAAAATGAGTCTTGAATAATCAAAAAATTAAACGTATACCTACCACATTTGATACTGATGGTAAGTTAGAAGATATTTAAGAGGAACTATTGTTATTCGGTCATATTCAAGCAATTTTTAGGCACACTATGTGTAACAAACTATAATATATTGTAATGGTATTGTTATGTGAATTCGTGTTTGTATAAGCGCCAAATTAAATTTTGAATTTTGTTTAAGTGTGATATGTACATAATTTGATTTTAGTGTGATGTTGGTTGTATAACTTTTCCCTGCTAGCTTTAAACTCTTCTCAGTAGTCGGTTCAATTCAAGATATTCATCCGAAAACCATACACAACTCACAACTCTAAACAACAGATGTGGTCAATAAATTAATTTATTAATATTTTATTTTGTATATCAATAAGTTTCAAATAAGAAATGCAAATATTTTGAAATCTTTCACAATATCTTGAACACTAAACAAGAATTTATTTCGATATGGCTACTTTCCTTAAATTAATGTATTACTGGTTGCTTTCAATAAGCAATTTAAATTTACTCGTATAACTTCTTGTTTAAGATGTTTTAACTTATCTCTAATATTAATATCTAGAAATTTAAAATACTTGGCCAATTTTGATGATGCTTTCTATATAGTTGAATTTGTATAGTTGAATAAGTTTAAAATGAAAAATTTTGAATCTGAAAATTTTTAAGCGAATTTTAATTTTAATTTGTGCACAAATTGTCAACGAAAATAAAGGTACCTTTTTATACGTCTTATTTGTTTAATTCCTTGTCGACTGACTTCTTTTTACTCTGCTTGACTGTTGTCCTTGAGTCTTTGTCTTTTCTGTCTCGATAGATTTCTGGAAACTGTCTGCTATACCGCTTTCTTACGGACTTCTTGGAACCTACTGCTACTGCTATTCCACTTTCTCTATCTGGTTTCCTGTAATCTGCTTGCTGCTATTCCTCTTTCTCTCGGATGCTGCTGCTATTCCGCTTTCTCTCTGCTGCTGCTGCTGCTGCTGCTATTCCGCTTTCTCTCTGCTGCTGCTGCTGCTATTCCGCTTTCTCTCTGCTGCTGCTGCTGGTATTCCGCTCTTGCTATATTTGCTTGGTTCACTTTTCCACAAATTTTTTTCTGTCCTATATTTGGTTTCTCCTTACTTTAATACTCTCTCGATAACTGCTTCTATTTTCTCTGGTTTTTCAATTTATTTTTTACAACAACTCTACAAATTTTCTTCGTAACTAATCAATAATTAATTTCTTTTTTCCCTTTCTACTATCTTGATTTTTTTTTCACCCTTGTTAAGGCCTTTCCACATATCTGTTTTTGCTTTTTAAGTGCCGTTTTTCTTTTGCAACTCACTCACTTCACTTTATCCTTTGCACTTATACACCCTATTCTAGTTTCTTTACAATCAAATTTAAATTATACTTCAAAATATTTCCTATTCTATAATCTTATTTGACTTTTCTATATACTACTTTATTCCTTGTGGATCCCACTTTAATTTTGACATTTCTATGACATATTCCTTTTATTGATATACAAATTTTTCTTTAAACCTTAATATCTTTTATTAATTATTATTTTACCTTATATTATAACTATTTACGAAAACTCTGACATTTTAGCTTTTGTTAGATATCTGTCACTTATGAATTTTAATTAATTTCAATTATGTTTTTCTAATAACATCTTGACATATGCTCTATCTAACCAAAATGATAATAATTTTTATACATACTTGAATTTTGAAACTTATCCTGTTCTAATAATCCGACTTTCTTCAAATGATTCCTAATACTTATTCAATACTAAAAAATTTTTTTATAACAAATATTTTCTTAATTTTATAATAACCATTTCAACCATTCTCTTTACCGCTTTGTATTTAAATAGAAATTTAATTTAAATTTTAATTTGCTCTCTCACATCTGATTTCATCTCAATATTTTATTTTCCAATAATTTACCTATTCCTAATGTTTGATTAATCGAACCACCACGTTCATAGAAGTCCGCTAGTGTACAGGTATGTAGCGTTTACATATTTATTTATATTACAATTATATTATTATTTTTTACTGTTTACGTTAAAAAAAATTTCCATTAAAGAAAATTAAGCTTTTTAAGCGTAAGGCTTAACAGTAAGAAATAATTAAATAAAGAATATTATTTTACTAAATTGGGTTATATGCCTGAAAAATATTAGCCAGTATAAACGATGTTGACTATGCAATTTATAATCAATTCTATTACATAATGTGGTATGACTAGATAACGTTATACATCGAAAACTAATATTTTCCTCATATTAACTCTTACCTTCGAGTAAAAAAACATTTATCAATTATTATTAATTATATTAATTAAAATAAAAAGAAAACATATTTCAATTACCCACAAATCTTTAATTCAAGTAAATATGCATACTATACTCTCATACTTCTCAAGCCGTGTTTTTTATCGAAAGTTAATTTATAGGTATTACATTTTAAGTATTATAAATGCAATTAAATAATTCAGTAGCTTAACCAAAATACGTAACATCAATCAAGTTAATCAAGTGGAAGCAAGTATACCTACATTATCTGCGTGAATAGAACCCAAATTTTTACAGAACATTTTTTAAATGTTTTTATCCTTATTAAAATTCCTCGTTTTAGCGGCAAATAAAGAATGGCGGGTAGTATTAATTTTACAGTAACACTAATTATAGAGATAACACATATGTAAGTGTTAGTTTTAATTAATTGACATTCCGCTGTCTTGGTGTATGTGCTTTGTTTAAATTTGTAGCTGTAGATAACTTCTTCGTGTTACAGAATGATCCAACTTTCAAATTGAAACTGGTTCTTTGTTTAATAGTGCTTTATATTTACATCATTCCAAAATTGACAGCAAAAGATTTTTTTCTTTGTAACAAAAAAAAAGTATTGTTTACAAATTATGTGATGCAAAGTTTGCTGAATCAATTTCATAAATTTATTAGAAACAATGAGGGGTAGGTATTTCTAATATAATATGTCCATCCCTTCCCCTCCTCCCAAAAAAGTTACAGTTCCTTTAGATAGGGTATTAATAAAGTTTTTTCAACTTCTTTGAAAAACAGTTATACTTAGCCTATTTCAATATACAGAGTGTGTCATTTAACACTTCCACTGCCAATTTCTCCGAAATGAAGAAATTTATTAACATACTAACTAACAAACAATAAATTATAAAAAACAATTGATCAGCTACATAAAAAAATGTATATGGTAAATCTTATAACTAGTATAGTTAAATTGAAAGACGCAAGCTGATAAAACTGTAATTATTGGAAAACTAATGTGTGTCATCTGTCATACATGTTTTATTTTATACAAATGACATAAGCCACATATGACTGAATTTTTTGTCTCAGTGTGATTTAAATAAAATAATAGATTTACTTCTTACATCAAAATTGTATATTGAAATCGACATGTCTTGAAAACAAGTAAATATTGGGAAAAACTCGAGGAAAAACTTTATATAACAAAAATTATTTAAAATTTAACGATCTTTCAGAAGGACCGAATTTCCCCGTTCCAGGAATCAAAAATTTTTTTAGTATCACCACGCCATCTATACGGAAACATTTGAACAGTTCTAACTGCAATTTGAAGCATTCGAGGGACCTAACAACTCCAGTTTCCGGAACTAAAATAAATTTCTTCATTTGGGAGATATTGGCTACGGGAGTGTTAGATGGCACACCCTGTATATAAATTAAAGTTTTATAGACTGGAATGTACCCAAGTAAAGCTCGGAACTTTTAAGAAACCTTAAACCAGAGAAAATAACTGGTACATTTAAATTCCCTGTTTTTCTCTTTCAACCTGGAATTTTAATCAACATTCACTGATTTGCCTTAATTAAAATATGTAAGTAATACTTTAAGCAGGTACGATTTTATCAGAACCAGTGTTTTCACACGAGAATATGATCAGTTACATAATCTTAATTAACTGAAATATTTACCGATATCATTTTTCTTTATAATGAACCAGAAATAGATCTAAGGGGAAGTGAAAGGTAGGTACCTATACTGAAATATATACTTAAATTTAAATTTAAATTAAAAACATATGCTAGATACTGTGCATTCTTATGTGTATTAGATATTTAAACTTTATTGAAAAATAATGTTTTGTATATGTTGCACCTTTTAAAACTAGGTATCTTCTATATTTAGAATTTCAGTCAGGTTTAAAGCATTTTGATTTTATATAGGAAGTAGCAGCGACTTTGCGACAAATTTTCAGATTCCTTGTCAAAATAAATAAAAAAGAACGCGAATAACATTTTGCCGTGAGACATACACGACTTCATACAGTGCACACGGAGAAAACTGCTATTGTATACAAATGACAATGACGGTCCTATATTTGATTGCAATTTCTTTAAATCAATAAAAATTAATGTATAACATTGATTTAGGTATGTAAGTATTATACACGCAATGGAAAATTTATTTTTGGCACAAAAGCGAATATTGAATATTTGAAACGGGTTTGTTAGAACTGTTACACATTTGAAAAAAACTGACCTGTAGTCCAGAGGTATAGAAAAATTAATCAATATCTCTATTGCACCTGAATAATACAAGTGGATAAATGTAGAGAAAGTACAGAGAGTACATTTTCAACTTGTATCCAATGTGAACAACATTTTGACAGGTTACTTTTATGCTTAATTTTTAAGAGTAAGTGCAAATATACAGGGTGTCCCATAAGCACATGATCAAAAATGTACTGCGATATTCTTTGGCTCAAAAGAAGGCGATTTGACCTAACTTCCATTAAGAAAAAATGTCTGGTTCCTCTGCTATTGACTGTCAAAGTTCTTGAAAAAAATTATGGTTTTTGTAATGTCTGGAGAATATTCCAATGGATTTTAATGAAACTTGCTGTGGACTTGTTCCTAAGTAAAACTCATGTTTTGATGAAGCAACCGCGTCCATCTGCCTTGGGCTAGTGGTAAATTCTTGAGTGTCTTGGTACAAGAATTACCAGAATTTTTATTTGGTCGCTGGAATTAATTCATTTTATTTTTATTGATGCATCAGTCCTTTTTCGAGATTTTTGTGCTCTTGGTAAAATTTTGTAGCATTCATAATTGTTACGCAATTTTTTTTTTCAATTTTAGACAGTCATTATCACTACTACTAGATATTACCAAGAGCACGAAAATCTCGAAAAAGGACCAAATAAAAAGTGCTGGTAATTTTTTTACCAAGACACTCAAGAATTTACCACTAGCCCAAGGCAGATGGACGCAGTTGCTTCATCAAAAAATGAGTTTTACTTAGGAACAAGTCCACAGCAAGTTTCATTAAAATCCATCATAACATTCTCCAGATATTACAAAAAACATATTTTTTTTTTTTTCAAGAACATTGACAGTCAATAGCAGAGCAGACATTTTTTCTTAATGGAAGTTAGGTCAAATGGTCTTCTTTTGAGCCAAAGAATGTCGCAGTACCTTTTTGATCATGTGCTTATGGGACACCCTGTATATTATTATCAGACGAACGACGCTAGGGACTTGTTTAATTTGTCTCCAATAATAACATAAACATAATAGCATAAATAGCAGATTATTACATTTATTTTATCATTCTGGATACAGTGATAGTTTAATGTTAGTTTTTTTCAGTTTCAGTTCAATATGCAGAAACAATTACAAACTATAATATAGTTAGATACTTACGTAACTTTCTACTTCACACAACTCGGTATAATCATGTACCTTATCCCCCATAATTTGTGTATATACTGACAATTCTCATCAAACTAGAAGAAGCGTAATAGTCGATGCATAGCGGACTGTCGGAAATTTTACGATCATAAAAATTATGCACCAAAAAATAACAATCACTTACCGCGTAAGACGCGTTTTACAGGTTAAAAACGAATGCAGCTGTTATATTCAGATATGGATACAACGAATCTTTCCTGCTAGACAAATGGAATGTGAATCCTATAAAACATAATAATTCATTATATCCTTTATTTCATAGATACATAAGGCGTATAACCGGTTTTGATTGAAACTCATTGAATAATGAGTATGGAGATGAGTGTTTTTTGAATAAAAATTGTATATTTTTTATAAAAGTTTTAATATGCGCTATTCACATTATTCTAGAGAAACATAAACCCTTTTCATTCAGTGCACTTTTACCCTTATGTTGTCCAATGTTTCTTTTACCAATGTTGATTCTTTTGTTAATTTTATTAAACATAAACGTTATTAGTATGTTTCGAAACGGTATTCATCTCTCCTGCGTCTACATTATTATTAATTTTTTCAAGTAGTAAGAAAATTAAAAGTTATTAAGCCAATCAATACAACATAAAAAGTCTTATCTAATCATTTTCATATACCTAATCGTAATTTATGCAAGCCGTAGATAAAATTTAACTCGTAAAAACGTACTTAGTGAATTGTAAGTACCTCTTAAATGTTAACTTGTTCTAAAATATTGCCATAATTTATAACGGGCCGTAAAGTTAACGAAGTTAGCACATGTGGACGCAGATTAGCTATTTAATAATGCAGGAAGTTCCATCAAACTACAATAAAGTCTGAACAACCCGTCGAGCCATCCTGCCTCACTTAGTCCTTATTCCGGTTAAATCTGATGTTAGCCCCTTATTGATATGCGCGCTATTATTTGGGTTTAAACGTGACGACCGGTTTTAATGGCGAATTGGGCAATTTTCATTACAAGATGGTAATTGTAACGTTTACGGAAGAAGTTCTATTTTAATAGGTAACATCTTTTGGCTGCAGTTACGCCGGTTTGACAAAATCGTTGGGAATGAAATTTCATATAGAATGTCTCAGAATTATTTAATGCGTGGGAAATTAGTAATTAGAGACGATTTTGAAAATTTTACGGTTCAGATGTAGTTAATTAAGTTTATATAGTGCCCTTTTATAACTAACTTTAATTTAGACGTAAAAAATTATTGGATTTTTATTACTTCTTAGTTTCGCCTTACATAAAAAGTGAATAATGATTTTAAGATTTATGTCATTAAATCAATGTGAAACACGTAAACTGTTTTACGCTTCGTTGCCATCGGTTCCACAATCTAGATGGGATCCATTATAGATCGCATCATCAGGTATGTTTCTACCATTGTTTCAGCGAAACTTATTTGTGGCGGCGCCGACGGCAGTGATAAAAAAATAATAATCTCAAGAGAACGACCGTTCGACAGCTACTGATGTAATATGTATTTCCATAATTAAATAATCTACTTCTAAGCTGGTCCGTCATGGTAATTTCCACTCGAGGTTGTATGTAGCTTTGTTTTGGTTCTCTATTTCTGAACAGTCCAGAACCATCGCAGAACTATAAACGCAATAGACTAAATTCTGAACGATTCGAAACTATTCGGAGTTATTTGAAAACCAGAACGCATCACAAAAATATACTCATAAAAGCCAATAAAAAAATACTATTCTTAAACAAAAAACAGGAAATGAAAAAATTATGAATGACAAACGGAGCTTGGGAAAATGGGAATAACTACGCATGCGCCAAATAATACAGTTCTAAGCAATTCGTACTAGGGAGCTAGAACTACTTCGAATGATTCAGAATGGTTCCAAATCAAGTTCGAATAAAACCAAAACATACATCTGCGAAATTCTGAACCGTTCAAAGTAAACACAAACGCATATTTCAGACTGCGCATGATTAGAACTGTTCAGAACCGGATTTTGTGAGAGCCAAAACAAAGCTTATAACAACTGGCAGGTTACATGTAATCAGTATGAAGATTAAATCAAACAAATTGAGCCTTCTGGTTTTCGCCAGTTTTTTAAACGTGTTTTGTGCACTGTTTATTACTTTTTACTTTATGTTTATTAATATTTATTTTAAACATTTTTATACATATACAAGTATGTATTACATTATTGTTTATATTTTGTTAGTAAACAAAAATATTGTTCGTTATTTAACTTTCCCTATGAACCACATGCACTTGAAATTGAAGTGCCGCTTTGTTGGACAAATTTACTACTGACAAAGCTGTGGTGCTGACTTTAGTACATAATTTATTACTCCTTGCTCTTTTTTATTAATTTTATAAAAAATAAATAAAAAAAATCAAATGGACCAGCTTAAATAGGCATTTTTAGAACTCATTATTTTCCTTTACTTTCATAAAATTCTTTTCTATTGCAAAAAATAACGAGCGTTCAAATAAAAACGTGATCGAAGTTGGCTCTGACACATTGGACGTAGGGAGTAGCTTATAGCGACCAACTTAACCTCATTTCTCAACGAGCTGTATAGCAGCTGTCAGTTTCAATAACGTTAATGATTTTATAACTTTATTTTAAAGAATAATCGTGATAACAACAACAAACAATTAAAGGAGCTGCGGAAAGTGTCCCCCTCCTTGTTATAACAATAAATTAAAGCAGCTGCTGAAAGTGTCCCCCTCCTTGTTCCAAGCACTTTTCACACCTGTTCCTCAAAGAATTAAAGACATTTTCTAAGATGCTCGGGGTATTGTTAATTTCACGAATCTTGTCTATAAGTCGAGCCTGCAGATGGTTTAAATCAGGAATAGGCAGTTCAAAAATAGTGTTTTTAAGGTAAGGCCACAAAAAGAAATCACACGGCGTAATATCACATGACCTCGGTGGAAATTCATGTTCAGCATTGAGACTTATTAGTCGATTTTGGAAAACTTCCCTCAACATATTCATCGTCTCGCCTGCCGTATGTGCCCTTGCGCCATCTTGTTGAAAGTAAAAGTTTGTAATTTCGTTTTCTTCCAGCTGGTTAACAAAAGGAGCGATAATTTCTTCTCTATACCTTTGCGCAGTAAGAGTACCATTAAAAAAAATAGGTCCATAAATCCTCCTTCGATTGAGAGCACACCAAACTCCAATTTTTTGAGCGTGTAGAGGGCCCTCGACAAAAAAGTTATCTGGTTTTTCAGAAGACCACATTCTCATATTCTGTGAGTTTACGTAACCACTTAAATGAAACCAGGCTTCATCAGAAAAAAAGGTGATATTATGAAGTTCACCGTAGTTGTTTAAAAACCATTCACAAAATACAGCCCGTCGCGGAAAATCAACTTCATGAAGTTCTTGCTGACAAGTTAAACGATAGGAGAACAAACGCAAATCTTTTTTTAACACTGTGTGGCAGGTACCGACTGATACTCCCACCATTTGTGATAAAACACGTACAGAAGTTCTTGGCGCATTTTCCATTATTTGTTGGACATTTTCTTTTAATTCTTCAGTCCGCTTTTTAGGTCGGCCGCTTCCTTCTTTTCTTGTTACACTGCCCGTTTCACGAAAAACATTAACACAACGCTGAACTGCACTTTGAAAAATTTTGTACTCAACAACGCCGGGAAATTGATTTTGAAATTCTATGAAACATTCCTCAATAGAATACTTCCATATTCCATCAATCTTGCGTCCATTTCTAAAGTAGGACTCTATGATAAACACTTTTTGTTCTTGAGAAAACACCATTTTAAACGCTTTTTAAAACGAAAATATTCAAATTGATAGCGGCGATATAGCGCTTTGACAGATGACGTTTAAGTTCATTTGCTATACGCTACGCCCTACGTCCAAATTTTCAGAACCAACTTGACCACGTTTTTATTTGAACGCTCGTTATATCGCTCTTTTGTTCTCCACCTGAATAGTTTTAATATGTTAATAATTTTATAGCTACCTACCGGCAAATTTGTTTCCTTTTTTTAGACAGCATAAGTTATGTATTACACACAATTATGCATCAAAAGACAACTAAAATCGTAAAGGGAATCGTTTGATTATAGGGAAATCGGCGACTAAAGCGACATCTATGCAGTTCGCGTGGCTGACAGACGTCATTTTTACATTCTTTTATATTTATATTTTTTGTAAAAAAATCTTCTATTATGTTTTCCTGTTTTTTAGTATCATAAAAGTGAGAAACAAATCAAGGGACCTTGAAAAATTACTTAATTTTTCAGGTAGTTGAATAATAACTACTTAATTTGAGATTCGACCACCATTACTTGAAGTGAACTTGATTTCAAATCAAGTCAGATAGCTTTAAACTCAAGTCAAGCCGTGCATTCCTAGTACATGTACTTGTATAGATATGTATATAAGATTTAAATAAAACTAATGTACAAGAAAAATAATAAGTAATTATAACTGAATAAAATATTATAAAATCGATAGTTTTTAATTTATCCAGTAGATTTCAGATTTGAATATGAATATATTTAAAACACCAATGTAGGCATACTTTTCTGAAAAGATGAGCGAGTGAGGATTATCATAATTCATTCATGTACGGAGTGTGTGTAGCTGAGACTGTGCGGAACTTATGTAGAACTTTCGGTAGAAAGAACGCCCAAAATTTAACAACTGTGAAAAGATTAGTTGCCAAATTTGAACAAGTAGGTTCGGTTAGAGACAGAATAACTGGCCGGCCTCGTGCTGGCCGTTCAGCTGATAATATTGAGTGATAGTGTGGGGGAAATTCCCGTAACCTCCGTGCGTCGTCAGTCACTGCAATTAAACATTTCAAAAAGCACAATGTAGCAGATTTTAACAAAAGATTGCATCTGTATCGTCTCAAGATTTAGCTAACCCAGAAATTGAAACCAGACAATCAACAAGTGGACGATGATTTTGGTAGGAAAATCATCTTTAGCGACGAGGCGCATTTCCCTCTTAGTGGGTCTGTGAACAAGCAAAATTGTCGAATTTGGGGCATTCAAGAACAACCACTGTATATCCAAAGAGTGACAGTGTGGTGTCGATTAGTACGTTCTTTTTTTAAAATGAGGTTGGAAATACAGTGAATGTCAATCGCTCTCGAGAGATACTATTGAACTTTTTGTTGGCTCATTTGGATGGCATGGCCAGAAATTTAATGGACGACTCATCTCACGTATCAGTGAAGTGACTTGGTCACCAAAATCATCCAATCTTAAGTTATACGACTTTTTCCTGTGGGGATTCGTAAAGTCCAAAGTTTATTCTGCTCAAATGAATGCCATTCCTGAATTAAAGGCAGAAATTCAGAAAGTTTCAACTTTGCCAACTTTTTAATTAATAAAACCTTTTTTCTTCATATTCTTTTGGGATGCCCTTTACAAATTGTATTTCTCATTTAAATTCGATGAAATATTATTAATGGATTTAAAGGTGTTTTAAATTATTGTGTAGCATTGTATCAAATTATATCATAAATAAAAACCCACCTTAGTTCAAATCGCATCATAATTTACACCTCCAGTTGAACGTCATTTTTAAAGCAAACAGTTAATTTAGGATGTTTCCTAGCGGGTTGCTATTGCTGTAAAATGAAAGACTAGGAATAATTAATTATTTTATAAAATTGGTTGTCCGTCACGTAAAACGTAATCGTTTTCCGAATGTCTTGCATCATTAAGCATTAAGAACTCATAATAAAGTCTGTTTAGGTGGTAGGATCACAGAGGTACCGCTGTGAATACTTTTGGAATATGAATAATAATTTCGGTAATATATTTTGACCTCAGCATTTTAAAATAAAAAAAGTTCTCTTTGAAGTATTTAATACAATTTCGGAAAAAGAATGTAACAATGATGTACTAAATGTTCGCTGTTCACTCCTTGGAAGAAGAAAATTTATGTTGTGTATCGTTTCTACACTGTAAAAAAATTGGTGTGAGTGAAAGCAATAAAGGTTCGGAGTGAATTCATTGAGTGAAATTACTGAGTACATATTCACTCAATATTGGGCATTTTGATCATTTTACTCACTTGTGATTATATTTAAATTAAAACTGAGTACTTTCACTCAAATATAGGTACTCCTTAATAAATTCTTCACGTAAACTCGTATTTGGTGCACTTGTACCTAAATAAGACAAATGTCCTCATTAATGAGTGAGTTTAAATGTAATGTTAAGATAGCACCACCTACATATTGCTTGTGTAATCTCGATCACAGTTGATAGAGGCCCGTTAGATGCTCCAGAAAAGCGTGATCGCCAGGAGAACAGGGCTTAGCCGGTGGCGGCAGGTCTCAGCTGGCGGGTCTCAGCCAGGGCAGGACGAGGCCCCGCGAAGTAAATTAATTTTAACACTGTATATTCTATTTAATCATTTATGAACGATTTATTTTTGCACTCAATGTTTAGTTAATTAAAAACCAAGTCAGAGTAAAACATGACTCAATAATAGTTAAATTTAAATCGTGTTACAGAAAAATTCAACTCTAAATTGGTTTTATATACTCAAAATAAAATCAAAAGTTGCTCTTATTGATAGTTAGCAGTAACTCGGATTCGAGTAAAACTCACTCATTTCTGATGCAATAGTTTCACTCAGTTGTACTCATACTAATAGAGTGAAAATTTCACTCAATCGGGTGTGGACATAAATTGATACATTATTGAGTGAAATTGAGTGAAATTTGAGTATTTTTTTTACAGTGTAAGGATCTTAAACATATTACTCAAAAATTGATAACTTTAGTAGCAAAATAGACTTCGACGATCAAAGTAATCATAGAAAGAAGTCATTGGTATTCAGATCCAGGGATCTTGGTGACTATTCTGTTTCTATAAATCAAATAAAGCCTTGTACAAATAGATAATTTCATATTTGTATAATAAATTTTACTCAATACACCTCGCGACACCCTATACCATGAAAAATGTATATTTAGCTCTCACTTAGGAGCACTGACGTTTGAGATGTAGTTTTTGTAGGTCACCCTTAGGCACCTAAAAAAAAATAAGCTAGTTTTACCTTCGAACATTAAAAAATAATAATAATGTGGAGAGTTGCCACTAAATTTTCATATATTTATGAACAGATTTCAATAGAACAGTAATAAAGATTTATATTGCACATTAAATTAGCGCTATGCGGCAATTAACTTTTTGTTATAGTCCTTAGTGGTGACTATGTTGTATGACTTATAGACATACTTTTACTGCTACCATGAATTGCGGTGCTTTACTACTAAGTTAATCTGGCGTCGTACATTATGTATACGATACGAACATAGGCAGCTCATAGTTTCCTAGATAGAAGTGGTGATAGGTGAAGAAGTCGTAACAGACACTGGTGGTCAACCATTGTGTATCTATAACTCCTGTTAATTCACTACTTCTGCCTTTCGGTTTCCTTTGAAGTCCTTATAAGTGAAATGTTCACTCTCAGGTGCAGGTCATTCTCGCCGATTGCATAAACTATTGCCGCTTCTTCCTAATGAATCTTTTTCCGAAATTGTGGCTTGTTTACAAAGTGTGCGATTTATGATTTCTCACTTCGCAATTATTTAACTACAGGGTGTTGATGATAAGTTTTGCCAAACTTTAATGGCGTATTCTACCGATGAAAATAATCAAGTTACAAGTTACAGGGTGTTAAAAGTTTTAAATATTTATATTATTTTTCCTATAACTTCACTGGCATAAACGATTGAGTGATAAAATTTGGGGGATAACATTTTTTTAATAGGGACTATTTTTTCATGGATAACTTATTCCAAAATACACTCCAGTGGCGTAGTTATTGGGGGAGTAGTTTTGAAAAAAAAATCTTACGCCACTGGTTTTTTACCTACCTACGTTGCTGTTTACCATTTTCTATTGATTGCTAAATGTGTAACAATAAATTCAATACTTAATATTTTTGAGAGCTTTCAAAACACTACACAACTTCACAAAAAATGTTCAAAATGCTGTCCTTGGGATGCAATGCATACTGCGCAGCTCCTCCGCATTGAGCGTCTTACACGCCTCATAATTCTAGCCGAATTGTGTATGGTTGCAAAACCATCTACAATGCGCTGTCGAAGTACTTCTACATTGGGAACTGGAGTACGATGTACCATAGTTTTGAGGTAGTTCCAACAAAAGTAATCTAAGGGATTCAGGTCGGGGGAACGAGTCGGCCAAGCAATGGATCCTCCTCTACCAATCCAGTGATTATTCAGAAACTGTCTAATGGTAAAGTTGTAATGAGATGGCGCCCGATTATGCACATACCGCAATAATTGGCGTAACCTCAATGGCACTTCTTCTAGAAGTGGTGGTAATTGTTCTTGTAGCAACTTTTGATAAGTTTTACCATCGAGGGTTCTGGGTAAAAAGTAGTGATCAATCAAGTAATCGCCCACAATGTCTGTCCAAACATTCAGAGAAAACTGTTCTTGGAATCGACGTTGGGAAATAGTATGCGGATTTTCATCCGCCCATTGGTGGTTATTATGACAATTCGAAATGGTTTCCCTTGCAAATTTCGCTTCATCGGTAAATAATATCAATAACTGAAAATCAAGCTGTTCGCATTGTTGTAAAAACCACTGACAAAACTCAATCCTCGGTTGATAGTCATTTTTATTTAATGCATGAACTCGCTGAACATCAATATGGGCGTAATTGCTGCTCACATAGGACGTTTCAGATTGTTACATGTGATACACCCAAATCTGTTGATATCTGTCTGGTACTGGTAGATGGGTCTTCATCTACAGATTCCAAAATTCTGTCTTCCAAATTAACTGTACCAACAGGTCTTTCTCTTGCTTGAACGCTTGAAAAAGTATTCCATGTTGGATTGGACAACGTCGATTTGGAAAAGTCTGTCTGTAAAGTCGTATGTAAAATGTAGGTATATCTTCCAATTCAACATTTGTATAATTGAACACCATATCTTCTTTTATTAAAATTTGCTTTTAGTTGCATGAAAAATAATAAAACTTTTTGCAACACACAAAACAGTGGCGTTGTTTAGTGTTTTGAAATCTCTCAAAAATATTAGGTATTGAAATTATTGTTACACATTTAGTAATCAACAGAAAATGATAAATAGCAACGTAGGTACTTAATTAAGTATCTCCTTATTTGATTTCCCAATTATCTAAAGACTAGTAAATTTTACGATTTTACTTTATTGCCACAAATTTACATTTTAAAACATTTAAAATTATTTAAAAAACATTTTTTTAAAGGTCCCCTACTCTCCAATAACTACGCCAATGGAGTGTATTTTGGAATAAGTTATTCATGAAAAATAGTCCCTACTAAAAAAAATGTCATCCCTCAAATTTTGTTACTATTTTTTGCCAGAGAAGTTACAGGAAAAATCATATAAATATTTTAAACTTCGTAAGGAAGCGTCCTGTCAAAAATTTTTATAGCCAGTCAGTCAAGTTGGAATTTTAGAAATTTTAATTTTATTTACTTGTCTAAAATCCACTTTAATTTTTCTAGCAGAGGCGTTGCAAAAAGTGATGTTACAGTTAACATTAATTGATTGACAATAATTTCCATCAAAGAGAAATTTTATAGAGAGAAGTTTTACTTTCTTTTTAACATCCTTAAAGTAAACATCACTAGAACTGAAAAATAAATATCCGCATTGCTTTGTTTTCTTTAAGGATTCGTTCAATACACTTTTCGCCAAACAGAAACGGAGTATTACTATCCAGTCGTTTTATTTTAGATGAATTAGCGAGGTAAATATTTGCCGGAGGAATCCACGTTTACGGCAGACAAACACGTAAAACAAATATGGCTCCCATGTGACACAATCAGGTAATGTTTGCTGCCGCCGGCTCTTGCGGTGATTCTGATTTATTGGTTTTAGTTTTAGCCGTAGTCGAAGGTGATTAGTTGGATACGTTTTGGGCGGTCCCAATCTAAAGTTTAATGATCAATTAGAGGATTTAATTAGTGGCTTGGAAATATTATTTACATGGGATGGGGTTTTTATAAACGAGAACTGTTATGATATCAGTATAATCGCAAGATTTGAATCAGTGTCCTCGACAACCGTTGGTGGAAAATAAATGACATGCTCAACCTATTTAAGGATCCTTCACATTAGAACTTTTTATCTTCCTCAAACCGTTGAGTGAGAAATAGTATCTCATTCAATGCTCAAACTGACGACAAAATGGATGTTGTATGTAAAATGAAAGATGTAGCAGTTTAGTTTTGACAGAGTGAATGAATACTCAATCGTTACATTAGTACAACGTAAGAGTAATTTGGCCAGCCTAATATCGAACATATTTCAAATACTATTACCAGCCATGTGGATGCATACAGGTATGCCTGCATATAATATATTGTAATTGAATGAGTAGGGGCAAAGATTTTAAAATGTCAAAGAGAAAGGCAAATTTGGGAAAATTAAATTGGTAAAATTGATTTTATAGAAATAAATTATAAGTTGAATAAGTGTGACCAACAGGAGTATAGTAGATGGTTGAAATTAAGAAAGAAAAATAATAAATTGGGAGAGGTGACAGCTAAAGTTTTGGAAAATAAAATTTTTAATTTAAAAGGAAGATAATTTGATTGTCAGAAAGAAACAAATGTATTCAATAAAAAAAACCATTTATAAGAAGGAGTAGAAGAAAACAGTGTCAAGAACTAAATTAATTGAAGATTACGGACAATAGAAACTTAAGTAATTCCAATAACAAAACAAAGTTAACTGTTGTAGAGTATTACCCAGTTCCGAGTCAACACAGATCTAATTCAAGCCATCGACAGGGAATAGTAATATACTACAACAGAAGTGAATCAAATCCAAGTTTCTACTAACTATCAAGTGAGTGACTTTGACTCTATTCTGAGTCTGTAAAACCTATCAAGAGTTGCCTTTTTTAAATGTAATTTTATTAAAGTCATAAACTACTAAGCTGCCACAGTGGTTTCTATATAGATCTTTTTTAGAAACAATATTATTAAATCTCCATTAAAAGAATTATTAACTGATATTAATTATGAGGGCATTTACTCAAATTTAGGTACCAAATACGAGTTTATCTGGAGAATCTGTATAACGGGTACCTATGTGTGAGTGAAAATACTCAGTTTGAGTTCAAATATTATCGCAAATGAGCAAAATTATCGAAATGCTCTTTAATGAAAATGTATTCGGTCATTTTACTCAATGGATTCAATCCGTACCTTTATTGCTTTCACTCACTTTACAGTGTAATGACAAATAAATGTAAGATAACTAAAAATATGTAAACAGTTTAATAATGTTATTACACGAATAAAAAGAAAATAACAAAACTTTTAGAATAATGTTTAACGAAGATGCACACACAGATGGCGGACTCTTGGAAAGCTAAAACTAACCCTTTTAAATTTTCTGTTATATTTATTTTTGATTTACTCTTGCTAAATGTGTTATATTATGCTTACATTTTTTGTGTGTTTAATTTATATTTATTTGCTATTTCTATATATCAGCCTTCTTTAGATTTGGTTTTCTTGTGTTAAACTATTAATTAAAATAGTTTAAAATGTAGTTTATGTTGTAAAATTAACAAATACGGGCACTAATACGCAATTTACTTCAAAATCTAACAAAAAACGAAAATTTCACAATAGTATTTAAAAAAAAGTCATAGATTCACGTGACGGAAATAGTGGCTTGTTATTTATTTTATAATATACAACAGCGTAATTGTAGGGTAAAGGGCAAATAAATAATTTAAAAAAATTATTTGAACAAAAAAAAAGAAGTAATAAATTACAAAAGTAAAAAAACTAGTTACCTACACATATAAACTAAAACTAACAATATATTAGTTAAAAAAACAATAAAAGTAAAGTAAAAGTAAATATCAAATAAAGTAAAGATCAAATTAAGGAGGTACATCATGAGGAATTCTTTATCTTTGTCGATATTGACCAAAGTAAAGGCAATACTATACATGATTCAGTTTCACTATAACATTTGGTACACAAGAAAGGCTTTATACACATTAATGTGATCATTCTTATTTGAAATAGATGCTGATGTCGCATTCTAGGAATGTGGAAATAGTACTCAAACTTAGATCTGGCATAAGCAGTAAATATTACGTTGAAGCAATCTATCAACAGGGCACGAAGAGTTTAATAAATTTAAATTTCGCTGTAAAACATGTACGTCAAGCTTTTTTATAAAACAGAATATTCTCACATCATCAGCATATAACAAGTAACGTACTTTCAAATTAGAGATAATAATATAATGCTATAAACATCAAAGGTCCAAGGATAGAATCTTGCGGAACTCTTGAAATTGGGCGATTTTTGTAGACTCGACTTTAGACTTGGACAAATGGGTCTACCTGACATGCGAAATCATATGCGTCACCAATGCAGAACATGTCATAATTTAATTAAAATAATAAATTCATAGCTGCCTTTGGATTCGAAACAACAGCTGTATACCTTAATTAATCCAATATAATTCTTGATTCTTCCCTACCTTAGCTCCTATTATTACGTTATTACATTTTGGAACATAATTTGACGACCATAAGAATCATTGTACAGTAATTCATATACTGTTTTGATTTTTTTTGTGAAATGTACCTACGTGGTAAAACCTTAAACGACACCGTGTTGTTCTCGTAGCTAGGACATCGTCGGTAGATTTACAGGTATATTCCTAGTAGTTATATGTTTACCATAATTCTTGGTTGCTATAACATTGAGCTAATCGTATACATATTTGTAGCAATCTTCACATACAGTCTCACAATAATTATAAATATTCTGTTGCTAGAATAATACTAATAAATAATCAGTTGTCATTTATATTGATTTAAATAAATAGCGATCATATATAGAGCTGTCATTGAAAATATAATAGCAAGTTTCTCATTGTGCAACTGTTGATTTTACGACATTGGAAATATTTATAGAAAATCTCCAATTCTTCAAATCATCTATAACTATTTTCCATGATTCAGCATTAAAATCTGTTCGATTTTTAATATCAATCTCTCATAACCGACAATACAGTTTACACATAATTGGAAGAGGGTATTTTATGAGCACGAGTATAGAACGGAATAAATAGCATATGGCATTTTGTCAATAAAATCCAAACTATAAATATTAATTAAACTTACAGCAACCTTCATAAAAGCATATAAACATAACACGACAGGCAATCTAACTTTAATAGCTACCCAGCAGAGATCTATCTAATAAACCATCCAACATAGATCGAAGCTGCGGCGAGCTGTTAATGTACACCAGAGTACATCGAAACTGCAACGGCGATATATTGCGTCTGGGATGGTTTGATTGCAGTGAAAGTACACTATATCGATACAAATATATCATTTCTTAGCTAGAGGTATATGTAGGATCTGAAATAAAACTGACTCCTACCAAAATAAATGTTTCGAGGTAGACAAAATTAGTTGAGATGTCTCGTAGTCGATTTTCAAAAAGAATTGAATAAGGGAACCATAACGATATTGATTTGTTTAAGAAATTCAAGGGAGTTTTACATTTGTCACTTTTTTTCAATCAAACGACTGATATATTTATCGACATATTTAAATTTTGAAAGCGTTTTATTCGTTTTTTTTTTTGTTTAAAACTAATGACGAAAATGTTCTATAATTTCGGGTTATTCATTTATAATCAAAACACATTTTTTTTAAATAGAACATGCTACATATGTTTTCATTTTTGAAACATATGTAAAATTTCATTTTAAATGCTGTGTCATAGATATTACTTAACTATCGTACAATATACAATTATATTTAATATTATTAAAAGGAATACAAAATATTTAGCCGGTAGTACAAAAACTATTTTAACATATTTTTTTATAAAAGAAAATAATACCTACTACCTATAAAATTTATAGACATTTTACAGATAAATTACAATCTATCCGATATCCAAATTGTATTCTTCTAATTCTAGTAAAAATACATGAAGTTCCACTTTGTTTTTTGTCACAAAATAGAAGAGCAATGTAACAATTATAGGCTTTACCTGTCAACTCGAAATATTTGACATTTACAAAATACACAAACCCTATTGAAATATAACACTTATATATTAGTCTTTATCTGTCTTCAAAATAGCCAAATTATATAAAAAAATGTACGTATACCAAAAAGTTATGTCAAAACACTATAGATAAACCATTATTTTTAACTAATATGGTTATCTCAAAAACACATTTATTAACAGCAAGAATCAAACTTTTTTCCACATCCAGAACATCCACAATATATTCATAATTGATATGTCAATCTATATTTCCTTTGCTTTCTGTATGACATCTCTTTGGATTTGGTTTTAAGAGTTAGTTCTTTCATCGACATATCAATATCAATTAAGACATATCTACTTAAGAACTTCTAGTATATTTCGAATATAAAACCTCTGTATACAGTATATTACGGTCATAAGTATGGAGAATTATGAAACAATTCTTAATAAACTTTAGATCATTTGGGCCTATTATGGAGGTTCCTTCAAAGTTCCAAAATTAAATTTGAAATTTTGCAATAGTTCCGAAGTGGTTAGGAATAAAATCTTTTAATTTGCAGATATAGTAAATGTCGATTCGGGATATAATTTAGTGATATTGTCGAAAAAGTAAAATATTTATGGTGTAGACATGGGATGGCGATGTAATTTTTACAGATGAAATATATAATTAAATATTTATTTAATCACCTTTATATTCTCTACAGTAAGAACAAGACATAAGTGTACAGGTTGTTTAGTAGGCTTTGAATAATAAATTTATTTTATAAAGTTTTTGATTTAAGGAGGTTCGATGCCGAAAAAAAAATGGTAAGAAAGTTTTCAAAATCATTGAAATCTGTTAATAAATATGCCAACTGCCTCTTGTAAAAATATCAGATCGATTGCCAATATAGTTTTTTTGAAAAATTATATAAAAAATGATGCTCTTATACACAGGCTCTTATGGGAGTTGGAAAAAAACTTTAATCAAACGTGAATATTGGTCTTGAAAATGGTTAGGATCGGGAAAATAAAGTTGTAATTAATGAATTAAATATTACTAAACATTTTAAAGCAATACAAATATGCACTTACAATGTAGTTATTGAGATAATGGAATGAATATATAACGTTTTGACAAATTCGAACAAACATCTGATCCAATGAAAGGAAATATGGCAACACTGTACGCTGTATTTAACGCTTTGACTGACGCGCTATATTTGAAAAACAAATGAAAACATATGTAGTAATAATTAATATTAAATACATTTTTCGTGATCTAATACAATATAATAGCAATTTGAAACAAAAATTGAAAGGACCTCTTTGCAAAACGAACAGTATAGGTGTTCTGTAATAATCTTCAATTTGACAAAGCGACGTCTCACTATCATACACTGAGCTTCTTGATAGTTATCATATAGATTCTCGGTTTGCACATTTACTTTTTTCTCATCAATCCATATTATGTTTCATACGCATTTTATATTGCTTTTCCTTTGTATCTTGGATGTTCATCAAGTTTACAGAATATGCGCAAAGCACAGTTGACAGTAATGACAGTTGACCCAACTTTTATCATTACGGCATGGCAATGGCACTGTTGCCAGATTTCATCCATAATTTTACAAGCTCTTAATAAATAAATAGACACTTTTATTCAAATAAAAGTTAATTGCCGTGCATTAAACACGAAAAATATATGCAAGCTAATATGTGTTCAAAAATTTCATTCGTATATGTTATATTTAGTTCGCTCAAATTAGTTTATGTAAGGTTGGTACTACAACGAAACTACCGTGTATAAGCATAGGCTTCCCTCCCGCACCGCCTGCCCCGCAAGAGATGTATCGAACGTCCTTAAACCCAGATTAGTTAAAATAACATTGATAATTCTTCTCAAATCGTTTCGAAATTATTAAAAAAAATTATATTCTAATTTTGAACTAATGAAAAGTTTACCGAGAAATTATTAATAATTTTCCATGTTTATTACCGCAATAAGGTTTGTGGCATACAGTAACGACCAAAATGGAACCTGGTTTCATATTGCCATAACTTAGAGGTTCCATATTAACGATATTATGAGCTAAACACCCTGTATAATAAGTGTGTAAAAGTTCATCGAACGAAGACTCTGTAGTAGAATTTGATAAAAGTACATAATTTCTTGTTAATGCAAAAAATGTTTTGATCTGGAAACTCTTTTAATAATATGACTGACGTTTTATTATTTTTTTAATATTCTCATCATTCTCACTTTATACATTCTTAGAGATAATCCATACATACTTTTTTTGAGGACGAATGGAGTTAAAGTCCGTTTAGTTCCTATATTTTTTTATTACGACAACGACAACCTTTGAAAAATGATAACTTTTCTGTTTTATCATTCAACTTTTTGATCTCGTGACTGAAAACATGGTCGCACATATTTTAAGTAATGTTTGACAAGTTCTCAGGAAACCTAATAATATGGTTTCGATTTTGGTGACTTAACCAGCTAACCTGTGGGACCATTTATTTTGATACCAGGAAACCTATTAAATAAAAAACATGGAAAAGGATACTTGAAATTGTACTGATACTTTTAAATGAAAAAACGTTCAGAATTTTATTCTCATTTTATCCCACAAACTAAGTACATTGTTTTCACGTAGTCTATAATTTGATGTATCTAATGCCAGGTGAGATTATAAAATGCTTTCGGCTTGCTTAACAGACCCATCCTATTGCTAATAAAGACGTGATGGATTTCCGTATCTGAAGTGTGACTGGCTCGGAGTTCAATTTATGTAATTACAGCTTTCAGATATTATTTAACTGTAATGCATAGCTTTCGCTGCACCCCGATTCCAAAAGGTATAAAAGTGGGACATTTGTAGTTGTAAATTACATGCATGCACACTTGTAATCAAGTATGCGGTAGGTTTATTACAAAAATGCTTTTAAAATTCTGATCACACTTAGCCTTGACTCGTTCATTTTTTCAAAATAAGAGCGTGTATGAAAACTTTATTTATTATTATAACCAGTTATTTGTATAGGTTTGCGGAAAATTAAATTTTATTCTGCCTCATTTAATTATTATGGACAATTTATACTTTGCGGATAATCATACTACATAATTATTATTTTTTGTTTATTATTGTTTCAGATTTTTTAAATTTTGATAAACGTTTAATATGGAAATTGCTGAACTAATAAATAATAAATGTGTATAAGTACCTGCATAGCAAAAGTGAGCATTCTGTACAATACGTTGTTCAAAATGATTAATATGCCTAAATTTAAATCGCAAGTTAGGATCCCCTCTAATCGTAAAACTCAGAACCCTAGATAGATTTCATTAATCTATTCATACAAGGCTCGTCTAGGTATATAATATAATAAAGTTGCACACCCCTTTAAATGGGTTACCTTATTTTATCAAACGCTTCCATACACCGATATTTTTAATCATCTGCGATCCTTAATGGTTTTTTTCATTGCATCTTTTTTCGGACGTGAAAATTTGCAATCCAAACGAAAATCAAAGCAAAAACTTAACTCATATAGAAATCTTTCCGTCTCCTGCGTTTTTTTAACTAAAATATTCCCTTTCTTTTGAAAAAAATAAAATAAATTTATTCTTTTATAATTTATTCAAAAACACGAAGTACGTATACAAAAACTATTGGAAATTGTGAATTTTATTACAAGAGTCTATCCTGCTGCGCATTGACTATCGAATACAATAAAAAATGCCTGGAGTTTGTCGGATTGTCCCATAAAACACAAAATGCAATTCTGTAAATTCTCCAAATTTTCAAGTGGAGTCGAACAAGCCAATTGTTTAGATTTCGGATGTCCCCAGAGAAAGAGATCGAAAAGGTTTAAGTCTGGGACCGTGGAGGCTAAGGTTGCACAACTTATCCAATGATTTAGGTATGCAATATCCTACTGTGGAGCAATCACAGACCACCTAGACTGGCTTATAGAGCGACTTTGGTGAAAACACTTCGGAGCCTGATTTGGTGCCCAGCGCTCAGTCGTGTCCTAGCATTTGACGTGTACGCATCGCTGTGATTTCGATAGTTAGACGTTTTATCATGGGCAAGTGTATTGTAAAACGTTGTATAAATACAAGTGATCGAGTTGGTGAAGAGAAGCGAAAAGTTTCCTTCTTTAGGTAAGTAAAAAAAGGAATATATAAAATGTAAATATGTACGCCATTTTTCGGTTGATGTCACAAGTTTCCAGGGTTAGCTTTATAATTTTGTTCGCCCACATAGTGTAGTGATTAACGTGATATTGTTATTATAAAATAATGAATGAATTACTGTAAAATATTTTTAATAATTATTTACTTTATGTGAGTCTCAAGTTTTTATAAAATTTTACCAATTCCCGTCATTTCGAGATAGCTGAAAATTAATAAAATATTTTTTTCAATTGAAAAAATCGCAAACAAAACTAATTTCAGATTCGTGTTTACTACCCTGGAAACGGAGAGTTGACAAAATGTGATTAGAAAAAATCAGAGAGTTTTGTGACAAAACAAATAATTAGCAAGTACATTAAAGTATATATTGGCGGTTTTGTAATAATAACAAGTTCTCTAATAAACCCAATAAAATGTAAAGACTGTGTAAATAGTTTAATGTCAAATACACAGTATTCGTACAGTCAATTAGTTTTTATTAAAGATCGTGGTTGTTTGAGGTATCCATCTCGAGATGTCGTAGTAATATGCCAAGAAACAGAAAAATTAATAAATTTTTTTTAATAATTATGAAAGTAGAACACCTAGGTTACAGAAAAATAAAATTGTTTATCATATATTAAAAAACTTTCTGAATGCGAACATATTTGAAAATTTGCATGAACATCAATTTGATAATTTGCCTAACAATTGTAATCATTTAATAGAACTTGTAAGGGCTGAATGTGAAAAGTATATCGATGTACGAATAAATCATGAAGTCAAATTATTTAATTCGGTAAAATCTACGAAAAGGCAAATATTAAATAAATGAATAATTATTTAGAGGACAATAAATATATTTAAATTATTTTGTAGTTTTATTTAATATGACACTAAAATATACTATTTTCTGAATTACAATCTTGAAATTGAATATTTGTCATAAGATGCAATATAATGTTTAATATGTAATAAAAATATTACTTAATCCGGATCTGCTTAAAGATGCGCGCGATCAGATTGCCTTCCACACTCCACTTCCCCGGATTTTGCATTCACTGGTACCCGTGCATTGGAATTAGATACGGCCAGTGTAGGTGGTCTGTGGGAGCAACTAAACTGAAATGAGCTAAAGCACTATCTTGCACAAACAACATTTGTTGTTTTAACGAAAGAGAAACTCCCTCTATCCACCATTAAATGGAAGACTGTGGATTAAAGCTAATTTTCTTTTCCATTCTTTTTTATCTACTACAGAGGTTTGTATAATTTTCCACTTGCTTCAGCCTTTTCCACATATTGCCTTCTTTTCCTTAGTTGGCCTCTTTAATTATTTCCGATGAACTTGTCTATTGGCATTTTATATAAGTATCATATCCATATTTCGGAACGTTTCGATTTTTATTCTATCTATTCTCGCTTTTCCATCGACTCCTCTCAGAAACATCATATCAGTTGTATTACTGTTCGGCTTTGATGCTACTTGGAGAGTGCCCTTGATTCACTTCCATGTAAGAAAACCTAAAAGGATCAACGTTTTTTTTTTCTAGAAACTCTGCAACGTCAAATAATTTGTTTTGAACTATAGAACCCTTCAGACCTTTTCTGATACTCCACCGGAGACCTGGGCAGGCTCGGGACAAATGGACCGAGACAGAACATAGGAAATACTGGACTTTAAGGCCAGGACATAGCCATTCTAAGGAGCCCATGGAGTATCCTTCGAAGGAAAGAGCAAACGATTTACTGAGCTTGAATAAAATCCAGCTCAGGATAGTGACGGGACTCATAACGGGACATTGTCACATTAGGTACATCTACATAAGCTAAAGCTTGTAGACAGTCCAGTCTGCCGAGGATGTAACTTGGCGGATGAAACTTCTCTCCATATCCTAGGCGAGTGCCCGGGATTTGCACGTAGTAGAATGACACTCCTGGGGAAGCCGTACTGGGAACCCAAGGAACTGAGAGAAGTGTCAGCAAGGAAGCTTTTGAACTATGCCAAAAGCACAAAACTACTTGCTGAATAGGACTAGTAGTGGGACGCACAATAGGCCTAATTAGGCCGCGGTGCCATGTGACTTATTAGGGCCAACCACCACAAAAGAAGAAGATACCCCACTGCACAAATGACCAATTCTTGTTTTTAGGTATTTATTACTATTAAGATGTGACGTAAATAGGAAGGTCATCGTTAAATTACCTCGAAAATGGTTCTTTTTATCGATAACAAACAAGTAAACCTTTTCCACTGAAAAAAGTATGGCCGTTTTAAAAAACCGCAATAAAAATTAAATAGTAAGCCTATAAATTTCTACGAAAGGTAATAGTGTCGAGAGTATTTTGGCCGGTAAATTTACCGAATGCTTTTAGACCATGAGCTAGCGCACATGGATGTGACGTCATCGATGACGCCACACCCATGTGCGCTAGCTCACGGTCTATTTGGTCAAAACATAGCATCTACCTAAAAATTATCCACATTTATTGACAAACAAAAAAAGTAATACGAAATTACGATGGATATATGTAAAAATAAATCAGAAGGATGTTGTAGCTAGGGTTGCCACCCTTTGGCATTGCCAAGTAAGTACCATCTTTGTCTGTAACAAAGTGATAGAACAAGAAAGGCGAGGGAAAATAAATTGATGAGCCAATTTTTGTGTTATTTACTTTAAGCACAAATGTGCTTAAAGCAAATGATAAGGAAGTTATTGCGTATTTGACTTTAGCACAGTCAACAAAGTTTTCATTGTTTTACAGTTTCACAAAAAAAAAAATAATTTTTCTTCAAATTGATTTGATTGTGGTTTGTGGACATGTAGAGTTGCCATTATTGCCAGATTTTGCAAAATTTCATGACATCGCGTCCTAAAGATTCATAAGAACATGAAATGAATTGTCCTTCCGAAATAAGGATCGATAACAAACCTAAATATAGTTGAAATCAACAATTCTTCTTCTCTTCGCATATGAAATCTACCTGTGTTATCCTTGTTATGAAACCTAAAGCTTTCTTTGCGTTCTAGACATTTTTTTATACATTTATTTACTATTAATTACGTTATTATTTAATTTCAACATCGTTGTTTGCTTCTTAAGTGAGAAACTGATGTGGATATAGTACTTTCAAGTATACAGAATGCAAGGAGTGCTAGATTCCTACTCTAACTTATCTTATAAGTTATGCATAAAACTTTGAAAATTCATCTTACAGCTCGAACAAAGAGAAAGCGTGGTACGTGAAATCATCAAAGGAAGTAATTTCGTCGGTGTCTTTGTTTCTCCAGTAATTTTCCGTTGTAGGGAATAACTTTTCTCGGTTAAAACATTTCATAAATTTTAAAATTATTTTACTGTACACCAACGGATTACAAAGTATGCTGCCATAAACATAACAGCACTTTAATAGAAATATATAAAATATGTCCTTTCGTCTTTGCGTGATTCACCTTCTTATTTATTGCTAAAGAAACAGTAAACTTGTTCAGACAAAGCGTTGAGTGTGTACAGCAGTTATTGTTACAGTGCACATTAAAACCAATACAAAACGAACAATGCCGTCGATTAAAAATAAAAATCGATATTGTGCCTTACACACCTACATCGAGCTTGTATTCACAATAGTAATATCGCTGACCTATATCAAAGATCTTGCTTTATTGGCTATAAAGGCGTAAATTAGTTAACATACTTAACAGCTGCGAAAATCTTTTATTATGCGTGTAAACAAATAAAGGTCCATGTCTTCAAATCAGAAATAAAAATATTTTGACAGAGCGTTCAAATATGTCAACTAGATTCAGATATTCATAACTGTGTTAGAAATGATGATTTTTAGTACAATATAATTATTAAAAGTACGAAAAAAACCGTAGACTAGAAAATTTTATTCTTTTAAGAGCTATGCTTTCTTTAAAAATAAGCATTTCTACATCAACGATATTTTTAGAATTTTCATAATTCGTATAGATTTTTATCTTTGTAAACGAAGAAGTTTCAAAATTATTGAGAGTTTATACAATTTAGGTGGATATATAATGGCTGAGGGTGCTTATAAATGGGAATGATAAGGCTTGAGAGATATTCAAAGTCTAGTTTGCCTAAGTATCATGTGAACTATGAAAATCACACCTACCGCAGCTGCGGAGAAGTTAGCATAGTTATTCCTTAAGTAGTTCTTCGTTTTTTTTTGGATATTTTGCCACATTGTAAATTTGCTCCACAAGGATCATAGAAGGATTGTTTTAGCCTACTTTGAAATTTCACCATAAGAAGCAGACAAATAATTCACAGAGTTTTACAGTGTGTTTTACTCGTTAACTCCACAATAGACAACTGATGTATGGAGCAGGGACTACGGTGAATCCATCTAAAGTCGACAGTTCTCTTCATCAGAAAACGAAACAGTCGGCTTCAAGAAGCCTACTATTTTAAAAGAAAACAATTCAGAATTCAGAAACTGTAGACCTTCTGAGGTTTACTCTGGACTGTAAGTTAATCCTGCATGAGACTTTTTGGCAACGTGTGGGGTTTAATTCTAAAACCCTCTTTCACTTATGCAGCGATCAAATAGCGATTAAGTAACAATATCTAGCATGCGACAGCATGACTAAAGTGATACGCCAAACTCCCACAAACGCATTAGACCTCAAACAGGCTTAAACAACAGCAGCAAAGGGATGGTAATGAAGGACACACGGTTGTCTTCAAGGAATCAGTAGAAAAAGATACGATTTTTGAAGCAGCTAAGACTTATATTTTCAGAGTAGAGATACCGGATAAGGAAGGTTAGTTTACCGAATCTGATGCTCGCCTGGTTCACTTATGTGTCAAAGACTGACAACGACTCAGGAGCGAATATCTTTAAGATACAACCAGAAGAGAACTTGTTTTATCCAATGGGCAACTATGCCACTGGCATAGGCAGATCCATTGTCTCTATTTGCGCATAAGAAATTTTAAAAAAAAAAGATACAGGAAATCAGTAAATTCAAATATGGACTATATGACTGACAATGAAAGGGCCGTATTCTTGTATTGTTATTTAACATATTTATTACTGTAGAGTATACCAAAGGAAAACCACTTAGAGAAACGAAACAAGAAGAATTGGTATCTTACAGCAGATTGTAGTATTAAACACTTATAATTAGCAGTATCAGTAAATAGCTCATTTTCTTCGTCTTTCGAGTGTCTGTTGTTAAAAATAAAACAAGAATTTATTAAATTCAATATTTTCAAGTGCGCTAATCAAGCCTACGTACTCAGATTTTTATAAAAAGAACCTTAGAGCGAGTTTCCAAAAAGTCGCTTACCAAAAATACAGCAGACCATAGAATACCGACATAATTGATAGTAATCGTTCGAATCCGGCGTCCTGAAGAAAATTTATA
This sequence comes from Anoplophora glabripennis, assembly GCF_000390285.2. Lineage (NCBI taxonomy): Eukaryota > Metazoa > Arthropoda > Insecta > Coleoptera > Cerambycidae > Anoplophora > Anoplophora glabripennis. The sequence continues at coordinate 442,984 of NW_019416523.1, read as the reverse complement.
GGGGTGACCTACTTCTTAGTGGTCTCCACTGTATATCCTCTGTCCTTGTTCTTGATTAATTGTGGAAAATCACAAAGACCTAAGGGCAGCATTAATATCAACTCAGGACGTCAGAGAGATGCGAGTAGAGCTAATATGACTGTTTGCACGTAGCACGAGCCTGTTTTAAAACTCTTATTTTACTCGATGGGTCGCAAGTCCGAATGCTGTGGTTAACTGCACCGCGTTCCACCACAGCAACAAGAACAATGAAATATCCTGAAAAAAGAATTTTTGTTGGAAATAGACAAAGACATTCACCAGTTGTCTAGAGACGGAGTGAGGCACATATAGTGAATATGAAGTTTAGTTTGAACTTGTGGGCATATGATTTTAGGAATTCCAACAGACCATTTAACTCCAGAGTACAGTTATTCTGAAGAACTTCTAGATGGTAATGACAAAACCAGAAGGACATGACTAGAATTTCCAAAGCCAGTCTAGTTTGGTATATGGATGACGAAAATGCCAGAGCTGCAGCACACATGGAAAAATCCAAGTTAAAAATCCAAGTTATCTTTAGTCCAAAGATGTATATCAGAGTATTCCAGGTAAAATGACACTTGGCAGTGTGCTGTGGAGTTAATAGAAACGAACGTCAAAAACTAAGGAACTGTTATTTATTCGTACAGTTAGATAGTACAATCAGTTTATACCAGATGAAACCAAACTGCTAAAAAGCTGGCTGGAAATTTTGATAAAGCTAGTAAGTAAAAATTATATGACGCTACTAACTTAGAGGGGGGGGGGGGCATGAGGGAAAGCGGGATAACGAACGGACTGATAAGTTCACTAAAGTACTGACTCAGCTCAGGAGACATCTGAGGTACTCTGGCCTGATGGAAGACACGCTATGTGTATTCTACCAGAATGAAGAAGAGACCTCAGCCCATTTCACTGAGTGCCGTGTTTGTTTATTTCGTTAACTATTTTTTTACTCTTGATTAGTTGCATTAGCCCAAGTTTCCATCAATGTACATAAAACATGTTCAGAATTATTTAAGTAGGTATATTTCTAAACGAACGTTTCGAAGTTATGAGAAGAAAACCTTATTAAAATAACTACTAAAGAGTGTCCCAAAAGTAGCGCAGAATTTGAATTGTGCGCCATTTTCATTCCGAAGATTTGGTATCATTGTGCTGGGTCATATGTTGTAGTAAATACGGTGCGGTTAGACAAAATGGAGCGCTATACGACGTATGAGCGAGTGAAGATTGTGAAAATTCATTATAATTGGGTACGGAGAGTGTGTAGCTGAGACTGTGCGCAAATTACATGGAATTTTCGGTAGAAGGAAACAATTGTGAAAAGATTAATTGATATATTTGAATAAACAGATTCGGTTGCAGACAATAAAAAAACAAGCCGACCTTGTAGTGGCTGTTCAGTCGAAAATATTGCTACGGTGACTGATAGTGTGGCGAAAATTCCCGTAACTTCAGTGCGTCGCCAGAATCAACAAGTGGACGATGATTTTTCCAAGAAAATCACCATTTCCATCTTAATGTGAACTAGCAAAGCTATGGTGTGGATTTTACGCTGCTGGGATGATTGGTCCTTTCTTTTTTAAAACTGAGGCTGGAAACGCAGTGACTGTCAATGGAGAACGATATTGAGAGATGGTATTGAACTTTTTGTGGTCTCATTTGGATGGCATGGATTTGGATAACATGTGGTTCCACCAGGATGGTGACACCTGCCATACGGCACGTGAGACTATCCACTCGTTACGGCAGAAATTTAATAGACGACTCATCTCACGTAACAGCGAAGTGAATTTGCCATCAAGATCACACGATATTACGCTACGCGACTTTTTCCTGTGAGGATTCGTAATGTCCAATGTTTGTTCTGCTCAAATGAATACAATTCCTGAATTAAAGGCAGAAATTCGAAAAGTTATCAACGATATTCAACCGCAGCGCAAGTATGCAAAAGCGTGACACAAAATTTTCTTAAAAGAAATTGAGTATTCTAAATGAGTTGCAGGGGACATCTATCTGTCCGATATCCTCTTTCATAGATATTTAATTGCAATGTCTACTCTTTAAAAACATGTAAAAACTTTTCCAACTTTTTGAATAATGAAATCTTTTTTCCTCAAATGAAATCCTGCGTTTCTTTTGGGATACCCTCAATTACTACTGGTCAGACTGTTCAGTAGAAGCAGATACGCAAATAAAATATTTAAATTTTATTTAAATTGTATCAAATTCCCATTAATAGAAGATGACTTTGTAGTCTCATCAAACATGGATTAGCGACAAAATAACATTTATTACAATTTAGAACTATTTTATTGACCTACTTTTATACCCATTTTTATAATAAATAAATATCTCAACGCATTGAAAAGCCTAAATTACGTCGCGATGATATTCGATGATAGCAACACTGGTTTCTAGACGTTAAAAATACAAATCATTCCAACACCGATTAACTGTACATCTAGATCACTTATCGCTCTGTAACGTCAATAACTATAACTGCTTCTTGATGTGGAATTAAAAGTAATCCTTAAAATTTTATCTGTTTATTGTTTGGAGTAATATCACCGATCATTAACGCATTAGAAGGAACGATCAGAGACATTATCTTCTGTGGAAGATCCTTTTAACGATCTTTTGTTTCTTAAAAGTCTGTTAATTGATGAAACGTCTCTACCAGAAAGGATAGTTGATGCTATCTGGGATGTGCCTCCACATAGGTTCATACAATTTTCATGGTTAATTAATAATCAACATAATTGTTGGTTGTTAAGGACAATGGACTGGAAAATGAAATAAACTACTTAATTACGCTTTACTGATGATTTCCCATAGCTTTTGCCTGATGATGAGTATATAATAGACAATAATGAGGAATTCCCAGATCTCATTGAATTATAAAAATTAAGCTCCTATGTTTCTGATTTCTTTTATTTTAATGATTGTTGATTATTAAATTTGTCGTTGTAAGGAATTATAAAGAAAAGCTTAATTTCATTATGTTACTGATAATAATTTTCTGTTTCAGGTAAGCTAGCCTTTCATGAAGCTTCAACTGGAAAAGGTAAAATATATTTTTTAAATATGAAAGTATTTTATTATTACTTTCATTTTTGCTTTGCTTTGAGAGGTATTAAAATAATTCACATAAATTTAAAAATGTTCCTAAAAATCCCATCAAATGAAGTCGAACAATGTACTTAAAATTTATATTATAATTTATCTTTAATTTTTTCTAAAATAAACAAACACAACTACTTCAAATATAAGTATTCATTCATTTCATCAGCTAGTGTTCTATAGACATCTGCCTTTACTTCATATGACTTCAATTTGGTTCTAGCTAAAATTAATTACTCACCTTGTATCCTCTTTTTTTTAATATTCCACGTACCACATTGAAAGGACATGAACCAGTGACAAAAACGATGTATTAGATTTTTCTGTCATAATTTCCTCAAGGTTTCAGTTAACAAAGAACGCAATTTTGATAACGAGAGCAATTAAAACCAGCTAATAATATTTTTTGTTATTATTATGTGGGCACTAGATGAATACGTTAAAATTTCCAATACCTTTATTGACTGCCTAGCCTAACGGGCTAACAATTGACATTTGATATTCATATGTACCCGTGTTACTGCATACTTGGCATAAATATTAGTTTGAAATATATCGCCACTACCTTTAAATATTAAAAACGCCCATGACTTGTAAAATTACTCAAATCGTTGTCTTGTCATTGTTATAAGACTCGCTGTATTTGCTTACATGAATACTAAATGGGTACATACCGCACATATCAAATTTCAAATGTTAACACAAAGTAATCGGGATAGCCGTTCGTATTGTTGCTTGCCTTCTTGAGTTTTGCATAAGGACATGATTTAATAGCTGTAACAAGTGTATTATAAAAGCTGGCTCCAATTTTTGCATGTTCTATATTCATTTTAAAACTACTTTTAATATAAATTCATTTTTTATATTGTTAATTTAGGAAAAATCCTTCAGTCTACAAAAAATCTATGGCAATATATTAATGTAAGCTCATAAACTTTCATAGAGATAAATTTGCGACTTATCAAAAATTATTATCGTTAAATTCGTCGAAACGCTTCTTATTTCAATACATTCTTTCGTATTACTTAAATTTTGAGTATTACTTTCAAGTTAAGGTCATTAAATTGTAATATATAGGATAATATTTTATACATATACTGATTTATAAGTCACAATTTATTAATATAATCGTTTAAAATATATACCTAAATTTCATCACCCCATTATTTATCATTTTGTCTAAAATTAAGACTTTTAATGCTTACAGATTTATCAGTGTCAGTTTAAATATATGTAAATTCTTTATATCCAAAATATTAATGTCACAAATTTGATTATAAAATAGTACAACTGTTTTTAAAAGCTTTCTTTTCAATCACGGGATGATCATAATTTGAATAGTGAACAACATAAACTATTTATGAAAAAAAAAATGTTAGTAATTAGCATAATTATGTTTTTGTGTGTCACAAGAGGATGAACGGGAAGCCTGCTATCTCTAGAAGGATACAATAGAACCTCCAACCAATAAATATGAATAAACAAATATAACTAAATGTAATAAAAATGAATATGAATAAATAGCAGATAGTAAACAAAGATAAGAGCAATGAAAATGATGCAACAAAATATGAATATTAGGGAACCAAAATAACACAAGATAAATAATCTGTACCTTGTTCTCAATAAAACTGTATTCGAAAATAAACACAAAATTAAAATACAATGCTGTAGTACGTCCTACAATAATATTATATGCAAATGAATCATGGATATTACAGAAAAAAAAAACACAAGACATAACAGTGGTAGAATAAAATTTATGACGGTCTTGACGGGAATAAAACAAAATGGGACAGAAAATGAAATGAAGGAATTAAGGCAAATCACACAATCAATAACATAGTCAGAAGCAAAGAACAGCAGCGAGGATTGGAACAAGGAGTATACAAAGTAAGGCTAAGAAATAGAAGTAAAGTTAGATTAGAAAAGGAAAAAAGTCTTGCAAGAAACGAGGAAAAAACCTCCGACGTGGAAAAAACGGGTTAATATTTAAAAGACACAGGATAAGAATAATAAAAGATCCGATATGAAGAAGAATAAGGGTGTATCTAAAGTGAGAAAATCCACAATAACTTTGTTAACTTTGTAACTGTAACTGTAACTGTAACTTTGTTACAGTACAATGTGTCATGTCTTACGTTGCTAAGTTGACAGTGCCATCAACTGCCAATAGTAGTTTGTTGGAACTCAACAATTGTAAATATTCTATGTACTGGATTTAATTGCAAGAAAACATTAATTTCAAACATTATTATTGACGAATCGTAACCTAAAAAGTTTATGCCTATCGAAATCATAGAATTTATTGTAAACTTTCTTTGTATACAGGGTGATTCATTAACAATGGGAAAATCGAAAGCTGAAGATACTACACGTGAAATGATGACCATTGGCGCAAACATGCCTTATCCGAAAGTTGATAGTTTCAGAAATACAGGGTGTTGAAAGTTAAAATTTTAAATCGTTTTTGTGCGATTATTCTGAAAATGTGTATGTTAGGAACTTGAAAATTTGTGAAACTATATTTTTTTAGGCGACGAATAAGATGCGTGTTGTAATTTCAGCATTGCTCATAGAGGGCGCCACTTACGACCAATTTTACCGAAAATTTAGTTAATAACTTTTTACCCTGTATATTTAACATAAAAAACCTGAATGAGCTATCATTTTTCCATTAATTATGTACTCTTATTTCATTTCGGTATCTCGATTCGTTTTCGAGAAAAATCCATGAACACTATGTTTTGATAATATGAGAAATTAAAAGCGAAACAAACCAAGTGCTTCTTCGTATTAATACAACAATTAACAATAACAGCTTTCGATTTTCCCATTGTTAATGAATCACCCATTAGAAAAATTCTAAATCGTATACTCCCACAAAATCGGACGAGGTAATTCGAGATGAAAGCCCCTGAACTCATATTTTATTCGTCATATCCATCATATTCATCGTATGCATCATATTCGTGAGGTTCATTGCATATTTTGGGTATTCAAAGAATTAGTCAACCCTTGCTAAAATCTACATTAAGCGGATTCAGTTCACAACTCATACGACGAATTTAGAGCCCGGATACAGCGACATTCGCGCACCCTACACAGCAGACAAATTGAGTGAACTGAGCTTAATTAATAGGCGTTAAACCTAAATTCCAAACTCGCAGTCACTGCACATACCTAGTACTATCTACTCACCCAACATCGCATAATATGCAATGAGACCCACGGATATGATGCGTCGACTCTTTTTCAGGGTTTTCCGAAGAAACCCCACCAAATGTGTATTTCAACTGGTTTTAGGTTCTAAGGATGGTTTTCTGGTTCTTTTGCAGTCCTGACAGCACTTGTAGAATATACAGGGTGGGCCATTAGTGTGAGAAAGTAAAATAACTCCCTTACTCATAGTACAGAAAAAAAGTTTACATAAAACTTACACAGAATCAATAAACCTAAACTACAAAATTAATTTGATATATACAGGGTGTTGAATAAAAACGGGACACGCTAAATATTACATGTTTTAAATGGAACATACTGTATATTTTTCAACAACAATAAAATTAACTCAAATTGACAAGTTGGCACAATGTGACAGTTTTTTCCGAAAGCCATTTCGTGCGACCGAAAATAATAAAAATTAGGTTTTTCCAGAAATGTTGCTATATCTTAAAAACTAACAACTTTAGGTGTAGAACATACTTAATAAAAGTTGAAGTGTGAATAAAATAGAACAATAAAATACAGGGTGTTCCATTTGAAAAATTTTAGAAAGTATCGATATTAGCTAATATAGGAGTCCTTGCCTAACATTTGCCCATAACTCTGTCAAATATTTTTACTCCAAATGTTAATAGTTGAAAGTTAATACAACTTCTTCGAGGTCATGTTTTTTCCAAAATTCGAAGAATTTTCTACATAACTTAGCAACCCCACACTAAAATGTTAAACTGTTTATATTGCTATATATAGAATTTTCTCAGAAATCCATATGTTTAAAAATATACAGGGTGTTCCATTTAAGAAATGTAATATTTGGTGTGTCCCCTTTTTACTCATCGCCCTGTGTGTTTCAAATTAATTTTGTCCTTTAGGTTTTTTGATTATGTACAACTTTTATATAAACTTTTTTTCTGTATTATGAACAACAAAGGAGCTATTTTACTTTCTCACACTAATGGCCCACCCTGTATAATTTACTTACCAAACTTGATGAAATGATTATAGCAGAAGAGGTGTTCCGTTGAACTGGTTACTGTGTTTTTTTAAATTTTCGGAAACTAAATGTCTCTATACAATATATTAAATCCGATACTTTGAATGAGATCAATTCTGACTGTAGCGTAATTGAAATAGGAGTACCACAGGGTTCTGTTCTGGGACCTGTGCTTTTTATTTATATGTCAATTCAATAAAAAATGTAATAGGTAACGAGGCTTTTACCATGTATGCCGACAATTTATCTTTGATTATTTCAAGTAACTAAGATAAAAATCTTAACATCTATAAAACGATTGGAAATATATGTGCATTATTTAATTAGAACTATTTATATTTAAGTGTAAATAAAACAGCAAATGATAAGATTTCATAACAGTCAGAGAAAATGTGACGACCTAACAATAAAAATTAATAACTCGTTTCCACCTTGAGTTCAGTAAATTTTTTTATTTAAAAACATGAAAACAATTTTAGTCAAAATTCAATTACGTAATTAATTTATATTACTCTCAAGTAGAATCGCGTCTTCGTTATGGTGTCTGTTTCTGGGATGATTCCATCCTTTCACATTCTGTTTTTATTTCACAGAAGCGTATTTTGCGCAATATTGCTGGTGTACCCAGTGAACATACCTGTAGAGATATTTTTAAACAGTACAAAATTTTAATTTTAAGTTCGTTATTTATATTTGATATGTGTAACTATGTTTTTAAAAATAGGCAAAAATTTTATTTAAGTAGGGATATACATGATGTAAATACAAGGCATAAAAATAATATTCGGGTACCTTTTTCTAAATTGTCAATTACTAATGAGTCACCAAATTATTTGGGGCCTAAAATTTTTAATAAATTACCTATTAAATTAAGACAAGATAATGTATATTTTTATCAATTTAAAGTAAAGTTAAAATTATATTTAGTGACCAAATGTTTTTATTCCTTGGGTGAGTTTTTTGCTTCCTAGGTTAAGTTACATTTGTTTTTACTTTAAATATCTGCTATACGCAGAACTGACTATTGTAACTTGTAATTGTCTCAACACAAAATAAAACATCTAATATAAGAAAATATTTATAATCACTAACAGTAAAATTAATTGCAAACCAAATTTCTTCCAATATTTTAAAGATTTTGTGATAGATTCACAAAAAAAGACACCCCACCCCGTACTGTGTGAGCTAATTATTCTAAATATTTAACACCAACATGATCAATAACTTGCCAAACCCATATAGACTAAAACGTTAAACGAATTTATTGGTGACGTTAATAGTTCTGTCACGATCCCGTCTAAAGCATGACTCAAAACGTGCGTTTAAAAAAATCGCAAAAGCTGTTAAAGGGACCTGCTATTGTAAGGTGAAAAACTAACTTTTCTTAAGCGCAGCCGTCGCGCGCAATGATTAATTGTCACTTATTTAATCACTTTTGTCAGACGTGACGGATTGTCTTTTATTTACTTTTATTATAGGAACGAGTAATGCGCGTTCAGAGATAAAAAGCATGCCATTCAAGGAAACGTCCAGGAGAATGCGGGGTGTTGGTTGGATTTACGTGATTGCATTATGTGTAAAATGCATTTAAACTTAAGTGGCCTGTAGTCATAAACAGTAAAAGGAGAACTCATTTTTAATAGTCTTAGTTGAAATAAAGTTTTACTACTTCTAAGCTCTATAAATAAGTACATGAAGGTACAATAAAGCTGGCAGTAATGTATGAGTAATTATTTTAGGAGGAATGTAAATAAATTTGGTCAATATGGTCTATAAAATCGCATTTTTAGAAATAAAAATGCCTAGGGTACTCGTGTTTTAGCAACACCTGAATTGATAGGATTAATATGAAAGTTTCGTAACGAAATATAGTTAAATAAATAGATGTTACCTCACAAGTTGGTTGAATAGTTGAAACTTTTTCTTTTCATATTTTATTATTTGAGCTACTTATATTCTTAATCAAATAAAAAAAAATGACGTAGGCATTACTATGGGACAATAATTTCGCGTTCCGTTATGGCTTCTTAACGTCGAGAATTCTTTCTAAATGACACCGATAAATCAGCCTCTAATCCTCCTATTACTATCAAACAAGATATCAGGCTTGCACAGCTTGTACATTATTCGTTTCCAGTATCTCTAATTCTCTCGAAAAAGTTCCTCGGTCAAATTAACGACACTGTCAAACACTTTGAAACGGATTAATCGCCTGCAGCCGTTATGAGCTCGACCCTCGGACATTAGGCTTATAAGTCGAACGCGTTCCTTTGGTCTAGCAAGTCTAATTAACGTTAAGAATCTTGTTTACTTGTTTGTGTAAAACTTACACTGGAAAAAACATGCTTAAACAATTATTCAAAATAGACTCAATACTTAATTCAATATGTGCCTACTGTACTATTAGAGAAGTTACTTCGATTTTCAGAGCAAATTTGGAATAAATTGATATACGAGGTCTGTTCACAAAATAACAGGACTTTATTATTTTAAATTTTATTATTAATTTTATACATTATTGGTCCATGTCTCCTTCAAAGTAGGCACTACCCCTCTCCCATTCACACACAGTTTTTCCAGCGGTGATGTTTCCATTTCTAGAAGCAGTCCTGGATAGCTTCATTTGAAACGACCTATAAAGTCTGTGATGAATTTGCTTTGATGTAATCAATAGTCTAAACACGGCGTTCTTTCAACACTGATTTTAATTTCGGAAATAAAAAAAATTCGCAAGGAGTGAGGTCTGGTAAATTGACGAATTGACAAAATTGAATGTGCGAACGCATTGTCATGATGCAAGAACCATGAATTATCTCGCCATAACTCTGATCTCTTTTTGCGGATTTTTTTCACGTTAGCGTTGTAAAACGCCTTGATAGTACATACGGTTCACTTTTTGACTTTGAGGCAATAATTCAAAATGCACAATTCCATTAAAATCGAAAAAGCATGAGCATCACTTTGACATTAGATGGGGACTAACGTGCTTTTTTAGGGCGGGGAGATCCTTTGACAGTCGATTGTGATTGAACTTTTGTCTCAGTTCAGTAGCCGTAAACCCATATTTCGTCTCCCGTTATTATCCACTGACATCCATTCATTTCATCATCATTAAATTCTTCCAGAAGTTGCTTACAAATGTCCACATGATTTTCTTTCTGTTGTTCGGTAATTAAACGAGAAACAAATTTTGCTGAAAACAATTGAACATGTAATTGTTTTCAGTCAAAATTTCATGACCTGACCCGATTGCGATGCCAACCTCTTCTGCAATTTCTCTGACACACGCAGAAATAATCGTCATCGTTAAGAAAAATCTTACAGACAAATCTTAGAGAGGACACTAATGCGAAGTTTTATTGAATCGAGTTATGATACAAAGTTTATATGACGTTACGTCTGTGTCATTCACAAAGATTTATCTCTAAATTTGGTAAGATTACTCTGTGATCGTTGATCTTTCGGAAGTTCAAAAAATCAGAGCAATTTATTTGTACCTAAGTGTTATTTGCTTGAGTGTTCTACGAAAACATGAACAAAAACGACATTAAACGAGTTTTATTACTTGGAATGATGGGTTATGTGATTATAAAACGACGCAGAAGAAATAAAAAGCGAACAAAGTGGGTTAAAAACATGGTTATTGTAGAAGGAATACAATACGCCAATAATTCCTTATAACTCTCGTTTTTTATATTTTTATTTGTATATTCTTGTGAGGTTGTTTTCCATAAATAGGGGTGATTACGATATAAAAAAGATCAGTCCACTAATAAATTCTTTTGGTGCCATATTTGAATTGAATTGAATGCCATATGTTCTGAACTCAAAACAGAAATTAACCGATTTTACATATCCCGCAGATATTTTCCCCAACATTGTAACTAACAAGCAGATGACGCTCTACAAAATATCGCCCGGTAATTCACGACAGATTTATCTGCCTTTTAATCGCTGCAGCAATTTATCCGCCAAAATTTTGGTATTTTACAATTTTTCTTGATGAGCCAAATCGGCGAAATCAGTCGATAAAACTGCTCGTCTATGTTCAGCTAATCAATCGGCGATTTGCATGCACCAAATCTTTGACTTTCTGAACCTGGGACTCATCATTTGAAGTCAAAGGCCTTCCTGATCCAGGATCATCTTCAATTGACTGATGACCACTTTTAAATCATGAAAACTATTCGCAACATTGCGTACGCCCCAGAGCATCATATCTGACAACTTGTTTCAAGTCACTAATTTTCAACGAAGAAGGCTAAAATTTTTGGAAAGTGTCACATTTATGAACGCCAATGAATTAGTTTCTGAAAAAGATAAAAGTTCACTGGAGTTGATACATAAATATGCCAATTACTAGCGAAGAAGTTGGACAGTATCGAGAAATAGAAAATTTCACCGTTTCATGTTTTTCAAATTTGATCAGTGCATTTAATTACTTAAAATATTTCTAAGAATAACGTTTTATATTTTGTTTTATGTACTGTTTTAACGCGCATCATGGGAATTGCATTAGCCTTAAGAAATGCAAATTTGTTCAAATTAAAGAAAAAATCAACGAAATACGAAATGTTTCGATTTAGCTTTTAAATGAAACCGAAATAATATGAAGTTTTTAAACTTAGACGCCATTAAGAACACGTCATCGTCACATTTCTATTAGGCGTTTAAATTTTTTACAACTTTGCCTACTTTGCTTAAGATAAGATCGATTGAAAATGAGTTTACTGTACTAGTTTCATAAGAGAGTCAAAGAAATTTATTTTACAAATACCATTTCAACTACAAAAATTTACAAAAAAATTTTTTGTTGTTCCCAAAAAATCTTAAAACTGTCTGATTTAAGTGAAATTTGGTATGTTGGAACTTGCGTATAGATGTCACACTTTGACACAGTAATCGAAATAACTGTATTTACAGAAATGGGAAAGTCTCCCAACTTTTTTTTGTTCGACATCACAACTTCAATTCAATTTATCAGAATGACAACTGCTTTTTCAAAATTTTCCTTTTTGTTTGTAATCCTAATACTTACGAGTAATTTTTCTACACTAACACGTTTTAGATACAAATCTAATTATCACAAAAAAATGTATTTATTTTATGACTAAAACGAAAGAATGTCAGAAACATGTAGGTAATCGGTTATTATTTTACTAAAATATAATTAAATAATCAACATTTAAAAAAATTTTATTGCACTCATCTCAGATTTCTTCCGTTCTGTAAATTGTTGTTTTATCAAAGGGGGATGATCAATAAGCGCGGTTATCGGTTCAATTGGAGAAATTAAAAAAAAAGCATGATTTTTATTGCTTGGGGCCAGACTAACAAATTTTAATCGATTTTTGCCCAAACGAACCCACCCCCATCATCCACGGCCCCCAATAAACGACCTATGATAAGTAGTAATGACAGAAAAATACCTTTTTATATATCCCTAGGGCCAGAGAAGCAATTTGGGCCAAACGGATCTAACACCCATCTTACCATACCCACCCCCATAATTCTAATCACGTCCAACTATTTAACAGGCAGGAATGCCAGACAATTCAAACTGAAGCTCAAATAAACACAAACTGGTGCTTCGACAGGCAAGCTCACCTGAACAACGGTCAGGAAAACTCAAACTGACAGGCAAACTAAATCTGAACCTCGGATAGGAAAACTTTAACTGAGGCTGAGACATGGAATCTGTATCTCAAACAGAAATTCAGGCCGCCAAAACCAGGCTGAGGCTGAAACACCGACAGCAAACTCAAACTGAAGTTCTATCAGGTAAACCCAAGCTGAAGCTTTGACAGGGAAACTGAAGCTCAGACATGGAAGCTCAAACTCTAAAAGAAGCTCTAGCTGGTAAAACAAAGCTGAAGTTCCTTCAGGCAAACGCAAACTGAATGTTGGACAGAGAAACTTTGGGCCAAAATCAACTGAAAATTTCTTGTCTGATCCAGGTCATTCTCGTGACATAGTTGCTTGTCATAATAGTTGAATATGGGTAGGAGAAGGTGGGTTGGATCCGTTTAGCCCAAAACAGGTGAATATTTTGCTTATCTGGCTCCAGGGATGTGTAAAAAGTAATTTTTCTGTCATTCCTACCTGTCATAATATGAAGTTGGATGTGCATTGGTTATTGGAAGGTATTGGGCTAAAATCGATTGAATTTTGTTTGTCTGCCCCAACCTATAAAAATCATACATTTTTTTAGTTTCCAATTGGGTCGAAAACCTCGCTTAATGACCTTTTGAGTATCTGTTAGAGGAGCATTAAATTAATTAAATTCAATGAAAAACTGTTATTTGTAGAGTCACGAAAATTTGAAATGGATTCGGATCCATGTTTTTATATTTTGCTTCTTCCGTGTTAACAGCTGGACATCGATATGGTAATTGCTTTTATTTATATTTATTAATTCCATACAATTTGGTTACGAAATACGGTGATGTACTTGTTCCGCGTTAAAAATTAACACGTAAAAGTGAGGATTGTGACATTTTAATTTACTACTGGTTATTTAATAGATACATTCTCTTTTTTATTTGTACGAACAGTGACAGTTGTTTTGAACTTCACGGTATTACCACATAAAAAATTATCATTATTCATGTTCCTACTGAAAGTCGTCTGCTTTCATAACGTGTTTTTATAGGGATAATTAAAAAAGGCTTCATAAATTAAGTTATTTTTTTTTAATAAAAATAGTATACCTACACGATCATTCAAGTACCATAAATAGTGTAATAAAACGGTACTATATGATAATGATATCATAAATAATTGAATGTTTAATTTTGATAGAAATGTGATAACATAGTACGTGGCAAAAACTAATGATATAATGCAAATTAAATGTAAATTTATTGAAAAATATGCTACTTATGTTCATACTATATAATTTATAGTTATACCTTTCATGTTCAAAAAAATTTTTTAGTTATAGTAGTAATTTGTTAAAAGTTTTCCCTATAAATCACTTATCAACCCGATGCTAATTAACAGGCGTAATTTCTGAATTCATATTTTTAGAAACCAAATATAAATGAATGTCTCTAGGTGTAAAAGAATGTTGCACGTGTTCTCAAAGAATAATCTAAGTATTTAATTATACATGTGTGCATTCACCTATCATTATTGTTGATATATTTCCTATACATTTTATTACTTATCAATAATAAATATATAAATGGTTACGGTAGTCATATATTATATAAATTAAAACAATTTATAATGAGGTATTAAAAGAACAATTTGCAGGAAATTAAATTCTTGGCTGAACGCTTAAGAGGCTAAGTAAACAATAAATATGCGTTTAAATTTATCCCAGGTGCGCTTACATACCTAGTTATATGTTTGATTTGTCAGAATTAGTGTTATGATACATATTTCTTGGATGTACACTAACAAGAAGCCTAATACATTTATCGTCAAGCTGAAAATAATATAGGTACTTTTAATTTTTTTATTTTTTCAATAATGTTTTAAATAACATTGTGCTTCACTATACAATCCGTATGATATTTGTCGAGATTTGTCCAAGAAGATTCCTGCGTCACTTTCTTGGAATTAACCGCATTCGACATTTTACCTCAACAAATATCATACGGACTGTATCTTGTTTCCCACATAAAGCCGTTATTTTAGAGACAGAAAAAAATATATAAAACTTATACATTTTACAATTATAGAGATGTAACGTTTGTTGGGTTCATCTCTTACAGTACTTATACAGTAAGTGAAATATTGGCAAATTATTCTGCCGTATCAACATTAACTAATTTGGACGTGTTGCCTTTACTATAAAGAGGCAAGTCAGTCGAACCTTATATCGCTTAAAGTTTAGTAAAGTACTTTATCTAAACATGTAAAAATATATATGGTGTTTCATTTTCATAAGTAGTTAAAAATTTTTGACGATTCACACTGAAATTACGGTAATTTTTCAAAATTTTACTGAAATAATTTTTTTAATTCACATTATCCTAACCTGTTTCTCGGAGATAACCAAGAGGAAATATTTAATTGCAAGAAATTTCTCACCAGAACTTAGTCAAGTGCAAATTGTTGACGAAATATGGCCCCAATAGTAATTCTGGATTTCACAATGGTATTTGATAGTACCTACATAATTTTGTCAGGGTTGTCAAGAGGTGAGATTCTGTAAGTAAACATTTCTTCCCTAAATGATAACATTCCAAGATAATATGAACAATGATTTTAGTCTTTGGAACAAAATTCACAAAAACAAAATTATATTTTAGCTACAGTGTTAGCAAAAAGGAAATTTTAAAATTTTTTCACGTTTTTGATGAAGTTTTAACATCGTTAGATATACCTAAATTGCAAAGACGTGTTATTCTTTGCAAATTATCTGCAAGAATTTATTTAAAATTTTGAAGAAAATTAAATGTAAAGATACCAAATCTAAACACAAGTATCAAGTTTTATATCTAAATATCTTGTACAATCCTGGATTTCAGTGAAATACAGGAATTAACTTGACTCAGATCACATAATGCATTTAACCAAAACAATGTTTATATTCACGCTCATTAGTCATTAACCGATGGTTTTATTAATCAATTTTCAAACATGGAGTAACTTTCAAAAGATCTAGGGAGTAATTAATGTACCGATATTACCGATTTCAGTACAGTATGGATTATTTGTGAAGAGAGAATAACGTTGCAACAATACTTAAAATTTTTTCTTCATCATCAAAATAATTAATCGTCCTGATCGTACATCAGAGTCCATCCTAGAGTGAAGATTTTTCACTTTCGATGATCATGAAATTATAAACTGGCGAGATCTGTAGTGAACAACTTCAGGTGTCTATAAATTTTATCCAAATACATTAGAATCATCGAAAGTAATAATGCACAATGAGCATGATTTGTGTCCTGCTGTGACATGTTTTGCTAACGTACGTTATTAGACAGCGCGTTAATAATAATAATTTATTTATGGGAAATAAATATTTTTAAAGGTAGAAAATGTATTTTTCAAATTAGATATTATAAGTATACAGGGTCGAATATAGGATCCACGTCTTATTTGTGGAAGGGCGAAATGGGCGGTGACTATTAGACGCCTTCATTATAGCCATCTTTCTCTATCGCACGGATCTCTATGACTTACTTTATCGCTCTCACGTAACGGTCGATGAACCATGGGGACTTTCCGACCCTGTATTTGAAAATAAATTGGAAAATATAAAAATTGAAATAAATAAATAAATGTAAGTATGAAACTGTTTTTCTTTTTGAAGAATTTAAACCTGGAGAGATACTATTGATACTGTACCTATACATATAAATATTCCTAATACTGACTGACGACAGATGCTGTTACGATGAAAATTGCAATGGGTCTTCGCTTGTAGAAACGATTATAGTAGACATTAATTTAAAAGCCTGTTAACACATAAAAAATATCGACCTTTTTATGAATCCAAGAAATGTTTCAGTATTTTGTTCTAACTACCCTAAATGGTAATATATAAGAAGCAACTAAGTAATTTATTTTGCTATAAAATGATAATAGAGTTGTTTTAAAGTCAAATACGGATATGAAGGTATATTTATTACATTCACTGGGAGGTAATGTCTCAATGCCTTTCAGGAGCTTATCATGAAATAAGTAAAAAGTGAACTGTATTAAATTTGTTTCGGTCCGTGGTTATCCCAGTAATAAAATGTAAAAAGTTGGAAAATGTCAGTTTTTATGTTGCTTTTGATCCATTTAATTTAGGTGGAAAAGTAGTGGAAGAGTTTATTATTATTTTGTTGGAATTTGGTGCTTATATTTCATAATTAGTTGCCAAAAAAGTTATATAACATTCAAAATTTTTAAGTCTTGTTCACATTTACCTACCTTCCCTAAAGATATAAGGTAACATACAAATACATTTTTTTTAGTATTACTAACTTGTGCAACAAATAATTAATCATTTTTAATAATGTTGCTTTCGCTAATTCTGATTAAAATTAAAATTTTTAAATAGATATGTTTAAATAAATTAATTTCCTTTTTTCGATATAAAAAATACTAATTGAAATAAAAAACGGTATTAAAAATGCTTCAAATAAATAGTTATTTCACAGACAAAATAAGCTATGTCTGTGGTTAAATATATTAAATTATTACTGAAAAAATAAAACTTTTTGCATAATAAATCCAAAAAAAAATTATAATTTTATTGCTACTACATATTTCATTGAATTGGTGATATCAGCTTATTCTATTTAAAACAACTTTCTATATTTTAAAGAGACAATTCGTAATGACGAATTTCTAATCTAAAGTCACTTTCTAATTTTTAATTGTTGTCACTTCGATTTTGAAATCATTTTAGTTTTAAATAATATAGAAATCAGTATTTACTGATTAGTACATTTAAATATTTGATTCTTGCAATATGCAGGTGCCTCTAATGTTCTACTATACAGGGTGTTAATTAAGCATGTACAATAAACTGAACAGACGATTATTTGAGTGATTTTAAGACAAAAAGTTCATATAAACATTGGTTTGCAGATGCTTTGTTTTCAAGATACAGAGTGTTAAACTTTTCTAAAAAAAATTGCTCTTTCCTAAATATCTTAAATACCCTTTACTCAATTTTGTTGTAATTTGGCAGTATTATTTGTACTTTATGTTATTTAAATGTTACTTGTTATTAATAAAAAATTATAAAAAATTGATAATTCCCAAAAGAAACTTTTCCCCATGTTTTTTGTATCGTCCAGGGATATGCAATTAAGTGGATTTTATTTTTTTTCTACAAAAATTAATCAAGATACGTAAAACATTCAAGAGAAAGTTGTATTTTTAGTTGCTTAATTCAAAAAATATATAAAAATTACAAAGAGTCAGTGGCGTACATTTTTTTGTCAAAAATATTCGTTAAGGTACCGCTCGGGACGCCACTGGAGCTAATAAATCTAATCAAGTTAGGGTCAAATTAGCCCCTTAACACTACGAATAACACTGCCAAATTACAACAAAATAGGGTAAAGGACATTTAAAATATTCACCAAATAACAATTTTTTACAAATGTTAACACCCTGCATCTTCAAAACGAAACATCTGCGGATCAATGTTTATATGAACTTTTTGTCTTAAAATCACTCATATAATCGTCTGATGAATTTATACATAATTAATTAACACCCTGTATGTTGAGAGCATTTACTCCTATGACTACATTGTCTTTTTATTTGTTTCGACAACTCTTGTATTAGTAGTACTTGTTGATTCAACACTGAACGAAAAATAATTATACGAATTTAACATTTTAACACGAAATGACAATCGTATTTTAGGTCCACACAGATAGATAGATTTTTACACATTTCTCTCTATGTAGTAGTGTGCTAAAAGTTTAGTACAATGTATTGTGCTGATCATTTATCCTTTATAGTTATATGTATCATTTTTTAATAGTTAAAGTGTTAATAATAATTGTATTACCCATGTATAATACAGGGTATTCCAAAAGTATGGAAACCCCAGAATAACTCGGAAGTAAAGGGCTATACGGAATAACGTTTCATACAAAAGTTTCAGGATTTTTTCCGGGCTATTTAATGATGACCTTCAATTTGACCTTGGCCTTGACTTTGAAGGTCATTTCAAGGTCAATGTCATTTTTTCAAGTGGGAACCCCTACTTTTTATCACGCAATTGGAAAGAGCGGAAAATTTTACGTCCAAATATGACTTTGACCATGATCTTGAGACCATGGTCAAGGTCATTTTAAGGTCAAATAAGATTTTTGATAGATACCGCCTGGAAACCGCAGAATAACTCGGAAGTAAAGGGATTTACGGAAAAACGTTTCATACAAAAGTTTCAGCATTTTTTCCGGGCTATTTTAAAAAATAAAAGTCATAAAGTCACATCACAAAGATTGGCCCCTACCTTGAAATAACCATGATCTCAAGGTCATGGTCAAAGCCATATTCGGACGTAAAATTTTCAGCTCTTTCCAATGGCGTGATAAAAAGTAGGGGTTCCTATTTGAAAAAATGACCTTGACCTTGAAATGACCTTTAAGATCAAGGCCAAGGACAAATTTAAGGTCATCATAATAGCCCGGAAAAAATCCTGAAACTTTTGTATGAAACGTTTTTCCGTATTGCCCTTTACTTCCGAGTTATTCTGGGGTTTCCATACTTTTGAGATACTCTGTATATAGTATTTACATGATTAAGGTGTTAAAGTAGTACAAAAATAAAAGATTTTATTAAAAAAATTGTTAACAAGATTATTTTCTCATTACTGATCTGAGGCTGGAAATCTGTTGGGTTGGTATTTCTGAACTTCACGAAGAAACTGACGAAAATTAGAACATGTTCTAATTCGTCAAGAACTCGATGAATAAATTCATGAAGTTATTTGACAGCAGATTTGGTGCATTACACTTCTCCAATTTCTTGATGAAGCGGCTTCATGAATTAATCATCAATAAATTGTCAATGTAAAAGCTTTTAGTTTGATTTTATTTTATTAACAAGTACTGAAAACATGCAATAATTATAGTCAGATCAGTCCGAATGAAATTGCATTACTTATCGTTTTCTAATTTCACATAGCAGTGGTTCGATTCGGGGAAAGGGTGGCTCAAATTCCTCACCCACATTTAAATTTCAAATTGCTCTTTAATTCCAGGTAAAATTAAGTAAAATGTGGAATGCGTCGAGGGATGTTAAAAAGATAACGATCGGCCCAAGGTAAGAATTCAAATGAACCCGGCTCCCGATTTTTTTTAGTAACAAATTATATGTTATAATGCAAAACGTCCGGTAAAAAAGGACTGGTAGCCGGCAACCAGACTGCTTTCTTTTTGTTGTATTTCCATCAGCGACCGGACGACTGAAAATCGGAATTTTGTGGATTTGGCTAAATTAATACACTGCGGAAGAGAGAGAGACACTTGATTTAAAGAAATCGTAATTATGAAATAATCGTTTTAAACGTTTTTCTTCCTGTTTATTTCCTTCGAATCTATTACCACGCAAGGAACAATTACGGTTTTTAAGGAATATCGTTCAAATTCTACTATTGCTTTGATGGTGACTGTTATTCAGAACTAAATAAATTTGTGAAAAGCCGGGGTCACCGTCTTCATATTGACTTAAACCGTATTAGCTAATTATATTAGCTAACATTTGTAATCTGATAACAAAATTCACTAACAAAATTCAGATTACTCATGAGAATAATGTTAATTAACTCTTTTAATAAATATACTTATTGTTTTGGAATATACTGGGTGACTTTGTTTTTTGTAAATAAGTTTTTATTTTTAAGTGATGATTTTCATTTCCACTTATTAATCTCCGGAGCGAGCTCTATCCGCAGACAAAAATTTTGTTTTTGTTTTAATTTTATTTGGTTTTTAAAATCTGAATTTTACCATTCAATCTATTTTTTAAATTTTATTGTATCTGTTAACTTTATTAGGAAATGAAAATATTTTTTCACATTTTTATTTCAAGAAAATAATTTGGAAACATTTCTAACCTCTAGCTACTTTTTAGTCTCTGTTTACAATTTATAAGTATGGCTTAAAACTCACTTTTTAACATCTTTCTTTTGTCCTATGCATGTGTTTATTCTTATTTGTATTTGGATGACATTATCCTTGTGGTGCCTTCATTTCTCTAGATCACCCAGTATATGGTTCCATTTCACGTTTAGGAAACTATACCTTCAAACTTCTCTCTCTTGCGAGTTCCGGCCCTTTGAGGCTTCTTTATTGACACACTTGAGGCTTGATTGGACAAGTGACAGTCTGGTCTGTCACATTCGCTCTTGAATTTCACTTTGAAGATCCTTTTGTTTGCTTTATTCCACTTTTACAGGACCTCTTTCAGGTAACCATCCTTGTTACTATCGACACCACTTTATTTTATTTGCAGCACTGTTTGGTTTTTTAGTTTACTTCTATGTGATGTAATCTTTAACTTTTTTGTTTCAGTAACTGCATTTTAATTGGTTTTGTTACTAACTTTTAACTTGGCTTTTTAATGAATTTTAACTGGGACTAGAATGGAACTGAAACTGCACTGAGCTAACTAGAACTGAGCTCTCGACTGTTCTGCCACTTGGTTTCATATAAGCTTTTGTATAACAATTGACAGTCGCAGAAAATACTAGAACTTTCTTGACTTTTCCGGTATACGTCAAATTTTCTTTCTATATGCAATAGTCTGCATTTCGATAAAGTCCTTTTTGATTTCATTTACTTGACGCTATCTGACCTTGAGTACTTACTAACTAAACACTTTACAGTTATTCTATTTCCACAAATAAAGTTCTCTTAACTACTTTTTAACACTTCTTTATATTCTCTACATTTCCAATTTTTTTTTTATAGAAAAATTCCTTAATTTTATGTCACTGTTACCCAATTTACTTATCTTTTATTTTTTTTTAAGTTTTACTGTGAAGACTGATATATTCTATACTGAAATTATATTTTGAATATCCAGATTAATCTTTTTACTATGAAAACTGACCTTGAAACGTGCTCTATTAGAAACATTTTTGAATTTAGTACAATACGGATACATGGTACGTAATATGGTACGTTATGTGATGGAGTTTATGTTCATGCAAGATCTTTATAAAATTCGAGATTCAAACCTTGCATACTGTGTTATAAAATGAAGCTTGTGTGTTTGTTTACACTTGTGGAGAAAGACGTAATTATAACCATTTTATAAAACAAAATAAGTAAATTTTCACGTTATCACTATCTAAAATAGAGATTTTACAGATATATCAAATTTTAAGCTTTATAAGTATCAACCGATTGATAGTAAAACTCTGTATTTAAAGAATTTTCAGAAAAATTATAAATTCTAATATCAAATGTTGCCAACAATATGGAATGTAAATATAATTTTTATTGACTAATTCTCAAATTGCTGGTCATTTATTAAATTATGACTAATTTATCTTCAGCTTCACGTTACAACAAATTTACATTAAACTGTTAGAACTGCCTGGTGTTTTTTTTTTTTTTTGTAACAGGGTTAATATTAATGATAATATATTGCACATTGGAGAAAACTTGTTTTATTATCTGCTTGACCTTGTTTCAATTAGGAGACGGAAGAAGTAAATATCATATTTAAAAATAGTATTTTAAAATATCCAAATAATATGGATAGTTAATAGTTTTATAATATTTATCTTAATTTCTTGTATTTAATGTAAATTTGTAAGTATATTAAGTATATTCCTACAAACAATTTCAATATTTCCTGTTTAAGAATTTTAACAAGAGTATAAATTTATCTTTAACTGTGTATATATTGAAGATATTCAAATTAACTCCAATAAATATTGGAAATTCGTAAGTTGTACACGACCTTAAAAAAGAGACGACTCTTTACTGACTTTGAAAAACCTACAAGTTTGTACATGTTTATGATGGGAGCAAGAATTATTTTAAAATTTTAAGGTTGTTTTTTGAATTGAAATAATGGTAACATTAAGCAAAAAATTTAGATGGCGATTCTAAAAACGGTGAAGTTCCTACGGCATTTTTTTGAAAATGTTACACTGCAAAAAAATTTATGTTCACACCCTATTGAGTGAAATATTCACTCAATTAGTACAACTAAAATGTTATGAGTGACTATTGCAACAGAAATTAATGAATTTTACTCAAATCCGAGTTTCTACTAACTAATAAGTGAATGACTTTTGACTCTATTCTGAGTATGTAAAACCAGTTAAGAGTTGACTCTTTCTCTAAATTTAACTGTTGTTGAGTAATTTTTTTATTCAGACTTGGTTTATATTATTTTTAAATTTTAATTTAAATACATGTCATTGTATTAAAGTCATAAACTACTAAGATGCCACAGTGGTTTCTACACATATGTGTTTAAGAGACAATATTTTAGGTCTCGATTTGGTTAACTGATCGGATGAATAGATTGCCATAACCTATAATATCGTACGTTACAGATACATAAATAAGTACCTATAGGTAACAATTTAACTATTCGTTTATTTAACCAAATATTAATCGAGACTCAATATGTCATTGTTTTTCATTACTGTGACCAAGTGCATTTAAACTCAGTTGTCATCAAAATAACCAGATAAACGGATACTTGTTCAGCACTACACGCCATACACCAGACCTAATGAGGATCATGGGAATAAATAAAGACAACGCACGACAACCATAGAATGGGATGAGGTCACTCAAAATTAGTGTTTATATGGAGAATTTATTTGAGTGAAAGTACTCAGTTATAGTTCAAATATTATCACAAATGAGTAAAATTATCAAAATGCTCAATACTGATATTACTACTCATTAATTTCACTCACTGGATTCACTCCGTAGGTATCTTTTTACAGTGTAAAGTTCCTATGTCAGTTACGTTACCTATGTTAACGGAGTTACATAATTCCAAAATTATTGTTAATCAATTTCACCACTTCTTTTTTTTTGGTAATAAATTTCACTTACAAAAAGATCTTCAATATTCTAAAACTTTAATTCGATAACTGTGACAATTTACAAGAAAACTGTACTTTTAACAGTTTATAAAAGTACCATTTTACATTATTTTATATAATTGCATTTTACATTATAACGAGTAAGAAATAATATTGGAAATTTAACCTCAGGTAAGTTACCTACCCACTTATCTAAAATATCGTTTGGAAAAACTAACAATATTAAAACTGTAAAAAATAACAATGTAAATTCAATGTTATTAATGAGCGAAATTATTTTGGTGTTGAATTTTAACGAAGAACATATTGATATAAATATCGGGTAGCTCAAAGTGAGTGGCCTATTTCAGAGCCTACTTCGATTTAAATTTTGGAAATTGGCACACTAGGGCTTTTGGGTGTGCTCTTTTCAAATCTAATAATTTTGTTAAGTATGTTATTTTAATTGGAACACCCTGTATATTTTTACATTTTTGAATTCTACGCTTCATTTTAAGGTGACTTTCATAAAGTTTCCCTATTCCTAAAATTATCCGTTTTCGAGATATTTACCTTTTTAATAATAAAAAATTAACAAACAGAACTTAATTTAAAGGCTTGCCTATTCTACACTTTGACAGATAAAGCAACAATATTTGCAGGAGCAGGAGCTAAATACCTAAACTGCATAACCATATCTTCAGAGTTACCGAATCTTATACAGGATGGTGATAATTCAAAATCGAGTTTGGTTCACTGGAAGCCATCTAAACATGATTTTTTGCAATGAAACACCCCGTATATTTTTTTTTAATTTTCACTGCCACCCTCGCAGTTAAGTACGAATACGTAATAATAATAGGTATTAATCGATTTCAGTAGAGTACCCAAATAACTACAAATAACATAAAAATTATGAGATAAGTATAGGGAACCATAGTATGGATGGAAAGAGAATAAAACGGCACATCCAAATTTAAAAATATACGGTTCCATTACAAAAAAATCAAGTTTAGATTATTTCCAATGGACCAAACTCGGTATTTAATTATAACCACCCTGTATAAGATTTTGTAACTCTGGCTATGCAGCTTAGGTAGGTATTTAGCTCCTAAATTGCTGTTCCTGCAAATATTGTTGCTTTATCTATCTAACTGTAGAATGCACACGGCTTTAAAGTAGGTTCTGATTTTTAATCTTTTTGCCTAAAAAGGTAAATTTTTCGAAAACGGATAATTTTAGGAATAGGGAAACTTGATGAAAGTCACTTTAAAATGAAGAGTAGAATTAAAAATGTAAAAATATACAGAGTGTTTCACTTAAAATAGCAAAGTTGTCGTCAATTTCCGGTATAACCGGATGTGTTACAGGAACAAAATTATTAGATTTGATAAGAGCATACCCAAAAACCCTAGTGTGCTAATTTTCTAAATTTAAGTCGAAGTAGGTTCTGAAATAATCTAATAGGCTACTCACCCGGTATATACTGGCTTTTATTCACCCTTTAAGGAAATGTCTGATTCCTATTAAAACTATACTTAACAGTAAAAACATTTATAGATAAGTACCTACGTAGATACCCCATATAGAAGTGCAATTTATTTTAAACGTTTATTGTTGTTTGCTTTAACAGTACATCTTTTACGAGAAAATTCAACGATAACAATCATCACACTAGCCGCTGATACAAGTAAAGTTTTTCCGAGATAGCGGCGTGGAAGGAAACTGGGGTTGTAAATAAATAATAAGAGAATTGAATGCTAGATCAAGGTGGCAACGACTCTCGCCGATCGGCCACGATCCGGTGGCTGTCAACGGCCCGTTGCCGCAGTCTCGACCGGCATTTGTTACACGGCTGATGCTATTTATTTGTTCGCGCCCGCTAGAAATCGTGCCTTACCAATTGCGATCCAGATTGCTCCCAAGGATTACCACTTAGTAGTGCGTGGTGGCGCTCCAGAACATCCCCGGGAGGATTAAAATGTGATACGGTGCGTATTCCCCTTCTGTGCCGAGTGCCGTTTGGAAATGCTCAGTGCGACAGGTGCTTTAAAAACATGTGCGGAATTTCGACGCTGTCAAAGAAATCTGCGGCCAGTTTTATACAGTGGTTTTTTGTTCTCGTTTGTTCCAGCGATAGTTGTTTATCAGAATGTTTTTGCTGGATGCCTCACATTGATAAATCCCGTGCGTGGATAGTGGGTTGTTGGCCCAGTTATCTCCGCAGGTTTTTATTGAAATGTCAATCGGTGTTTTATTGCACCTGAAGACAAGGTTTGTTAAAATGTTGCGAATCTTATTTTTTTTTAGTTTTCGCGACTCTTAGTTAGCTTCCTAAGCTCAGTTTTTTAATTTAAAATCACTATTGTTTACAATTAGGTACAGATAATTATTTTATCTGAAATTCCTATAAAAACTATGCCGTTATCATTCCCAAATGAAATTTAATGCCTATATAGGTATTATTTAAATTAGAATATTACACAAAGTAACGTTGGTATTGTTGATATTTTGACAACCAGTATAAGGCACCTTGATCTAGATACCTAATGAAAATATTTTCATGGTCGTGTCAAAAAATGTCTAATAAAAAATCACACCCACAAAATCTTAATATTTTAGTAGCAGTCCAGAACTTATTATTATTACTTGTTTCTCTATAACTTTCTATCTTTTTGTTATTAATGTTAAATTATGTTTAATTATTTTTGACAAATTATGGATAACTTTAAATAGGTACCTACTTACACTTATGTGACATATTTCACTAAACTTCATTATTGGCCAAAGTTTCAACATATCCTATTCGCCTAGATTTTCACACCTGTCAAAAGTTTAAAAAATAAAACATAATAGGTACCTAATGTACTTATTCAAAGTTAATTTGAGGGTACCATCAACACAAAATGAATGAGTGTTAACAAAATCAATAAATTGAGCGTAATACTGCGTAGTACATACATAATTCAACGTAATACAATTTAATGCAGCGTAATGAAGGTTAATGCGGTATTACGCTTTGTAATACAATACAATGCAACTTAATTCTGCGTAATGTGACATAATGTGAACCCAAATGAATCGGTATTGCAACTAGTGGAATACCCCTAGCATTTTTCCTTTTATTTCTTTTGACAGCATCAAAATTTGCTGGCATAAAATACAGGTTTACAGTAAAAAATTGGTAAAAAGTACCACTCATTGGTCGCTCCTGGCATGTGACACCAGGTCACATCTTACACTCCAGCCTTTAGACAGATACGGATAAAATAGTCAGTCAAAAAAATAGTTTATATTGTTTATAAACAAATTTCGGGAGAAGAAAAAACCACTCCCAAATTATATGCCTAATGCCTCTCAAAATATCATCCCACCAAAATTTCAAACTGCATCCTGTATGTTATTTATATATTTGAACCGACATTGACAATATCTAATCTTAAAATTGAAATGAGTCCACAAAAACCTAGTTTTTGATCCCTTAAATTTTTTGTTGTTAATTGCACCAGTCAGTAGGTATCTGTGAATAGTATTTTTTTTCTGGATTGGATAACTACTTCATAAAAAATGCTGCTAATTCCCAAAAATCCCAAAAGTCAATGTAATCAGTTCCATTAAGACCAATTTTATAACTTTAAAGGGGCATTATGTTCTTCACTTTACTTTGCTGTAATATGTAATGATGACATATTGCTAGAATCTATTGCTCAAAATTTAAATAAAACAGGGTACTAAAAAAATTATGTTAGAATTTGCTGTTTTATAAGCTTATAGCTTCACGAAAACAAATATTGATTAATCATTTTGTCGCATATCACATTTCTCAAATCACTCAGTTAAAGAGAAAAATGTACAACATATTTCTGATTAATGCAATTGTTCAAAAATCTATATTTAAAGTTTGTTTTAGTCATCAATATACAAGCAAAAGTACATACAAGCTTTTATAATTGTCATTATAACAGGAACTGTCTAAAAACTCAGCAAACATTGTAAAAAAAAATTCTGCGGACCAAGAAAAAAAACATGTATAGTTTATTAAGATCTTTTAGTAAATTTTGCCCTGTTTTACATTACATGCCAGATGTGTATAATAAAATTATCCCAGTTATGGCCACTTTATGTTCATAAGTTTTTGCAGCTTAGCTGAGCAATATGTTTACCTGTTACTTATGTATAATTTATACGTCAAACAATAAAACAAAGCCAAAATTGGGGATTATAATTTTTAAATTTGCTTTAGTAAGTTTCTATAATTCTCCCTTTAAATTAACATCAAGATTGACATATTTATAAAATTATGCAACTAATTCACCTGTAGTGTGAAAATAATAAAATAAAAACACACACCAACTCTTTTAACAAAATAACAAAAGAAAATATGAGATAAAAGGTGCAGCTGCATCGTAAACTAAAAAATCAAATATATAGGGGTGCTCAACTTTTTAAATTTTCCGCCATTTGTGTTTTTTGTACCAGAATGGCTTTGGTTTTTTGACAGCTGTTAAGTAGAAACATGGCGGTTAATATATGGAGAATACGACTGAAAAACGCGTCTTTATTGTTAAAAATTATTTAAAATTTTTCATCATTCGAAATATTGTGAATCAATTTAAAGAAACTGAGTCAATCTCTAAATTTGTAGACCTTTCCTATATACGGTGGAAGATTTCCGTCCACCTACTCTTTTCAACTGGAGAATGTCACCACCGCTATTTACCAACAATAGTGTGGCTTCCGTTCTTCGGAAACAGCGTCCCGTTTATGTTTCACAATTCGGAAGCTTTAGAAACACTGCAATTTTTTGGGAAATTCGTTTATCGAACTGTGGCCAAATGGCTGGCGAGTTATTTTACCGAACCTTAATTGTAAAAAGAAGTTTTCATTTAGAACGTCTAAACGAAGTGCAACATATGTTTTAATTAACGTCACCCGTTCTTCATTATTCACCATAAATTCTTGACTGGTAGGTTTTTGATGTTGTAATTTCGATGTGAACCCTATTTTCCACGATATTAACATCAGTCAATTTCATTTTATACAGTTCGTCACTTCGACATTCACCTGATACAGCAATCAATTAGTGCTACTTTTATATGTAGCATATCATCAAGAGCATTCTTCAAAAACGTCGCAAGGTTCTTTTTTGGATGCATATCCTAGATTTTGTTGTTTCAAAAATGCCATTAACTTCGAAAATATGGAGATATCCACTTTATCCTTAATATTTAAAGTAGTACGCAACATTGATTAAATGGACCAAAGAGTTGACGACTTCTTGATTTTGGCAATTTCGTTAAAATATGCCAGCACAATAGTTTCAGAAACAGCTTTCTGAGCGCCAACTCTTGAAAACGTCATAAACTTTATCGTACCTTGCACGAGTCTTCTTAGGTAACAAATCTTTTTCCAAACTTTCAGCGGCTTCCACCTCAGTATGTAATATACTATTGTTAGTTCTTATAGTCAAATATTATTGTGACTAATTGAACAATAACGAAGTAATTCTTATTTTATCATTTTTGAACTGTGAGCCAAGATGACTCTTTTAATATTCCATTAGTTCTACTACAAAATTGTAGCAAATTGAATCGCACACCTACTTCTTCAACAAGTTAAATTGTTATGAAGACAAACTTTTTATCACACATCTAGACGTAGAGAATGCCCTTTTTTACAATTTCGCCGAATATCTTTATAACTAATGCAGGTAGAACGGTCACGGTTCGCATCCCTTTACTACTTTTTTGGAACCTATTTCATGGTCACCTGAAAGCGATATCTATTTGTTCTTTAAATGTAACCGAAAATCGATTTTTCCATAACTGTAAGGGTTTTTAAATTTGTTACAGTCGAAACATTGCACCTTGCATCTACGGTTATAAATTTAATACCGAATCTAGAACATGAGTAAAAAATAAAGTTCAGTGAAAGGTACGCTTTCATATGTTCATACAAATAATAACCAAACACTTACGTGCAATTGAAAGTGGTCACAAGTTTTAAAAGAAAGTTCCACTTTTTCTACAACAAATCAGACTTAAAATAACTTCTGATTGGAACAGCATCTTAAGAGGTCTGCTGTTGAGAATCAATTAGGTCTCTTCGGACTTAACAATAAACTCTCTAATCAATATAATTACATTAGCGAAACTGTTGAAGATCAGCCACCGTGCTTGCAGCGATTCTGCGTTTATAACCGTCTCCGTCTCAGCCTCCAGTACGGGTATACGGAGCCGGTTAAGTTAATTAAGGAAATGCCCGCGTCTCCCTGAGCCCAGAAAATGTGATGTGCCAACGATAATCTGTCGATATACAATAAAACGTGTTTGACAATCGCCGCTTTGTACGTATATCTGTACGCGGACTCCTAGATAATGGAAGGTACGTCGTGGCAGAACGCGACACCTCATTCAACTTCTCTGTTTAATTTATGGGGAGTTCCTTGGGATCAAAGGAAGCACTGTGTCCTAACAAGTTTTTCGTCTTTTCGTAAAATTCTTATCGAGGTATTGGAAACTGGATCATCAAAAGTATCACATGCCATCAAGTTTTTTATTTCCAGTTTATGGTGACAAAATATCAGTTTCTAGAATCAGATTTGTGTAAAATAGATGTTATTGTTGGTATTGTTACCTTTTATTTTATTTATTACATTAATTAGCAACTATGTATCATTCTTTCTTCAACAACTAGCTAGTGTCACCTGAAATAAGTCGAGGCTCCCCCGGACGCCAACTAATAAGCATCCCAACTACCGGGTGTGTGAGTCACACTATTATTATTATGACACCTACTCAACACCACCCAGTATGTGTCAATCGAAGCGCATGCAAGGCCCCGTAGAACTTACAAGACACACTTTGAAGGAACCACAGCCATAAAGACCGGGAACACGTGGCATGCCCTGGGGTTTTCAAAAACATAAACGAATATGGCATATTACTCACAAATTCACAAATCATTAAACAGATATATTCAAGCTAGCACACAAATATAATAATCGACCTTATTCGGGCGCTGGCCAGGCACCACTGTCTCAAAGAACCCCTCTCTGTTTCGGCATCCTGAGCTACATTTCTGTATATACTCATAAATTACATTATCTCAAGGGCACATAAATACTTGGCTGACGCATTCCTTGTATACAGCTGTGGTTTGATTCAAAGCAACCATGATAGTTTCATTTCATAATAAAATATATATTGATTCGTATTATTACAATACTTTAAAAATAAACAAGTGTTGCATTTGTTTAGTTTCATGCTACAGTTGATCTTATGGGAATACTGACAGTAGGTTCCGTGATTTTTTGGGTGTGTACCTAATTACCGCCAGTTGTAGACTTACAGTACACTTCCGTATCACTAGCTAGGAATATTTGAATTACCTTTGTTGTTCTTGGTCTAGGCTTAGTGGGAATAGACCCACTATAAAAATTCCAACGGCCACTCTGATAATAATTTCAGTTATTGGTTCTAGAACCACTATTGATAGAACCGATCGTCAAGCGACGTTTCTTGGTGGCAAATGTAATTTTTCCAAAATGGATAGCTGAATATGAATATGAAAATATTTCTTTTACCTAAAATATAGAGGTTGCTATACTAAAACACTCTTTTCTTTTTTGCCATACTTCTTTTCTACTGCCGGTGGAAATTTTGACAAAGCGGTGATGTTTTATGAAAACCCATTTTATTTACTGAGGGTTGCTTTCGCTGTACAGCAAAAATAAAACGCTCTCTGAACGGTAAAAATAAAGTATTTTTATTGAAAACTAAGTTTGTAAAAAAGACGTGTTGATGGGGCGAGTGTTCGCTGGAGAGTCCGTTTTGGTGGTGTCGAGTCGTTTGCAGAAGTACCTGGTCCTTGGCGCCAATCTGCCGGTCGTCTTCCGGGATCCCTGGTGCGTCCGGGCGGCGTCAGGCTGACGCTCTTGACGCAACACCCAAAATGGGTCACTTGCGAACATGTGTACCCACATTACTATAAAATATACTTGTGGCATGTCGCTTAAATGCATAGTTTCGGAGAAAAACAGATTTTCGGTTTGTACTGAAGAAACTAGTTAAGCCGACACCGCATGTGATATTCGCCTAGTATCTACCGAACAACAAATCTCTGAGTCAAAAACACTCAATAACGTTAGGTGGTGCTAATTTACTAACATTAGTTATTCTGTATTTATTTGGGAGTATTCTAATACAAGTAAACATCACTATTTGCTGAATTTGTAGTTAAACTAAATATTTTTTTATGATTTACACCAACGTACCTCGTATTAAACGTCAGTGCCTTCTGAGACATAGGCTTTTGAATGTAGTAGCGAAATATTACATTCACAGCGCTACATCTATCCAATTGAAATCTATTTCTCGGTGCATTTTAGAGACATGCAATAAGTGAACCCTTTTTAAAGTACGTGTATAAAGGGGCGATATCCGAATTTCTTTCAAAATCTCCACAGATAATATATCGAAAAAATCGTAAAAATAATCTTTTAGTCATATTCGAGCACCCCAAAAAACTTCTCTTATAAAATTTCATTGAAATATTTTTAAAAGTTCTAGTTATCTTAAAGGGAAGAAAAACATGTCTTTCCCTTTAAAAAACAAAAGTGTACAAATATAACTTGATGTAAATTGGACACTTTTCATCCAAGCTACTCCTGAAATATGACCTTTGTGCTTACCGACGCCCTGTATGTACAAAGGCATTTAAAGGAACTTCAGTTCCCTTAATTTTAAACGTTTTCGATCGAGTTAAGTTCACAATGGCGTGATCGAGAAATAATAAAGTATTTGACGATTTTTTGCCACTTCATCCTTTTTTTTTCTGGGTTTATTTGAAAAATTATATGAAAATATAGCTTTCTTCGGGCTATTTTTGCTCGTCTGTTTTATGTCAATATGTAATCAGATTTCTATTACTACTTTTCGTCTTTCAGCAATATCATCAATTTAATTTTTTTAATTAAGAACCTAGGTATTCCTTGTTTTGCACGAGTGATATACAATTTGTTTAATGACATTGCGCTCTGGAAGACTCATCGTCAATGTTAAGTATTTTTTCAAAGATTTGCAGAATGAGATATCAACATCTTGAAAAAATCTGAATTCTATTATTCACATTATTTTTTGTAATTTAAATTCACAACAGGAAAAATTGAGAAAAACTTTCTTTTCAAATACCTCTTGTAACTCTTGATCTAATGTACCTACTTATACATTATGTCTTTCTGAATACGAAATTGTAAAAAAAAAAACAAGTGCTAATATTGTTATTTATCGAATTATTCTAATGTCCACTAACAAGGTTCAAGGTTATATAATATAGATAAATCAAAATCTAAGAACCAAATTAAAGAACATTACTTAAAGAAAACTGATGATGAGTAGTGAGAAACGTCACTAAACAGAAATATGTAGTACATTATTATACTCTCAAAAAAAGTAATGAAGAATATTTACTGCTGTGCGAAAGTAATAACGGATTAAATTTAAAAAACTGGAACAATGGTGTTTAGCGCAAGACGAAACGTCACAAATAATCTGATTCCATATGCGAATAGGGGAGCTAAAATTACCTTAAGAAAATATTTCTGTTTTCGTGTAACTTTTCAAAAAATAAACCCCGAAAACGAAAAACGAACATTGAAATCTGAAAATTTCACATTTTCAAAATGTATTATTTTCGGTTTCTCTAATACATATTAAATTATACAATTTTGCTTTAATTTCACCACTTCTTCTGTTATGACGGTTTCCATTGTAGCATATTATTACATCAATCTTATTCCATGAATCAATTAAAACATTAAAGTTAAAGTTCTGTTCATGGACTATTCGATGCACTATATTTTTTTTAATGGAGTACGTTACAAAAAAAAAATATATTTTTTAATTAAACTGTTACTTTAGAAGGTCTTGTAAAGATCTACAAATTGATATCTCGATTGTTATAATATCTTGAAAATTATAAGAGATGCAAGCTTAGGAAGTTCTAAATGGCGTTCCCTGTATGCACTTCATAATTTTCTTGGAATGATTCATTTTTGGTATTTAAAAAAATATATCTATAAAACTATAAATACCAACGTATTAATCGTAATTTAAAGTGTATAAAATGTACTTAACAATTTTTTTTTACCTGCTCGTAATTTGACGTCAAGGGAAAACCAGTGAAACAGATCAAATGAAACGTTCCGAGTTAATATTTAAATAAAACATAGCGAAACACCAAAGAAGTCAATAAATCTTCATCTGGGAAATGTTCTGCTGTTTAGAAATTAGCTACTTAGGTTGTTATGGAGCTAAAATCGTTGTCTGATCTGGATTTATAGTTATTGCACTGGCGTGTATCATTACGGTGTTGATCACTTAGTTTTGTGGAATACTCTTGTTGCGACATTAATCGATTTAGATTTAACCGTTATAGAGAAAAACGATACATTTCCTAATCATACGTTCTCTAAGTGCGGCAGACATGAAGCAATTATTGAAAATAGTCTATGATCACGGAGCAATTGGACCAGATCTAATTATAACAGGCTGTCTAATCACAAATCCATATTTAGTTCTTTGCGCTTTACAAATGGGAGTGGTAATCCTCGTTATGTGACCGCAATGGCCTTATCGTTGAAGCAACAAAAGTCTTCAAGATACACTGAGAACACTATCTTTGCATATATTCGTGATCCAGATGAGCTCAGAAATTGGACGCAGATACCGAATGAATCAATCGATCGCAATCACTTTGATTGTGATCCATTTCATCAATTTATGTTTCATTTTGGAGATAGGTATCTACAAAAATTAAAATTTTTGATTTTCGCGTTTAATTTTTTCATGAGAACAGAAAAAATGGACTTTTTAAACTCAGACATAGTACCCTTTCTTTGAATGTAATTTTAATATATATTTGTATTAGCCTTTCCGCCTACCAGGATGATGAAACGACATGTATCTTTTATTTTTGATTTCGTCAAGATATAAAATTTTTCATATTTGCAAAGATTGGTATGAAAGCAAAGAACTTAGCTATTACTTCAAACGAAATTTTGTCTGTTGAACTTTCGTTGAACTAAAAATGCATTTTAAAGTGTAGAGCGATATGTACTTGAAATTTAATTCATTTGAAGAATATATGGCTCTGTTTCATATGAAAGTTGCGTTTTTAATTATCTGATTAACATTGAAAATTTAACTGAACTATCAAAATTTTGTTTGGAGTAATAATTGCATGTTTTGTTTTCAAAGCACTCTTTTTAAAAATGGATAAATATTACGACACAAACAAAAACGCTGAATTCGAAAATGCGAAAATTTAATATAGTATCCATAATAAAAAGAAAAGTATGTCATTTATTTGTTTTAAAATCATATATTTTATTATTTATTATTATTATTATTTTTAATTTACTATAAATACATTAAATTAATTCAAATAAACTCAAAAGACTTTTTCCTAAAAACGTCCAAACTAATGAAGTCAAACAGTATTCTTGGATACCAAAAATGTAAATGTACAAAAAATATCTAATCTCAGAAACAAAATCCTTAACTGCTGATATTGCGGAAAACATCTAGGTACTATATGGGCTACATGCCCAAACTATATTATTGAATTATACCAGCAATACCTAGTAAGTAGCATGTATACCATAAAGTACTTGTTTCCCACAATATCAACGGTTGAGAATATCGTGTGATGTAAGATGACTTTTACGTACACTGCTTAAAAAATTGATGTGAGTGAAAACAATAAAGATACGGAGTAAATCCAACGAGTGAAATTATTGAGTACACTTTTACCCAATACTGAGCATTTTGATAAATATAAGTATCCGTTAAATAAATTCTGCAGATAAATTCGTATTTGGTGCACTTCTAGTTAAATCTGAGTAAATGTCCTCATTATTGAGTGACCCCACCCCATTCTATGATTGTAGTGCGTTGTCTTTGTCTATTCCCATCGTCCCCATTAGGTCATCTCGTGGAGTGGTGTCCGTTAATCCGGTTATTTTGGTGAAAATTATGTTGAAATGCAGTGGCTTGATTACAATAATTAAAAACTATAATATGTATATTGAGTCTCGATTAATATGTATTTGGTTCTTTAATAGGATTTGTTTACCAAAAATTTTTTTTAATTGGTTTCTCTGACGGACGCCCGTTGCTAATATGACTACATATTTAAATTCTTGCCCAAAAGTCTCCTAACAATTTCTGACCTTCCGAATTCTACTTTTTTTTTTCGAATAAAAATTAAAAATTATTTATTTTCTTTTTCTCATAGATAACTTCAAGACAAAAAGAATAGCTCAAATACCTCTTTGGAAAGTCATTTGTTATCAAATTTTGCAAGTTTATGGTAATTTGATGGATTTTGTATTTTGTAAGATCACTGAAATAAAAATGGCAGTAAGCAGGACGGACAGTCTGTATATAAGAGAAGCTAATGTGGGTTAGTTTGTAAAACTCTCATAATACTGCTGTACCGAGTTCTATAAAGATCTTCATTAATTTTCAAATTTAAAAACGTAACCTTGATATATTTTCATTTATTTCAATTAATTTACAATTTATAATTTTTTTATCGGAGCAAAGAAACACTACTGCTTAAAAAACTGAATAAAAACATTTATTTTTTACAAAAATTAGCAGTTACAAAAATCGTAGTAGACAATTTTGAGTTCCAGCTTTCATGTTATTTATTCTTTCCTTAACCATATTATAGCCTGAACACATATATAACTCGGGACCCTGTATATGAAAAAGTAATACATTTTAGAACTATTATAGATAATTGATAGAAATAACTTCACTTTGTAAAGCAGTTTATTCACAGTTACTCACATATAATACTAAACCCTCTTGAAGCATTTACGTGAGCTATAAAAATAATATTATCGTAAAACCAGAAATTGAATAAAATTCTGATTCGCAATATATAATAAAATATTTTTATTGCTTATTTGCTTCTTTATAGCGAAAATACGTTAATAGCACCAATACCTGTATGTATTTTATGCCCTACATAATACATACATATAGAAGAACTGTAATAAAAATAATATTCGCAGTACGTTATTCATGAACAATAATAATTTGCAGAATGTGGTATATAGTTTATTGATGTAATAGTATAATAACTGAAAGTAGCCCTGAAGTTCGTAGGTGGAGCCTTACTAAAATAGGAGAGACACATTGTCTGCCTTATACAGAATAAGAAGGAATGACAAACAAATGTAGTTAATCGGTAGCACTCGTGTTTATTATGCCTACTTAATTGTGGTAGCAGATAATCTAAAAATAGATCAAAAAAATATTATATTTATGGTGTGAATTTTTTAAATATTTGTATTAGCATTGGTATGTAACATGAAGCGGTATAAATCCATAAATTTCTATAGTACGTAGGTTATTGTTAACTTGAAATAAATATATATACCTTTCTATATAAATATCGTATAACCATTTATGTTTATATTGATTTTTATAACAACGAAATATATTTAGGTATTTTACTGAAATGCGGTACGTAGTGGAGATAGTAAACTATCGTGTCTAATGTCAGTGGTAAGGACTAATTCTGTTGTTTCAACGGTCAAGAAAATTCACGGGGTTCCTAAAGCTCATATCTGTTCAACAATTTGTCCCAACCATACCATTTGACAGGGGTTGGCATAGTCGAAATACTCAGGAGATACGTGTATATTATTTTTGAAACAACCTGCTGGGAAAAATATTCATCAGTGGAACATATTTCTAAACGCGTACAACTCTGTTTTGATCTCCCCGAATATGTGACTATCAGACAAAGTATTCTTATCAGTGATCTTCTGACAGTTAAGTTGATCGTATTAAATTGCTTGTCATGGTTATAAATTTAGTAATTTGTTTTCACGTCACAAAAAAATTTAGTAGTATATAATGTAGATTTGTCCCCAGTTAACGTGCAATTTGTAGACTGTGTAAGTCCATATAAAATAAAGAGTGTTCCAAAAGTACGCAGAATTAGAATTGTGCGTCATTGTCATTGCCAACAGTTGGCAACATTGTGCAGGGTTACGGTGTAGTTGCTGTTACACAAAATGGGGCGCTATACGATGGATGAGCTAGTGAAGATTGTGAAAATTTATTACAAGTACGGAGAGAGTGTAGCTGAGACTGTACGCAAATTACGTGGAGTTTTCGGTAGAAGTAACGCCCCGAATGAAATAACTGTGAAAAGCTTCATTGACAAATTTGAACAAATGGGTTCGGTTGCAGACAATAAAAAACCAGGCCTGTCTCATACTGGCCGTTGAGCTGAAAATATTGCTACCGCGAGTGATAAGTGTTTCGGAAATTCCTGTAACTTCAGTGCGCTGTCGGTCACGACAATTAAACATTTCAAATAGTTCAATGCAGCAGATTTTAACAAAAGATCTGTATCCATTAAAAATTCAGCCAACCCAGGAATTGAAACCAGATGACCATTTAATGCGCCGGACATTCGTTAACTGGATGTTTGAGAATCAATAAGTAGACGGTGATTTTGCTAAAAAAAGCATCTTTAGCCACAAGGTGCACTTCCATCTTAGTGGGTATGTGAACAAGGAACACTGTCGAGTTTGGGACAGACAATCATCGGGTGATTCAAGAACGACGACTGTATACCCAAAGAGTGACAGTGTGGTGTGGATTTTACGCTGGTGTGGTGACTGGCCTGTTCTTTTTTGTAATAAATTTCCACAATCCTCACTCTCTTATTCGTCTATATCGCTCCATTTTGTTTAACCGTAATGTGTTTACTAGAACATTATGACCCTCCACAATGTTGCCAACTCTTCGAAATGAAAATGGCGCAAAATTCAAATACTGCGTTACTTGAAAGGTTCGCTGATGTTTAATATCATGAAACTAAAGTAGAAATCTCATATCTTTGTATTATGATTAAAATCAATATTTCTTAAGTATTAGTTTATACCTACTAGAAATGTGTTGGCAAAATTGGTGTCCTTAAATTTCACCAATAAGACAGCTAATTTATTGAAATATGCAAAAATGTTACCAAAAGTGTAGCCAATTATGACTATTTGATCAATTTCTTAAACAAAATATTTGGCAAAG
This sequence comes from Anoplophora glabripennis, assembly GCF_000390285.2. NCBI lineage: Eukaryota > Metazoa > Arthropoda > Insecta > Coleoptera > Cerambycidae > Anoplophora > Anoplophora glabripennis. Next base: position 404,028 of record NW_019416523.1, on the reverse strand, counting down.
AATTAATAAATGTAAAAATTATTTTAGCTTTTATCTCAATTACAGAAATTTTCATCTATTCTCTCCTTTAGTCTTTAGACGAAATTAATTACATATAGTGCATACATATTAAAAAGTAATATGTAGCATACTTAAAAACAATATGTTATAATTATCTACCACTTTACCTAAAATTCTAGATTAAAATTAAAAAGTTTTGACATATTGGTTAAAATCATTATGTAGAAAAAAAATATATTTTAACACCCTGTATAACATCTAAAATAATATAGAACCTAAATTACACTACCGTATCCGGTATTATGTTCGTCACTATCATTTTCATCAAGTTATAGATGTATTCTCTTAACATGTCCATTGTTTATCTGATCTAATAGAAAAGAATAGTCTTGAAACAATGTTGTACATAAAAAAGTTGTATTCGGTTAGGAGATGGCGATTGATTTAAAATAGCATTTAAATTAGGTAGTTGGTAAATTAGGTGGTTTGATACGTCTGTACATATAAATAAATATTGTACCGTTTTGGTGCATATTAAAAAATTTATTTGCATAACCAGTTGTCAAGAAATAACATATTTTAATCACGATAGGACCTAATCCGCCTTCATAAGTAGTATAAATAGAATTGTTAAAAATTGTTCATTTCTTTCGTTAGTACCTTGTACCCCAGTTAGATTTTTTTTCATGAATCATACACCAGTTCATTAAATCTCTGACACAACAAAGAATTATAAAGTTGTCAAATGACGTAAAACAAGTAAAATACCGGTCGTAAAGAATCTGCAAGATATACCTATTTCTTAAGAATTTCGTAATTTATTTGTTGCTTTTGTTACATCTCACATTTCGAATTTGACTGAAATCATTCCACATCAAGTAATTTTCATTTCTATTTATATTATTATTATTATTATTATTATTATTATTATTATTATTATTATTATTTTATTAGAATTATCTTCATCTCTGGTTCTTTTATGGTTCTCCACACCTCTATTAACGATCTTAGGTACATTATTAACATATTTAATAGTTAAGTTGGATTCTCAATTCTGTTTGCGCGTTTCTAGGGTTTCACGAAAGTTTGAAAGATATTTCAGCTGAATTGGTGTCAAATCTTGCTTGAGAGTTATATTCGGGAATAATCTCTGAGATTTTATGTTTATTGCGGAGAATAGTTATTACACTGTCTCTGTTTGATAATTGTGCTTTAAATGGTCTGGAGACATTGTGATTGCTTCCAACACGTTGACCTCCAATTATGGTTATATTTTTATTTTTTATCAGGACAAACATGACTAAGAATATCATTCACACCTGCAAAATCCTGCTCGGCATGATTGTTAAGAGGAAGACCAAAAACCATGAGATTACATTCACGCCTAGTACGTTCGTGTATTTTAGCGAAATTGGATTCCAAACCAACATTTATTCTACCTTCAAGGGTTTCGACTTTGTCAGGAAGAGATGAATTTTCAAGCTTCAGTTCCGCAATCTCCAAAGTATGAGAAGACAGCTGAGCATTCAGAATTTAAAAATTTGTGTTACATATTAAGCGAAGTAATTTCAGGAGAAGAAGACTTAGAAATTAATGGCTTTATTTGCTCTGAGCAGAGCTGGCAAATTATCGCATTGGTCTGTGCTTGATTAAAAGAGCCCAACGACCCAGACACGGCTTGTGAACTATTTCGCTACATCGGACTTCATCCTTGGTTTTAACGGAAACGTTACAAACTCTACTCTGCGCAAAAAGTGGCATGCGAAAAGAAAACAAGCGACGATAAATAAATTTGTGTAAAAAGGCTTTGCCAGTATTGCAAGCAAAAAAGAATTGGGTCAAAAACAGAGTTCAACAATTCACATATTATATCACTTACTTGTGTTATAATAAATTTGTTCAACTTCAATCAAATAAAACACATAAATAACTGCAATATTAAGGAGCTAATATCAGACATGCGTGCGTATTGTATGAAAGTCAACACCGAACTGATATTTTTTTCTATTTGTATACCTAATAGGTACCTAGTAAAAATGTTAACAATTTTTATAAAAGCTTATATAAGCTTTTGAGGAACCCTTATTAAAATTTGTAATTTAGACAGGTTTAAATTTTACATCTAAATTGAATTATCGTCAACCATCAAGTACTTTGTAAACATTCAGTAATTTTTCCAAGCTTTACTTATAATGAGTACTTGGTGTTAATGTATCCTACACCATATCTAAGCCAAAAACGTATACCACTAGATGTTAATTAAAACTGTTCAATCAAACACCTTACAAATATAAATGTAAGCTGTTGCTAGCTATTTTCATTCAACTAGGAAATATAGATATTTTAAATTTGCCAACTTTAGGTTTGGCTTTTTACTATTGAATTATAGAAAGGCCAGCCATATTCTAAACCAGAAGCGCCAGACTAGACCATGTAGATAAAATCCATAGACAATTATCTAATGGTGTACAGTCGGAGTGTTTAATTTATTTTTTAATTTACAAAGAGAATGGCAAGACGTTTTATCCCATGGTGTGGAACTTACTTTTTAAAATAACGGCAAGGCAGAAATCCTGCATTGCGTTTCTCAGGAAAAATGTATACGGGCTTACAATTTAAAAAGTTGAGCGATCGGTTTGCCGTATACCGGCAAGAATAATTGCACCAAACTGAAATAAAGCATAATTGATAGATGACTTCTTTTGAATTGAAATTGTATAATTCATAAACGGTTATTTAAAATAGTATAATTAAGTATAACCTGTCCCCCATTTTAGTTTGTTATCAAGATTCACAGCACAGGAAAAGAGCTAGTAATGCATCCAATAGAAGAGTCCCGAAACCCACAAGCCGAAGTAATATCCGTTAATGTGGTTCATGATTATAACCTTACATATGCTATAAATGAGCACGTAGCGAAAAACCCGTTTCGTTTTGCCAAAGATGAATTAAGACTCCCCGAATTTAATAGGTATTAATGGCCCAGATCTCAGAAAAAAACGGCGGAACAGATCTCAGAAAAAACGGCAGAACAGTTTTTAGTGCACTGGAAAAACGCACGTTTTATTTTAATCAGTTCATTAAGGTTTATGTTTGGCCGATGCGATGAGCTCCCTCGAAAGATGCAAAAAATTACTTTCAATTCCTTAAGATAAATGAGCGACATGGTGAAATTCTTACGGACATTTAACATGAGATTGTTAAGATCATCAAAAATTAATTGTACTGTCAATGTATTTATGTTAGACTTTTTTTTTCTCTGTTAATAGGGAATGACGTACGTACAATATGAAACGTTAACTGCTAATTCTTCATAATTATCACACAAAGGCGTAACTGAACTTTTACAATTTTATTGCAGCATTTTAATTTTTTACTTTTCCAAATGGCTGTTCTAAAGATAAAATTGTGTATACAAAGCTATTTTTCAAATGTGGGTTTTTATAATGAATAATATTAAAACAACAATTAAAACTGAAGATTATTTATTCCGTTACGATTCATATCTTTTAAAAAAATAGACGCCTGTTTGTCTTAATAAGAATTCCTAAAATATTAAGTCTAACAGCCATTGCCTGTTTGTTTTCCAAAAAAATGTATAAAGTTTAAAACAGAAGCAACTATTTAAACCCCAGAATTTGAGTGAATCTACGCAATATAAAATGAAATAAAATTTTTCAGAGAAAAAAGTTCGAAGACTAAGCATTACATGTTAAAAAATATCATACAGGGTAGGAAAGTACCGATGGTCTATCTAAATAAGATCCACTTCTTATTTGTGGAAGGGCGAAATGGGCGTTGACTATTAGACGCCTTCATTATAGCCATCCTTGTCTATCACATGGATTTCTATGGCTTACTTTATCGCTCTCACGTAACTTTTGATAGACCATCGGTACTTTCCTACACTGTATAATTAAAACCAATGATCTAATACCTATTACTAAGTAATAATTTTGTGGAAAGCAACTACTTCAAGGGCTACGTGTATGCTCCGACTGGCATTGATTTACACATCTAATATCTAGTAAATAACTAAACTCATTTGTCAGGAAAGTCACCAGACAGCCTTAATTATGGTTCTTTTTAATATACATAGCCTACATTTACATTATGACATACGCTTTATAGATTATATTTCACCCATACCTATTACTTAATCATGTGATAAAGAGACGAACATCCTCGATTCAATAACAAATTTTGATATTTTGATATTTTGTTGTGTTAAATTTTTATAATTCAATAAATTAATACCAATATTTCTCGTTTTTCGTTGAAAAATTGATATTGCGCATAGTAAATTATTGGTACGCCAAGCAGTTTTCAATGTTTCTAGTAATTTTCTGGGAGAATTCGACTAATTTAAAAGAAATTTAAAAAAAAAACTTTAAACTTCTTAAAAAGTTAGAATCTATTCTTAGTTCATTTGAACTTTTTGTGATAATTTTAACCAAAGAAATAATTATATCTGCAAGTTCAATTATATTGTCAAAACATTATTTTAATCAGCAATAAATTTTAAATTTTAATTTAAGGGGCCCTAACACTGTCCATATTATTGAAGCAATATTATTGATGTAATATATGGTAAAAAAAAACGGTAGCCCTCACATGAGTCAATAATATTGATCAATAAAGTGTCAGTTTCAATTGTACAGTCAGGGAGCATGGAGCTAAGAAGAGGAAAAGAAGGAGGCGAAGAACAGTGTGAACAAAAGGCTGATTTAAATAGACGTACGAGTCATAGATATGTGGAATTGCTTCGAGGACTCAACAGTGAACCGGATGACTACAATTTTTTTTTTAAGAATGGACAACTATTTCAACCCTTGTTGCATTGGTTTCACCATCCAAGCAGGATACGATTTTGAGGGAGGCCATTTCCTAGCCTAGCCAAAAATTGTTATATACCATTATATTCCACACTATTGATTTTTCTTTGAATATTATTTTTATTGTTAAGGATTTTCATGAGGAATATAAGTGAACTACATTGTACTTAGTTGTATACTTAGATATTTCAATTTCAATTTATATAATTGTAGAATTTTAAATTTTACCTCCTAACATTGTTTTAATTATGGTATGTAGCAAACATGCATGCAGAATTTGGAATATACGTGTTGCTTCGAAGTACTTGTAAATCTAGATCATATTTTGTAACGAGAACAACATTGACATGTTGACGCTAGTATTGATACCATTTTCAGACCTACGTACAGATTAATACATATGATTGACATATGTAGGTATAACTAGCATAGGGTAATAAAATTCCGTAACATCATTCTTCACAAATATATACAGGGTGTAACTAAATAAGTGTAAAACATTTAAGGGGGTGATTCCTCATCGAAAAAANGTTTTACCACATGCACTACACAAATGCATTTTGCTATATTCCACGTTCCTGACGAAGAACTCGACTCTAAATGATTTCAGCTTACCCCATTCCCTCCTTTTAAATATCGGGTATGAGAGTGTGGGCGGAGCATTCCTTGTTTACTAAATGACGTCACTTCAAAGTCATTCAATGTCGAATGCCTCCTCCCATATACAGAGGTCAAATGAAGGTCACCAACTGTTATGACGTCACTTCAAAGTCATTCAATGTCGAATGCCTCCTCCCATATGCAGAGGTCAAATGAAGGTCACCGTGACCTCTATCAATGTCATGCAGGTCACGGATGACGTCATCCAAGGTCATCTCAAGGTCATCCCAAGGTCGAAAGTGGAGGGGGGAGTCTCAGCACCGGCTATAATAACCTACTTGTACAGTCAGGGAGCATGGAGCTAAGAAGAGGAAAAGGAGGCGAAGAACAGTGTGAACAAAAAGCTGGTTTAAATAGACGTACAAGTCATAGATATGTTGAATTGCTTCGAGGACTCAACAGTGAACCGGATGACTACAATTTTTTTTTTAAGAATGGACAACTATTTCAACCCTTGTTGCATTGGTTTCACCATCCAAGCAGGATACGATTTTGAGGAAGGCCATTTCACCTAGCCAAAAATTGTTATATACCATTATATTCCACACTATTGATTTTTCTTTGAATATTATTTTTATTGTTAAGGATTTTCATGAGGAATATAAGTGAACTACATTGTACTTAGTTGTATAGGTACTTAGATATTTCAATTTCAATTTATATAATTGTAGAATTTTAAATTTTACCTCCTAACATTGTTTTAATTATGGTATGTAGCAAACATGCATGCAGAATTTGGAATATACGTGTTGCTTCGAAGTACTTGTAAATCTAGATCATATTTTGTAACGAGAACAACATTGACATGTTGACGCTAGTATTGATACCATTTTCAGACGTACGTACAGATTAATACATATGATTTACATATGTAGGTATAACTAGCATAGGGTAATAAAATTCCGTAACATCATTCTTCACAAATATATAATATAGATATCTACTTTTTTAATAGCTACTGCCTGAACTGAGAGGTAGATGCTGAATTAAAATTAATTTCCTGGTTGTAAAACATACCTCGAGAAAAAGCCTGAGAGCCATAAAAGTAATAGTTTAGACTTCCTTTATTCCTATATAATATTAACGAGTTTAGTTTTATTTACATTTCCATCAAACTTGAACTTAATTCTAAGCATTTACATATTTATGTAAATTTAAATGAAATTTACATGTAAACATGTTCGTATAGGTATATATTACATAAATTAGATAATTTTTCCGATACAAATCTGTTTATTGATAATATATTCATCTTATGTCTATGTATAAACATAAAATTATTAGATATATAAATCTGAAGTACCGACATGTTTAGATAACTTACTGTCAAAAATGTATTATTATAACATTTAAATTTATTTAAGTAATTACACAATTTTTTAAGAAAATCATATTTTTATTGGGATGAATTAATATGAATACGGAAGGAAACGTTACAAGACGGGGACATGTCATACTTATAACAAGTTTTGTAATTTTTAACATTTAACATACTGCTTTCATAGAACGCTGCAGTCATTAAGATATAATATACAGTTTTAAGAATTTTTAGAGATTTGAACGCTTCTGTTTTGGTCCCTCTTATAAATTTAACTTCACGGTTCATGTACCTTAAACTTGAACCATTTGTAATAAAAACGGTCTGTAGGTGAAAAACGATTCCAGCTGGTTCCTGCAGAAGGCCACAACTTCCAATTAAATTCTTAATCGTCCTCGATCGTGTAGTTTTCGGTTTTTATTATCAATTCACTTTTCGGCAACTGTAGGAACCGGTTGCAAAAAGTTGAACAAAAACTTGGATCAGCTTGTAATATCTAAATCTTAACAGAAAACACAATAAAAGTACCTCAACATGTTAACATATAAAATTTTGAACAGAAGAAAAATGCGTTTCATTATTTCCTACCAAAAAAATTAAAGAAGCTATTGATATTAGGTTTCCAGTTACTTTTGAAGTTAAACGATATTCTACGATGGACAATAATGTTGTCAAATGCAAAGTACCACTAATCAAGCGTTGGTATCTACTTAACATTAATTGTAAGTAGGCCAAAATCCTAGTTAGAGCTATATGATTCAGATAATTAACTATAAATCTAGAACAAATAGGTATACAATTTTACTGACATAAGTACGTGTAAGAATTTATATATTTGGTGTACAGAAATAAAACTGAGTTTGAGGAGAAGTGGAGTTTTAACTTGAAGTTACTATAGCCTGATGTTACTTCACAATCGTTGCTAACATTACTGTAACTCCGTTTTGTTATCATTATTTGACATACACTAAAACCGCTGTATCTTGTCCATTGCGTCACAAGCATTATTTGTATAAACTACAACGAAAAATTCTAGTCAAATTAATCACTGTTTTCATATAATTGAAATGTCATATTGACAATTCCCAAATCTGGATATCTCGCAAATTTTAATATGTACTGGTATTACTGGATACGAAAATGCAAAAAATATATATTTCAACGCTCAGAAAACATATACAACAGTTAGTACGGAGAAGCGATCAAAACAACCGTCAAATTTTTCATCTGAGTGTCAGCTCTGTTTTGTTTTAAATGCGCTAGTCAAACTACAGTCTAAAACTAATACTCATTTTTTTTCACTCTAATACACACATAAAATATTGGAACGATTGTCTGTGATAGATTGAGACTCTGAAGTCATTTTTACCATCACTATATCTCTACAAATAATGAAATCACTTCCGCAATGACTGTTTTTGATATTAGGATACGCTCGTGACTTAATGGCAATCTTAAAACGGTTCTAGTTGTACCATCCTGTTAATTTCCCTCATGACGATTATGCCTGCAATAACAACATCTTTTGATGAAATTGTCTACGAAAAATGATACCTAAAAGAATACCTACCAACTTGAGGGTGCATGAGCGTTATTTCCACAAATTTTCGAGTCGAGAAAAATCCTTTCGTCAAAATAAATATAAAATGGGCTAGGCCTACTTATCTAGACACTACAAGGCTTCAAAAATTGGACCGACTTTTGGTAAATTATTCAGGAACCATAGAAGATGTAGAATTCAAATTTGGTAAAATTTGACCAAAACTAATCATCAATGGTTGTAGAATTAAGAATAGTCTTATAACGGCAATACAAATTTCATTTTTATTATTCTGATGAACTGTTGGAGTGAGAATCAGTTATAGACTAAAATTAAGCTAATTCAAATAAATAAAAAAATTCCAAAAAATTTGATCATTATGAAGTCAAACAATGTTCTTCGATATCAGAAATCTAGATATGCAAGTCTTATCTGTGGGATTATACATATTATCGTTTGCATATTTAGATTTCTGGTATCGTAGAATATTGCTTCACTTCATTTGAAAAAAAGAACCAAAAAATTAATGAAAATTAATTTGAATTGTCTTAATACTTTTAAAATAGAGTAAAAAATACGAATGCTAATAATAGAATATACGTTTCTTAAAAAGAATTATTACTTATGTCATTAGTATTCAAGATTTTTAAGACTTATTTAATTATTTAAGAAATTATTTTATTGTGATTTAAAGTACAAAAAGGAGGTAAATAATGTAAAGAAGGTTGTATATGTCATAATTTATAATAATTTTATTTTCAATGCATTTTCAAGTAAAGACTACATGAAAGAGGAAATATAGGATATTGGAGAATGATGATATGAGATAAATAAGAAAATACGAGTAATCTAATTTTGACAAATGACAATTGATAACTGTTGGTATCAGTATGAACAGTCATCTCTGTTTTCTTAGTTCCCGCTTTCGGTCAATTTTAATTTTTGTAGAACTGTACAGTTTGGACTGGGCGCATCAAGTTGTAGAACCCTTTCACAATTTTTCCGAAAAAAAGTGTGAATTTACGACTAGTCTGAATTTGTAGACCTCCACAGAGAAATAACTGGTAGGATGTATTTGACTTTGTAATACAGATGAATCAATGAAAACTATGTATGTACTTAACAAAAAAAAAGCATTGGAATTGTTTCGTATGCAACACGTTGAGCCCGGCCGCCATTCGTAGCCGGTTGTTATGCTGCTCGCATTTGCTATTCATGAAAGAATTAACACTGACGAGCAATGCAATAGCGGCAATTATATTAGCCTTTATGTGACGTGACTGGCACTGTTGATGGGAAAAGCTCAGGCCAGCCACACGGATTTCAAAGCGTTGTTTTTCGACTAATTGGTCAGTACGAAATATAATGTTCGACAATGAAATAACATGAAACCTGTTGTGTACCTATGTAGCAAATTTTTAAATGTGCCGAAATACCGTTTTGTACAAATTTCGTAAAAAATTTAACTAACAATTGTTTGTTAACTCTTCAGAGCTTGTATTTTATGATTCCTTAACTTACGAAGCATCTGCATAGAAAACCATTGAACTCTTTAACTTAAAACTAAATTAATTATTTTAATAGCGCCATTCTCATTAAAGAATGTTTTTAACAAAATGAAAAAATGTATATATTTAATAAGGGTGGGTGCGGCCTAGCGACTTCTCACTCATATGCCATTAAAATAAAAAGAGAAGTAAACGATCACCAATCTACGAGGAAGTAGAGGTTCGGCAAAATTTCCAAGTTAGGGGGGTTGCCCGTCTCTTGACATCGATGTTTAGCCATGTAGAATAAAGAGGCCGACTAAAATATCCAAAAAGGATAAAAGAAAAAGCATTTAATAGCTTTTTTATTTATACTTGTAATACTTAATTATTTTCAAGTATTACAGATAACGATGAACAAAATGCAGACAGACATTCTTCTGTATAAAACAGCTAATAATTTTGCATATAAATGAGGAAGCTGATACCATTCCTTTTCTTTGTTTTTAGTTTGGAGAACACATATTTTCATTAATCTTTTTACGTATAAAAATTTCCACCTTTTGTAAAACATATACTAGTATAGTCTTTCCGATATCAATTCAAGAACCACGAGATTGACAGCATGTACCAGGTTCGGTCGCTGACGCCGCAACTCGGCATTGAAATATTTGAAAAATTTCTTCTCATATTTATTTAGCCATACCCATATACAGGTCTGGTCGAATTAAACGTGGAGGTCGTAGCAATGTATATACCCAGTTGAAGAATGCGAGCGCGGACAAAGGAAAATACCAGCTGCATTACTGGGCAATAAATCTCAGCAGTTGATAAGTGGTTGATTGCCCAGCAGTGCAGTGCAGCAATGTGGAATTTGGTGTGATTTAGGTAATTTTAATTTATTTTAGGCATTTTCTATCAATCATTCATATTACAATTGCGAAAGGGAGAAATAAGAGGGATATTTTGTTTACTAATATTATCACAAGATGGCATTTTGGAGACCTTTTGAAATGGAACAAAACGAAATTTACCACCAATATAATAAAATTGTTTGAGAACACAAATAATTAAAATATGTTGTTAGCCAAATGAACATATAATATAAATTTTCTACACATTATATACAAATTATTATAATTTTTTACCTTTAGCAGAAAACTTTTTTAGGGACGCCTATGAAACTCATTAAATTTTATTGCCAGGCGCTTTTTTGCATGTTCAACTGACTTTGGAAAGACTATAACGTCTAAGTTGAATGTCTTGGTTTCTAATAACATATATTTACATTAATTCCGTTTAAATTTATATTTGTGTAATGAAAGTATCTAGAAATGATATTCCTTTCGATTTATCCCAAGGTTACTCTGGGGAGAAAGAGCGGCACTACTTACAATAGCTATTCCACGTCTGTGAATGTTAGCATTAAAAAATCCTCCAGGTATACCTTCTCCATTCAAAAAATAAAAACAAAACCGCTGGCAATAACATTAAATTTTCTTTACATTGATTTCATGTATAAGCTCCGCAAAACAAGTTTTATTTACTACATATAAACAGTAAACTGAAACTGTGCCTCGGGAACGTACTTATCCTCATGATTTGCAGTCTAAACGGCACACATTACCATTTCCATAAATTGATGTTTGACACAGCAGAGGTTCGTATAATTGCGCTATGTAAATATCCGTTTCACATACGTGAATCCTGCCTTGATGTGTCAAATAAGATTGATTCATATTTACGGTGAATGATAAGAGGTGTCAATCATAGGTTTTATATGCAGAATGCAAATGCAGCGGATTGTGGAAAGAAAAAATCGTCAAGTTAAATCAAAGATTAAATCGAATAACTTCAGTTGATCGGCAATTTTCTTTTGGTTTTATTTTTATCTTTAATTTTCTTAATCTATCACACTGTATGTTTCAATGTAGGTCCAGTGAATATACGTATAGAACTAATACAATTTAGAGTTGTTTGCTTTTGTGATTTCATCATTGTTCTTAAAAATCGACCTGCTTTAAGGTTCGGTTTAAAATTTATTGAATTGAATCTTCAGTTTTCTACATAACAAACATTTCGGTACCATTTCATTCAACAATTTGTAAATACTCTTCTAAAATATACAATTCTCTTAAGTGTTCTGTAGTGCTAACCTTCTTAGGAGTAGCAGTCTTTCTCAGCCTCTTTTGAAAAGGTCCCACAAGGTTTTTCATATCGTTATTTAATAGTTGAATATGCTTCAAAATTTAACGCTCTTTCTAATGGATCAACAAAACGAATATTTTCAGTAGGTTTTGTCATTGTGATATACCAGCAAGGACTGAAGTACTACTACGCTTTTGTGTAGCTGGAAAAATAAGTAATGGTAAAATCGTTTAAATAAAGAAATTACGGGAAACAACTACTCAGAGGGCTATAGGCCCTGTCCAGCATTAAATTACACCCCTAACGTCTAGTAAACAGCTGAAACTATTCATCAGCAGCATCACCAGAAAACGCCCAGCATAACTTTGTAAATTATATCTCACCCGCACCTTCCTGTGTTAAACGTGTATTGAATAACATGCTTGATTTTTAAATGTTTTCTACATATTTCCATTGAGTACATTTACAATTTACAGTGTATTGTTTACATTTATGTGAGAAAATCTATTAGCACTGTTTATTTTCATGGTATAACATCAATAAGTCTAATTTGAGACTATTCGTTTAAACATCCGCATGTTATTAATTTGGCTCGACATCTGAAGAGATAAAATCTAATCTCATGATTCCGTAATCTAATAATTTAATTATAGGACCACCTAGTTGCCGCTGCAAAAATAACGTCTTCTAAAATTAACTCTGCTACTTACATAATATCTGTTGTCCAATCAATCTCATTAATTATTATTATTGTTAAAATTCCAATAGAATGGTACCTACTTTCTTAAAAAATATGGTACAAAAAAAATCACTTTTATACTTATTTCTTATTCTTCCCACTTATAATACAAGAAACAGTTCATATTAATTTAATGTGAATTTTTCTTCAGAAATTTTACAGATTTTAAGTTTATTTTTGTTGCCGTTATTTAACCTGAAACAACAAAAACTGTTTTCGTTTCCAACTTTTATATATGGCACCTATAGTAATTGTGTGTTGATATTGTTGATATATCGCTTTAATAGTTTTATTGGACTGTGTCCAATCCATTAATTTCTTTTACACGGAAATAGATTAACTAAATCATGTTAATTTTATATCTAAAACCATAAAAAACAATCGGGTAAATACTGACGTTTCAAAGTGACATATCGTGTTCGGTTAAATTCCTTTTACCTGAAAACCATTAATTTTGAAAATATAAATAGATGTTTACATAATTTTTAGTTAGAAATTATACCTAATTGATTTATATGATCGGTTTTAGTAAATAATAAGGGAGATAAAACAGGATAGATCATTTCCTCTAGGTAATAAATTATCAAAACGTTTGTACAGTTATATGAAATATTAGCTTTTTGAACTCCGGAATTTGTTTCATACCTACATAATTTTCTAATTATAAATTGGCAAAAGGACGTATTTTAGCATTCACTTCAAAATATAAGAAAGAAAAATAATAGCTCCGATGTTATTATCACATTATTTATTTATTTATTTACAACCAAATTTGCTTGATACAAGCAGCATGTGAGTAAACGGCACATATAAACAAACCTTTAAAAAATATTATTAACCCTATTTTTAACAAATGTTTCTAACCGATTTTTTATATTTATTTATTTACTATTTTTATTTCCACTACACTATCCAGAAATAATTCAATTACAGGATAAGAAAAGACAAAAGCTAGAAACCGTAATAGACACGTATAATAGAAGAAATCAAATACAAACAGTTTACAAACTTATTATAGTTACTATTCATTACTCGATACCCTTGTAGATCTTCAACTCAGCTGCAAACATAAAACAATTTGAGTTGTGTATTACTTTAGATAAGTCATTTATGAAAATTTGAAGCAGAAGTGGCCCCGAGTTATATCCTCGAGGTACACCTGGGGCTACTTAACATTCGTCGGAAAATAACCCCAGAATACCACAATACCTATACTTCCGATCATGAAAATATTATACAGGATGTAACATCGACATTGTGACAAACTTTCATGATTCATCTCATCACAAACAAAAAGCTGAATAAGGAATAGCACTTCCTTAAGGGTAAGTGAACACATAGGCTTCAAAATTAATACAATGCTGCCTCATGAAAGCTTGTGGCAACATCGGTGTTACATCGTGAATTAGCTGCCTACAAAATACTGAGAAATGGGGAATATTATAAACTTATCCACAAGTCCTTCATTTTTAATCATATCAAAGACGTTTGTTTCATTTGAGGCTATCAGATAAACATTTACAGCAGCAATACTGGAACACCACAACTACATCAAACAAATTTACACTTTAATTTTAAACGGTATCGACATTTTAGAGCACCTGTCGCATCTATTTCCTCTTATTTACTTATATTAACCTCCCACATTTCCCACAGGTCAATTTAGTGTTAACACAAAGTGAGAAAAAAAAATGAAAAGTGCCACTGTGTCAAACACCGCCCTAAAACGCGAAAATGCCAGTGCTTCTGCAAATGTTTTGATGTGCAAGCAATGGTGGAAAGTCTGCTGGATGTACGGCGATCAAGAAAAATATTACAGGCAGCTGTACGGGAAACGTGGCGGTGGGGTGAATTTTCAAAAAAATATCAGCGATAATAAAAAAGGTTATAACAGTGCGGAACAGATGGAATTAAATCGTAGTTTTTATGAAAATACCAGTGTAACGCGACAGAATCAGTCATCGCCCGTTAATACTAGTTTTAATTTTGAGGAAATCAGGTCACCTTCGCCCAATAAGAGGAGAAATAGTTCACCGGGACTGTGTTCTTTGGATCTCACCAGAGGAATAGATGAGTAAGTTTTTTTCCTTTTATTTATATTTGTATAGATTTTTCTAGAGTTTCATCACCTTCGCCATAATGTCTTGCTATACGAACTTTTTAATTTGTGTATTACCTTGATTTTATATTCAATGAAATTGTTGCTTTTTCGTGGCTGCCTCAAGGCTTTATGTTAGGGCCCATCACATTTTAATGTTCATATGAATGACGTTCACACTATGTTGTGGGATATTACTGTATGCTCATGACAAAATTATTTAGTTCTTTTTCTAATGAAAATTGAAATGTAATTGAACTTAAAAATGATTTAACGTCTCAAATATTTTAGTGATTAATAAATATCTACTCAGTATAATCAAATGCAACTACATGAGTTTTAGTAGGCACGTAATCCTCTAGCTAACTACGAGTATATACCTATTGAACCATCAAATTATACAAACCTGTAACAATCTGAATGATGATCTATTAGCTATAGCTATAGCTATTTTGCTTTATGAAACTGCAATGCGAATACTTTATACAATGTTTAGTCAAAATTAGAATGTGCTTCTGCTACCTGGAATTCATCTATACAAAAACAATTTAAACAATTTCCTAAATAAATAAATATGTATATACCTTCATAATTCATAAATTCATACTGAATACAGTTAATACAATCAGTTTTATTCGGGAAAGGAAATGATTTGGGTTGCTAAAGACTAAAGTTGAGTGAATATAAAAAAACATAATTAACCTAAGTTAAAATAACAAAAAAAGCATTTCCTGTTAATTTTTATTAACCCACTCGTAGCTTTATGACTGCCATAAATATAACTTTGTATATTTACCACTAAACTGATGTTCATGCATAGCATTGAGCAATGTAATCATAATATGAGTTGGGACATAAAGTAAGCATGAAATAATTATACTAAAACCTTTCAACAAGACTTCAATATAACTAAGTATGTGCAAGAAATATCAAGCTCGGTAGTAAGTATGTATAACAATACAGCTCTCAAGCTGCACCATAACACTTTCAAAAGGTTCTTGTTTATCTATCGGTCATTACATCATTAATGTGCCAAGAAAATTTTAATTCAGCATGAAATATGGCTTTTGTCCGATCTCTCACATCTATTAATTAATTAGCACATAGTTAAGCTTGTGAAGTAAAGTGTGAATTTTGAAGTTGTAGTGAGCATCATATAAGTGGGTAGTAATATGAGACTGTAAAAATGTGTTATGTAGTAATTTAACTCAAATTACGGTGTAATGATTTTTAACAAACAAATAAAACTTATGTTACATGCCGCACTTTGTCCGCTTTAAATGAATAATAATTTGGTGTCGGTGCATTGCACATTATCTTGTTAAAAATGGCGCTACTTAGTATTTCTTTGTATGTATCAGATAAGTTTTGATAAGAGGGACACAATGAATTATAACGCATTATTCCTCTTTATTCCGTGCGAAGCAGACAAATACCCATCGTGAAGCCTTCGTCGACAGTTGCCATCCGTTTTATTTAGTTATGCAAATGTTCCCATGCTTGCGCGCTTAATTCTTATAGTCAGGCATTCTGTACCGTATGATTTCCCAGCATAAACTATACTTGCACTCAGATGCTTACCCTATCCTAGTTCACTGCGCGATCCTCCATTGTTTCGCGGTAATAGTACGATTTATCTCTGGGTAAACTGTAACAGGAAGTGCTGCATACCATCTTTAAGGTTTACTTTGTACTTCGGTAATGAAGAAGCAATAATTGGTTGGAGAAAACCGCAACTACAATGTCGTGCCTTGATAATATACGTTCCTTCACGCTGAAAATAAAAGGATCTTAATAACCAGAAGTGCTTTCTACTGTCATAATTCATGTCTGGTGCTACACACCCTGTAAATTGCTTTAAGCTAATGGTTCTGCTGGTTATGAATGGTTGAAAAATTTAGATAGTAAACTAAAAATGTGTTTATCAAAATATGCTATTTCCAATTCTTTTATTAATTTTTACAAATCTTTGTAATTGACTTAAAAAATTACATTTAATTTTCTTTATTGAGATGTGTCTCAAAATTCACGCAAGAAGTAATTTTCATAGAAAGCGTAGATTTATTTAAAAATTGTAAATTTTTTATTGATTCATAGATGTATTAATCTAATTTAAACAAATTTAAAAATTGTTATCAAATGGAGTCAAACCTTCGCCACAAGACATCTAGATATGCAAAAGATATTCAACCTCACAGACATAAATGCTAATAGCACATCTACGAGAAACAACTGCTCCATGGGCTACATGCCCCAGCTGGTATTGTATTACTTCACGCTAATACTTATTAAACAGTTAGTAAAAAACAATTATTCAAAATAAAATCTAAAATTGAAATGATTAAATAGAAAAACACGTATCTGTAGATACCTGATATGTTTACATTCTCAAATAATTCAAGGCGTGTATGGTCGTGGGCTTGTTTGCATAGACCTTAGACTTCAGAAAACGCCAAAAAAACAGTCCAATGACGTTAAAACGCATGATTTGGGCGGTCAATTATGATCACCAAAACGGGGAATTACACGACCAGGAAAGATTCATGCAGTAATTGAATTGTTTCTCGGGCTGTAGGTATGACATGTGGCACCGTCTTGTCGAAACCACATGTCGCCTTCATCCATTTCTTGCAATTTGGACGCAAAGAACTGAATTAAAGCTGGTTTTCATTTGAGGCGTCATGCTCATACCGTGTTCTCACTCTGCACCTGTCGTGTCGTGTTGGGTGCATTTTCGCTGTACATTCAGGCACTGTTGTCAAACTACAACATGTCAGTTTACGAAATGAATCAGGACGAGGTAACATGGTTTGCTTACATTCTTCTTAAGCGAAAACAGAAAAGGAGAAAGAAAAGATTCTGGATACATCCCTTGTACCGGGCAAGAAATGAGGAAGGGGAATTTCACACAATTTTCTACAGATTGATAGATGATCTTATCAAATTTGTGAAATATTTCCTAATAAGTTATTCAAAATTTCGAGACCTATTAATTGCTTCGTCCACATATTCAGAAAAAGAATTCAACATTTAGATCTATCTATCTTCTAACCGCAGGCATCACTTTCTTAAGCAATTGGCAACCAACGGTTAGCGCACAGCAGACACACAGTTGTAATAAGACAGTTCGAGGGAAAATGAGAATTGATGTTTTCCTTGTTTATTATATGGAGAAATATAAGTTTGAGATTCTAGACGACAAAATATGATCAGAGCACAGTACCCTAAATGAAAACCAGCCTTTATCATGTGCCTGTTACTGTTACTGCCTGACCAGCCACATTTTCGAAAAAGAATGGTCCGACGATGCCTTTAGCCCAAAATTGGCATCGAATACGTTGTGGATACATTTATTTTTCTACAGTCACTCGTGTATTTCCTGCACTCCAAATACGACAATTTTGTCGCATCGATGAAGATGAGTTTGTTCGAAGAATCAGCATCCACTTGTTACTCCATAATAAATTCACCGAACTCTCTTCGTTCTGCGTGGTTGGTACGATTCAGTTCTTGATTCAAATGTAATCATGAGGATGCAAATCTTTCGGGAGAATACGCTGTAGAGAGCTTCTCGAAATGTCCAATTCTTGACCATGGTACCGAATTAATTTTCCTGGACTCTCAGCAACACTCTCATGAACTGCTTCGATGTTTTGTGTTGAACGACTTCTGTGTTTTGTGTTGAAGGACAGACAGATTGTTTAATATGACTAATTGATCCAGTCTCCCTAAATTCTTCAATTAATCTCTTTATAGTTGTTGAAGCTAAATCACTATTCCGACCATATTTTGTACGAAAAATGCGAACTGTAGCTGCCAAACCTTCATTACACTGGCCGATAAAATTTGACCGACCCTCTAACCCAGAATGTACTTTTCCGAAGGAATTTGGTGCACTGAATTCGAATCTGAGCTCCAAATTTCTCAATTGGCTCTGGTTTTGGAGATATCCTAACCTAAAAGTGCCAAATTCGCCCTTTTTTTTATGTATTTGAGGTTATGTTACATGGATAATTAATTTTTTCGTTACAACCATTAATGGGGTTTTAAAGTACTATACTTACTCTTTAAAACGTACTTGGATTCACGATATCATTTTTTGTCTTTGAGAAATCGCATGTGCGTGTTGTCAGTATATTCAAAAATCGAGAAATAAGTCAAACTACTTCTCGATTTTTGAATACACTGACAGTGTTTCAAAGACGAAAAATCAGATCGGGATAAATCCAAGTGCGTTTTAAAGAGTAAGTATAGTACTTTAAGATCCCATTAACGGTTTCAGCAAAAAAAATTACCTTTTCATCTAACATAACCTGAAACCTTCGTGATTTTGACACTTTTAGGTTAGGATAATTGAGAAATTTGAACCTCGAATTCGAATTCAGCGCACCAAAATGCTTTGGGAACGTATATTCGTGTTGTTGGGTTAAAATCTTGTCGACCTGTGTTATTTTTAAAATACTGCTCAGCAATGAAATCGCGTTGTTCTTTCGTGTAGCGCTCCATTTTTAATAACACTAAACTGCCATCTGTCACGCTGTCTTATTTTCGTTGGCAACACTTCAAATCTTGTGTGAATTTTAAAACTCCCATTATTATTTGCTTTAATTATTCATCCCAGATTATGACATTCGATGATTTTATGTTTACATGTTCATTTTTCATTAATATTGATCTATAATAATAAAGAGACCTGTGTAATTGCGTGTTCAATTTTATTTTGATGTTTGATTTCATTTTCAAGCTCCTGTTGTGTGTCTATACGTAACATGCATACAATATGCTTATAACAGGATTAGGCTGATTATATAAAAAAGACGGGTTAAAATTTCTAAAACTATTTTTAAAAGCAAACACTTTTAATTGCAAATAGTTTTTGCTTCAATTACATATTACCGTCATTTTATCTACCTTCCAGGACAGTCTTTTTTGTTATTATAAAAGGGTTTTAAATTTTGTGATACGTTTGAATTTACAAAATAAAGTATGTGCAACTAAGTAAAAGAAAATTGAACGACTAAATCGCGAATGAGCCATTTTATTCTAAAAACTAATCCAAACATATTGGATGACTTGGAATACTGCTCTAAACAAATCTTCGTTGGTATTCTATTCTATTCATTTGCATTACAGAACCTCTAAACCAAGGGTCGGCAACTGGCGGACCGTGGTCCAGATCCGGACCGCGGAAGGTAAAATACTGGACCGCCAAAAATTTTTTGAAAATATAAATTACCCAAATAAATTATTTAAAAAATATTTTTTTACGTTTGAGTGCCACCCTTATCATTTTTTCTAGTATTTTACAATTGTGACTGATTTGAGTTCTTAATGCAAATGAAAATAAAAAATTAGTAAGAAATATTAATTTTTTTCTGGACCTCGTTAAAAAATTTCAAAAGTATCCGGACCCTAAAATTACTTGCCAACCCTTGCTCTAAACAATAATAATAATCATCCATTTGAAGTCTGATAAGGCATTTTATATTAACGAAAATATACTTTTATACATTTAATAAAATTAAGTAGGTGTTCCTTGACACATGCGACTAACAGGTATGTAGATTTTTTCCAAGAAGCTTAAACTAAAAAAAAATCAAGTGATAAGAAAATTAAAGCAAAAGACGACGGGAAAATGTTGGTACTTTTTAATATTTTCTGGCTGTTATAATTGTTCATAAACTTCTGTTTTTTTTACATTGGTATCTGAATTTATCTTTGTTTTTGTTTTATTTGAGACGTTTGAGAAAATTTAAAACAAACATAGAATTTTTATACGTTTTTTTCTGTTTTATTGTGTATCCTATTAAAAAAGATTTTATTTTATAAACACAAAATATTAAAAATTATTAAATACTGCCCTGGAATTTAGACGAAATGCCAATAATAATGTAACTGACCCAAAAACTATTTGCAATTAAAAGGATTTGCTTTTACCTAATAGTTACTTTAAATGTCGAATTTTATTGATTATGTGTAAAAGATACAAGCAACAAAAGTGTGATATAAGTGTCAAACATATAGCTTTCATTAACCAGTTGTCTACTTTTTAAGTTCCCAGTGACATCTAAAAAAATTATTGCATACAGGGTGAATTTTTTTATATGAACTCTTCTAATGAAATTTTTTCAAACCAGTCCTGAAATTTCTGAATGTTTGGAGATGTCTTTTGAATGCCAACTAACAGTTTATAGTTTCATAAAAAAAATTAGAAAGATTAGACATTTTTTATAGGCAGTTTGATATTCCTCTTAATAAACTTTGTTTACAGGAGAAATAAGTCAAATTCCTAGTGACTTACCCTGTATTGTAAATAATTAAAGCATTACAAGAGTTCAGCTGACAATATTGTTGAATAAAGTTCGATTAATCACATAAGGCAACGGGTCAAATATAGAAAAGTTATATGATCACAGTTACTTACTAAAGAAACAGCTGTATGAGTTCTAGGAAAGCCGATTAACTCCAAACATATTCGATGAGGCAATTCTTACCTGTGTCGGTGACTTAGCCAATATCAAAATTGTCATTTGTGATCCTTGATTAGGTAACTGTAATTTCTTTTTTGTCTGTATTCAATACGTAAACCCCTGTGACCTTCTTTATTGACTGCTAAGGAATCTCAATTTGAGTTTTGTATTATCCTTTGGCTAATAGTTGGATGGAGTCCCGGATGAAATCTACCGAAAGAAGCCGTTAGTAAAATTGATTTAGATTAGATAATTATCTCCATTATGTTATTCATTAATATTTATTTATTATGCAATAATTCTCTTAAGCACAACACCGTATCAACACTACCAGCTTTTTTCATCAATAATTTGCATATATCGAATCTTATATTAGATAAAATAAACGCCTTACTTGTGTTTACGATCTCTCTGGTCCATGTTTGTAAATTACAACATAACGGCTCTTGTAGAAGATAAATTACTTCCTAAATAGTGATGATTGGCAGGATATTATGTCTCATTGTTTTGTAACAGCTTATCAAAACAAGTTTTTGTCATAGTATTTTTTTATTTAGTTTTGCAGAGTTTTTATGCAGTAGGTGTATTTGTTTACTTTGGCTATCTTTTAAACCTTATGTTGAAATATCTTTCTAAAATTAACAAGTACAATGATATATCTTATACGTTTTTGGTGTCACTGTATTATACAAAAATATAAAATGTTATTTTTACCTATTCCCTTCTTTTCCCTTCTTATCACTGAACAATTTAAAAACACGCGAAGAGAGTTGATTCTCAACAATACCAAGACTAATAAAATTTCTAGAACAGAGTTCACGCCATACATCTAATTTCAGTATTTATTTATTCTTATTTTATCGTGAATACAGACAATTTTTCATTTTATTTATTTTAATATATTATTTCTTTAAAACCACTTTTTTGTTGTTTATAATTATCTTCATCCCTGACAGATGTATAATGCAATACCTATATATAACATCATTTAATTGTTTATCGTGTGATGATTATCTGATATCCGGGAAGTGCCGTTGCAAAATGGTTCAAGTTTGCCGGAGTATAATCCTTTATATGATTTTCTTCGGCTACCAGTTTTAAACTGCTAGAGTGTCTATATAATGATTAATTATTGAATGCTGGATGCTGGTATCTTTGAATTTAATTATTGTTTAGATATGCAAGGTGTAGCGCACCTTCATCTTCATCTCTAAGTTATTTCTAATTATATTCCCTGCACACAAGCTCATGTTTAGAAGGAAGTGTTTTTTTTGTTGATAAAAATATTTATAAAACATAATTCACAAAGATTGACTTCCATAATTTAAATATTTTACGGTATACCGCCACGGTAGCGCAGTCGGTCGAGAGTGCGGTGGCAAGCATTTCTCGGCTAGGCTTCCTACTCTGGTCCGGGTTCGATCCCCGGTGTCGGCACTGGCAATGTCGATGGATAATGGGTGTTCGTCCGCGTTTTTTCAAGTGTAGCCCCCTTCCGCACAAGCCTTTGGCTTTTGGATTTGGGGGTTGTCTCATTTCTGTGGTGTGTGGTGTGTTTTTATACATTAAAATGAACAAAAAACCTTGGTGTACAAAAGTTAGGTTAATTAAAGAACCTTTACATAATTTTGAGCACAAAATTTCATAGTGTTGTTTACTGTTTGCGTTTAGTTTTAGCAACATAACTAGTTTTGTTAATTAATAAAATTCAATGTTATTGACATTAGATATAAAGGACAAGAAGGTTCTTCTAATTGTTGACACTGCTCACAGTTTCAAAGGAAGTTAGGCCGGCCGCCGCTAGGGGGCAGTAGGATCGACATCATCAGATCTAAGAAAAGGTGCCTCAATAAGAGGAAATTGTTTGCTCAAACTATTATAATAGGATAATAAAAGTGGTATATGCACTAAAAATTATGATAAATGTGTAATTAGTCTGGTCTGAGGGTGCGATCGCAATGCCCCCTTGTCCCTGATGGTCTAGAAACGTAAAAATTTGTAGGCAAGCGTCAACTTTGACTTATCTGTTAGCGTAGCTTATAAACTCAATAGTTGTTGAAAATGAATAGTTGAGTATTACAACAGCGTGATGGAATGACACTAGTATACTTCTAGCAGAACGATCAGTTGGTGTTTGATGGGCTGACATACGTGTTTGTCGAAAATGTTTTGTATTTCGTTAGTTTTTCTCTAGATAACAAATCCAAGCATTTTTCAGTATTGAAGTTGTCATGCATGTCTTGAAAATGGTGGTGGACATTTTGAACGCATGTTGTATTTTATTTTGTACGTTTAAAAATGACAGTATTTTGATTTTCCAGTAGTACTTAAACAATTTTATTAATCATGGTATGATCATTTATGCAGCGTGAGTCTTAGAAATTTATATTGTACATTTTTCAAATTCATATTTGAATACAGTTATGTTCTTATTTCAAATACAAAATTTGCAAAACATTTCAAATTTTCTAAATCTATTAATTTTCAAAATAATTGTTTACCTTTGAATTTTTTGTAATGCTTTTGTCAGCTGTTCCAAAATTACGCACTATTGCCGAGTTGTAATAAAATTCCTCCATACTATAACTCGACGTATTTTGGAAACGGTTAATGTTACGCCCATATAACATACAACTGTTTTGTTTATACAGTGATTCAGAACTTATCCAAAAAAAATGTTTGATGTACAGGGGACTCGTACAATACAATTTTGTAAAGAAAAAATCAAAAAGGTTAGTTCGAAAATTATTTAAAAATACATTTCTGCGCAGCACTGGAAATTGGTTCACTGTAAAACCTGACCTCGCACAATGCGACCGGCATGGCGGCAAAGTGTGATAAAAACGGACAAAAACTTGGAAGAATTTCGCAAGGAAAGAAATAAATAGAATTCTGTAACTCCTATTTTATATCGGCAAATTCAACTGCTTTTGCTGCTATTGTTATTATTAATTAATAAAATTAATTTGTGGTTTTAAATAATAAAATAATTTGACACACCTAATGTTACAACTGTTCAAAATTTTGTGCACCGACGTGTAAACATATTTTGACCCGTCTTAATCAGTTTCTACGAACTAACACAAATGTTGTCCTACTTCAACATAACACAACTGTTGCACCATAATACAAATCATCATAAATTAAAACGATATTCATCAACTCCGAGTTGCTATACAGGCAAGCCATTTTTGACATTAACTACAAAAAACTATTGTAAACACTATCGCATTGACGATTGTAAAATCGGATTTCAGTATTTGGAGTCGCTGAGGCCACGTGGCTCTACGCATATTGCGAATGACGCTAGATACTACAATTGTCCAGCGATATAATGCTTGAAAGTACTACAACTTCAATATTTTTTTTCTCGGAAACTATAAGGATTTTACAATTATTTTACGATATTGGCTTCTTTTTTTTGTGAATCACCCTGTATATGCTTCATTTGTCTTAGTCTGAAGTAACGCATCCTACAGAACTTTGACCTGCTGAATTCAAATCTAAAGTCAAAATTCTCGGATCAGTTCGTGTTTTGATCCTAACATCAAAATGCTTTAGACACCGGTTTTCGGGATTTCAAACTGATTGCTACCTAAGCTAGTGATTGAAAAAATATTGGAATTCATATAACATTGCACCTTATTTCCATAACTCCGTAGCTTTGTCACTCCATAAACCCAGAACATGTGAGAGTATAGAAAAATGAAACTCGGGTTTTTTCTCTCTGTATTTACACTGAAAAAACTCAGTGATCGTGAATTTTTGCAATCACAATCTCTCAAATAACAGATTACGGGGTTACGGGTCTTGAGGTTATGATGCAATGAGGTTACGAATTTCAATATTTTTCCTATCACTGACTACTCAAGTTGGTTGCGACCAATTCTACTGTGGACCTTGATGATCCTTGAGCCTCTCATCTAATTTTAACCTTCTAATTGGACCTCACAACTTTGACATCCTAATTTTATTAAAATGTCCAAATAATCTCATACAAGACTAGATTTAGGCCGGTAGCAGTTGTTTGTATTTTGGACTGTCTAGCTATAGTGGCTATATTTTGTGCCTGGAAGACTATGGCGCACCCATTTCTAGGCCGAGGGTGACATTAATCTTTTTTTAACCCGTATATTCTCGCTCCGATTCCTGTACTATGTATCTTTGATCCATCTGTATACAAGACACAAAACAAAACAAAATGTATGTGTCTATGGTAACTGGTTGCTTGTAACCTGGTGATTCTGTAAGTCTCTTAATCAATTAAAAAGAAACCGGTAATTCGTTGTTTTATTAATTTTTAAGAAACTATCAGTGAAATTTCAGCTTTTATATCAACGTTAAACTTTTTCAGATGATCACCCCATACTCTTTTTTATTAAAGAAATGTTGTGAACACTGGGGATAGAATTTTTGCTTCAAAGTATTTTTCGATTAAATTTCCGAGCGCGTTTAATTTTTTCTTCATATAAATTTACCATAACTCATGCCAGCAGAATAATGGACATTATTATTTATCATCAGTTGCCAAACGCATAACAAATGCATTACTCGATTGTCGTTGAAAAATAAAATTATTGTATTCCTTTCACTCCACTCCAGATACTTTAATATTATTTGCTAGATACGCCTTTTGAACTGTCATATGGAAATAATAAATGGATTTCCATTGCTTTGAGATATTTTCAGTCAGATCTCTCAAGGCCAATCCAGTACTGCGGCATGCAATCTCTTCCTCGTCGATGATTTGATGCGTCCGGTGCTTTATATATTCTCCTTAGCCGTTATTAACCGCAAAATTTCACTACCGGCGTAAGAACGGTCGTTTCATCAAATTACTGATCCGCTAAGCAGTCGCTCACGATCCTGAAGCTGCAAGTATTAATTCCAAGTGGTAGAGCGATCCACCGGCAGGGTACTATTATGCATTAGATGTCAAACCAGGAACAACGTCGTCGAATCTGATCGCGGATGAGCTCTTTTGTCAGGCACGCCTTCAGTGGCGGATCGTGAACTCTTAGGAGTTAAACATTTTTTAGGTACGTGAATCAATCTATAGTCTGTTTGGAAATGAAAGGGAGTAATAAAACCCCGAGATAAGAACCGGCCATGGGCGTGGTAATATTTCGTTTCAGGTAACTATCGGGTAACACTAATGCTAACAGGTAATGGGTGTACATTAGTATATTTTACTGGATACATCATAGGGCAAGAGCATAGAGAGTATTGTGACAGATCAATCCAGTCTTAGAGCTAAATATACGAAGACGTGCTAGTGCAGTAGAGTAAAATTCGACTTGTGTTTAGTGACTATTGTGCCAGTGGATATAATATTGTTTGGGTAAAATGTCGAGCTTATCAGATTATGTACCTGTTAAACGCGTGAAAAGATGTCTGATAATAATATTGAATAATTTTATTTGAATTACTAAAAACCCTCTTAACTCGGTTCAAATGTTTTGAAATGCTGTTTTTATATTGTTTACTTATAAGAGAAATGGACCGAGAAATTGAAGCGGCCTAGACAAAGACGGATTGTCGGGGATTAAATTTTAACTACCTGCTACAATTTAGTACAACCCGGTCACACAAAGTTTTTTTAAAGGTACACCTCATCTATGCGGATAATACATAATATAAAAATATTGAATATAACCACCAGTACTATATTTATTTACGATTTGCATACATAATAAGCTTTTATTACTCTCTTTCATTTCTAAACAGCCTGTAGTATAAAACAGAATTTTCTAAAATCCAAAGGAATTACTGTAGAGTTCTGTTAATTAGAAAGAATAAAGTTGGCGCACAAAATCATTATCCTTCTCAGAAAGATTTTACAACTTGTGGAGAATTATCAAAGAAAGAGTTAATGAAGTTAATATTTAGAAGAAGGAAACATAACCTAGCACATCACCAAACAATATTTTTTTTTTATTTTTTCAAATCGTCAATTAAATGACGCCACATTTTTTCATTTTATAGTAATATGTGAAAAGGTGGCAAACAACCCATTGCCAAAGATAAATATAAAACTATATTAACATCAATAATTTTTGTTCCATGAAACCAATATGTCATCTTAATTTCTTCTCAATTAAATAAAAAAAATAATAGGCTTTAGAATATTTCCCCGTTTCAATAGAAGGTAATATTCTCAATGACCGGCCGCCTCTGTACGGCTATAATATCTGCCATTTCCTCGGTCAGGTTAGGCTCGAGTGGCTAGATTGACGTCGTGATGCGCAACCTACGTGATTAAATCTAAAGCAGATCGTCTAGTGCGTCAATAATCTGCCGATATTGTGTTCAATCACCATACCGATCGCTTTCCTAAGCGATGGCCTTTTGTTGGACATTTAAAAGTACGATTGATGACCGTTTCAACTGTTAGCTGGTAATTAAGGATTTTAATCAGTTGGGACCACCTTCATAATGAGGGAAAATAGCATGAAAAATTTATATTACTGTGTAGGTGGGATTAATTCAATTAAAAGGATTTTAGTTTATAAGTGACATTTATGTTTAAAAATGGCCACATTAAGAGACAAGATAAATGTAGATTTCCTCTAAATATTCGACACATTATGTCAATTACAAAGTACATTTGAGTTTGAGTTCTGAAGAATGTTAGGTTAGAATATATCTTTCTTTGCAGGTATTATGAATAACATGTAATAATGAATAAGCAAGTATTTAATATTATTTGTAACTACACGAATACTATGTAATCATAGGAGTACAAATATTCATTGTGAATTTTATGAATAAGTTACAGAATACGTAACTACCTATCAAATGATGAGTTTCCAATTGAATTGATTATTAATTAAACACTTTAAGATGGTTTTTAAAACTTATTTGCATATAAACAAAATAATTGATAAACATACAATTGAAATTCATGCCAGTTAAATGTTGAAAGGATAATTAAAACTTCAAAAATTTAATAGGGAAAATAATAAAAAAACATTGCTGAAAAAAATTTGAATTTGAAAATTTTAACTTGAACACAATTAAACACAGCAATTAGATACGAGTATTTATTTAAAAATTTGTATAATATTGGGATACGAGATAGTTTTTCTCCTATTTCTCGCTGGTTAATGTTACCTGAGATTATATTTTTATGAAAAGATTTATCATCTTCTAGAGACCCAATGAAGCAAAGCTTTTAGGTGTTCTTTCTATATTAGAAGAAAGAAATCGGAAGAATTCCTGCCTAGGAATTTACTTCTATCTGCTGCCTTTTCTAAATTTCATAATGTTTTCAAATTCTTATTCAGTTTTAGAGAAAAAATATTTCCTTTATTTTAAGTCTCTTACGGTGTCTCAGAACTACCTGCTGGATGATGATTACCAATTACTATTTGCAGTCTGATATGTTAAGAGATTTTAGCAACAATCGATGCAAGAAATATTAAAATAACACACGTTTTTATATTTAATTCAAATCAGTCAAAAAGTTTTTGACTGATTTAATTGCAAGTTTAGAAGTTGATTATCTTTTATTTGTTTCTCTATTAGTTCTTACTACGTTAGTAATTAGATGGGCCTATATTCTCACAAATTCCAAATATATAGGATGTCCCTAACTCCACTGCCATATTCATACAGGGTGAAAATAGATATCACGTTTTTGCCTACTGATGAAATATTTATACATGATCACTAGAAATAGATTTCGTGAAATCAACTTTGTCATTGTCACCTTATTATCTTGAAAAATGCTACCTTATACCTTCAACGCCAGTGTCATGATAACTACAAAAATTATTGCTCTGGGAAAATTTTACTCAATGATACGGTTTCCGAGTAAAATAAAAAATATATCCAGATTGAATCATTCATTTCCTTCAGAGAATGATGCAATGTTCATCTTCACCTACAAATAAATGTAAACATCACTGTATTATATTATATTACAATTAATATTTTTTAATTATTATGACTTCTCATCATCGACATGGAAACTCACATATTCTAAGAAGCAAGAAAATTCGACATTTTTTATCAAGCAAATTCGATATTAATACTTCCACTGATTTAGAAAATTTAAGCAAAATATACTCAGCAGTTCCGTTTCAAAAGTTCTCCAAAATGCCATGTTGTAATAATATTAGTAAACAAAATATCCCTCTTATTTCTCTCTTTCGCCATTGTAATATGAATGATTGATAGAAAGTGCATATAATAAATTAGAATTACCTGAATCACACCAAATTCCGTATTGCTGCACGGCACTGCTAAGCAATTTGTCAACCACTTGTCAACAACTGAGATTTATTGCCCAGTCGCCCAGTGCGACTCTGTTATACGCCGTTTGCCCGCGAGCGCATTCTTCAACTGGACGTATACATTTCCACGACCTCCACGTTTAGTTCGGCCGGACCTGTATATGGGTATGGCTAAATAAATATGGGAACAAGTTTTACAAATATTTCAACGCCGACGTGCTGCGTCGGCGACCGAACCTGGTACATACTGCCAACCTCTTGGTTCTTCAATTGAGATCGGAAAGACTATAAGAGTACCTACACTGAATTCGAGATTATAATACTATTATGATGTTATTATGACACTATGATGATACTATTTTCTAAACTCGGTGAAATCAATGTATTCAGTAATCGGTAAATGCTCGACTACTTTTTGCCGAACTGGGATTTAAAGAAATATATTAGATGTTTATTTTTTGACGATTTGATTAATATTACAATCACAGATACAATAACTGAGTTAGGTCACCTCCCATAACTTTTGAAATAAAATATTCAGTAAACATTAACTCTAAAATTTTAAACTATGTTACAGTAAATACTAATTTATTCCTAATTTTTGCGATTATAAGTGAGAATAGATCCCGGCGGAAACGTAAAAATAACAGAAGTCATTCACTAAATTTCCCATTAGGTCACTGTCTTAAAAACTTTCTCTTTCTTAAAGGCGTCTCCAAATAAGGACCCTGGCAGTATATTGAACTTGTACTCTGGTCTCATTTACTTTTTAATTCCAGTCCTCGATAACCTGATACCGTATGATACCATCAAGGTATAATTTGCATGTAACAATAATGAATCCGAAGATTCATATCGGCAGTGCCTCGAGCGCCGCCACTTTAAAATCGACGATAATTCATGTGTTCCTAATACGCTTCCTAGCCGTGCTAATAGTTACTCTAAATTATCGACCTCGAGACATATTTGTTCACTTCTCCCCTGTCATTAAAACGCATATGTAATTTCTACTGGCTTTCGAATTTGTGATAAATTTCTTCTTCTAATTATAAAGCCGTGACTAATTAGCTAAAGTCTGTGATTACCGGGGACTCGGGGGTATGTGTGGCTAATCTGAATCAATTTATTTTCCCGTTCGACCTGTGTAACACTGGTTATAAATTATAATTAGGGGAGTATTTCGAACTATAAATATATTCTAAATTGGCTTTACGTCCTGAAGAACTACAAAGTGGACAAATGAATTGAAATATGAGAAGATTTAAAGGATATACTCGTATTATTATGACTTTGACAGGTTTGAGATGAATGTTGCAAGCTTTTGCTAAAACATTAATTGCGTACTAGATTATTGAGGATAGCATGCACATAAAGTAGCATATAGCTTGTATTGTAATGTCAGTATACAGGGTGTCCGGAAACTCATGTCAAAAATGAAGGGATACACAGGGGAGCTCAAAATAGTTGTAGTACTTCATAAAAAATTTTTCCCTATTGGGCTCCGTTGTGGAGTTATTCGCCTTCAAAGAAAGTAGTTTGAAAACAAATTCCAATTATAACTTCTAAGTCGTTACCATGACAACAATGAAATTTGGGCAATTAAAGTAACTCATGATAATGTTCATTTCCAAGTTTAAACTGATATTCAATACGCCTGGATTACACAGGAGCAGACGAAATTATCCATTTAAATTTATAAATCTTTGACAGCGTTGTCAAATTTGGCAATTTTCTTTCATAGTTCGGTTCCGCTCTCAATTTGCTAAAAAAAAAGGTGTACCATATGCCAATCGATATCTTGTACCGTTTTTGAGAAAATCGTATTTTATTAACAACGTACATGTATTGTATCTAAAAAATTGCAAAAATCTTGGAAATTGAGATGACTGTCAACAAGTATGCATAATTAGCAGTGAGGTAGATGTTTGTCGTAAATCATTTTGACACCATTTGTTGATTCAATATCGCGGAGGATTTTAGCTATGAAGAATTTGCAGATATTCATCTAATGTAAGAACCTGCAGAATGAGTTTTTGAGATATCTCGCTTAAAAGGTTTTTCTAGTCGATATTGGTTGCTTACATTTTCTGATACTGAAAGGTTATACTAATTGCTACTAAACCCATTTTTTTATCAGATGTTTAGTAAGGATGACTCTTCCGAATCATGCTCCAAAAACTGGCCTGCGTTATACAGGGTGACCAAAATATCATGTCAAAATTGAAAAATTGAAAAATTGACATATCTCGATTTTTTTAAATGCAAGGACCTGTATATTTTGATAGCATGAGATGCAGAATTAAATTCTCTACAACTTTGCTATACCTGCTCCTATACCAAAATTCATTAGTTTTTCATGAAATTTCATTTCTATGAAAAAATGCGAAGTTTACAAATAGCTTATATGTAAAATAACGTAGTAGGCTCCTGTCAAAGGATAATCTGGATAATTTTCGATTCACATAAGGTTTAATAGAAAAGCGACAATAATAATTGTGAAATGAATTACTCTAAAGAAGAATTAGTAAATAAATAATAGAATAATTAGTAAAACTCATGGTAACTGTTCATTGGGAAGTCGTATTTACCAAGCTAATAATCTGGATTTACAAAGATATCCTCGTACAAAGTGTTTTGTAAAACTGAAGGAGAGGTTTGAACAAGAACACACGCATGCAGTCTCCAAAACAGTAAATTAACATGGTGCATTTCTAAGAAAAGTAATAAAGACCTAGTTAAATTAGTAATTAACAGGTAACTGCTCAAAATGTCTGCCATTTTTCTATAGACATTGAGCAATTCTATGACGAAAATTGCTTGACACATTTCGCAGCATTTCCGGAGTTAGGGTCAAAAAAGCATTTCTTATCTTTGCCCGTAAATCTTCTACATCTGTCGGAGGAGTTTCATACACCCTATCTTTTATATAGCCCCATAAAAAAAATCAAGACAAGATAGGTCTGGGGATCGGGGAGGCCATGGAATTGGCTACCTATCCACTTATTTGGATACAAATCATTTAAGTATTCTCTAACCTGAAACAGTTTTTCTATGAATTTACATAACTTACATAATGAGAAAACTTACCGCCAGTGTGGAATGTGCAGGGGCTCCATCATGTTGGGACTACTGACTGTTTAAGTCATCTGGAGGAATGTGTCCCTGTAATTGGAGCAGGTCGTTTTGTAAAAATTGCAAATACCCATTACCAGTTAAGTTTTCTTCAAGAAAATGTGGTCCAATGACATATTCTCCGCATATTCCCGCCCAAACGTTGACTTTAAAGCGGTGTTGATGATCGTCTTATCTTATTAATCTAGGATTATGATCGGCGTAATGGTGATAATTATGTCCACTCTCTCGACCAGTATTGGCAAAGGATGACTCGTCAGTAAATAACACCTTTGAAAACAAAATTTCATCTTGTAGCTTTATAGTTGCCCACTCACAAAACTGTACTCGCTTCTGAAAATCTTGCTGTGTTAAGAATTGGTGATGCTCAGAATGATAGGGGTGGAAGTTGTTTTTCTTTAACGTTCTATTAACCACACTTTTGGAAATACTAATTTCATCACTAATTTCTCTGACACTTGTAGATGGATTTTGGACTGCACATTCCAAAATGTCAATTTGACTATCCTGATTACCACATGCGTGTGTTCTTGTTGTCTTCTCATAATTTGCATTTGCCGTTCTTTCAAACCTCTCCTTCAGTTTTACAAAACACTTTGTACGAGGATATCTTTGTAAATCTGGATTATTAGCTTGGTAAATACGACTTGCCAATAAACAGTTACCATGGGCTTCTCTTCTTCTATTAAACCTTTCTTTCTATTAAACCTTATGTGAATCGAAAATTTTCCAGATTATCATTTGACAGGAGCCTACTACGTTATTTTACATATAAGCTATTTGTAAACTTCGCATTTTTTCATAGAAATGAGATTTCATGAAAAACTAATGAATTTTGGTATATGAGCAGGTATAGCAAAGTTGTAGAGAATTTAATACTGCATCTCATGGTATGAAAATATACAGGGTGTTGCATTTAAAAAAATCGAGATTTTTCAATTTTTCAATTGACAATTTTGACATGATATTTTGGTTACCCTGTATAACGCAGGCTAGTTTTTGGAGCATGACTCGGAAGAGTGATCCTTACTAAACATCTGATAAGAAAATGGGCTTAGTAGCTATTAGTATAACCTGTCAGTATCAGAAAATGTAAGCAACCAATATTAACTAGAAAAACCTTTCAAGCGAGATATCTCAAAAACTGTGAATACTTTAACAGAACTATTCTACACAAAGTACCCTTAAAAAATATAAAAAATGTATATTTCCATTTAAAAAACCAAAGTTGGTGTCTGTCCAGGAAAAGTGGAACACCCCGCATAGTTGAATATATTTTTAATTTGTACATTCCGAGAAATGTGGCAACACAATAAAAAGAAAAATCCATATATTCCTCATTTTAACATAGATATTGGACTTTCCCGCACTAGTGGGACACGCTGTATATCATTCGAATGATCATTCGATTATAAAATTAGTTCGAACGGTAACCTCTCGATTATTTAATTCATTCTATTATTCCCACTTAAATCATAGAATTACAACTTAAGGCGATGCTTCACTATATCTACCTCAAATAAAGTTTCATTTCAAGTAGGTACTTCTTTAAATTTGATAAAAGTTGTAATTAGATTATACAGAATATTTTGTACCTAAAAAGTACTGTCTTTTTCCGGAGGACAGTGGGAGGCTCTTGTCTTACATGGAGTTTATATTCCTTTTTGTTATCTGCCTCAATTAATCAATGTAACACATAATATAAAAGAAGAAAATGAAATAAACTTTTATTAACTACATCAGTATAGTTGTAAGTAATGAAAACAGTTTAATTGAAAGTACTGGCTATTTCTTGATCAGAAATAAATAAATTTACCGCATACGTCATTATCTGCAACTATTATCTTAAGATAGACACTGATGTCTAATCTGCAGAGAGATAGGAGTAGCATAGAATTTATTAATAACGACGATAATTTCATCATCAATCACTGATCATTTTTCCCGTTCAATTTTTTTCACTTTTCATTCTTACAAAAATTGTAAATTCCAATGAAGATAATAATAGCTATTGATTAATAATAGCTTAATGTTTTCATTCCACAGGAAGAATTAATAACCACTAAAGAATTATAAATGATTCCAGTTTTATTTTAACATAATTATAGTATGTGTACAGTTATTTGGTATTGTATTTAAAAAAAGCTTCACAGTAATTTTATGGTATTTTAGTGCAAACTATTATTTTGTGTTATTTTCTGCAAAACTATAATATCACATATCTACGTGTAATTTCATCTGCTCTGAGAAAATTCTTTCATTATAATCAAGTTGCTTGGTTATTATTGTTCGATTAAGGTTAAATATTTCCTCTATAGCATATATTTTTCTTCATTCATGTATTAAGTAGCTATAAAAATGTAACATATGAAATATGTCGCAAGTTAGCAGTATCGAATACCTACTAGCTTCATAGTTTGTTGTAGTTTCTTCACAAAGAAATAAATGTTTAGTGCTAATTTAATTAATTTATTCCATAAAGGAGAGACTGTTTTTACGTTAGTCATAAAAGTTTCATCAGTTCTGAGTAGAGACACATCGTACATTTAAAAATCCTTTATATCATCATATATGAATAGTATGTATGATTGTTAATAAATATTTACAGTACTTTCTCATTCAGTATTAGCATCTTAATAAAATCGTCTGGGCACTTCAAGAAAGATATAGATTTTCTATTATAAATTATAAAAAGTATGAAAGGAAAATAGTAAGAAAGTTATAGAGAAGAAATAAATATGTTCACTGTAAAAAATTTCGTGTGTTCAATGATAGCATAGCTTATAAATTCAATGGTTCAGTAACGGAATACTGCAAAATAAATACAAACGTCTTACTTGACAGGTAACATATATCTGTTTTAGATATTTAAAAAGGAAGCGTAAAGTTTTTTATTTGATTTGGCAACAGCGTATGTTGGTTATTAGTGTAATGCGTAAAGTTGTAGACATATAAGAAAAGCCTTGTTCGTAAAAGCATAAATATATTTCAATGAATGAAATTGAAATCAAAATCTGACTTTGTACATCATATTTTAGTTATAATTTGCATTCAAAATATCGACCACTATATTCTAAACAAGCTCCTGCTGTATGAATTTAATTGTGTCATTCACTCTTCCTTTTGAATTCCCCGGCAGAGCATTGTTTCATATAACCCCGTAAATAAAAATCTAAAAAATTCATATCCGGTGGCTAGGCTGGCCAACGATGTGGTCAATTTTTTTTAATTCAACGTTCTCCAAATATTGTTTAGATGTTGCACGACACCTTAAAATATGTTTCTGGTAGAAAAAAAAACGACGACTATAAATAATTTCCTAATTCATTCGTTCATCATAGAGGTACAGTTTTATTAGTAATTATCTTTATAGTTCTAATGGAATTTAATTAACTATCATAGTTATATCTCCACGTAAATTTGTTAATGTGATCCTCAGCTAGAACGAGGGAAGGCACTACCAGTATCAAAATCATTCTGGGATATCGCAACAAATGACCTAGTAGGCAGTAAATGTCTATTTGCACACTATAAATTCGTCGTACTTCGTCATCACAAATAACGTGGTTATATTCATGATAAATATAAAGAAGCAAAAAATTATTTATCAATAACGCTAATGCAAATAACCAAATGACATGATACTTAGCCAGTTATTTTTTACTATATTTTTATTATTCATTACGAATAGGCATGGGAGCCGTTTAAAGGATGAAACGGGACAGATACCCCCTAGAGGTTTGGTTTAAAGACACAACAGCTATCACACTGTACAGTAGCTGCATAGCCATTTCTCTTAGTAGGTACTTATTTTCTAAATACATCACAATCAAAGAAAAAGAAGTCAAAAACGAACTTTAAAATGTATATTTTTTTAAATATTGCAATTAACACATTAGTACACGGTTTATATCACGATGCAAAGACTAAGAGTCGTGATATTGCGCATACCTGTTATGATGTCACATGGAGAATAAATAGAGATTTGTTGAAATTGTCCATGCCGTATTGCCAGGCAGTGCCGTTAATAATGCTAATCCATCTTTATAGCTCAGTTTTCTTGTTGTGTGCTTTCTAATGTGGTGTAAAACGACATCATTTCCCAAATAATGAAATCATGTTAAATATTGGTGTTGAACTTACGAACGTGAATATTTATTTTAAATCATGTGGCTGTGTTCGTAATTTGCTCCAAAGTAGTGAAATTAAAAAAATAAGAAACGCCGAATGATTATTATTAAAGCAGTTGTACCCAATAAATTTTTATCGTATATGTCAGAATCCTAGAAAGATTCTGAAAAAGCTGCCCTAGATTTAATGAATAATGTTGACAATTCTAAAGTGTATGTAGTTATTTTCATATTATATAAACATTTTTTATTTATACGTAACCATAAACATACGTTATATTAACGATTATAATGACTTAAATCACTCTCCACGTGACGTTATGCGCCAAGGAACTGAATTTTCGTTCACAGGAATATGATATCTTCTAATCTTTGTTCATAATAGTTATGTTTCCAATATGGGTGCGTGGGGAAAATATATTGTGCCAGACGAAACATTGACAATGTTTTAAAAATGTGTACTAGTTTTTCGTTTGTCGTCTAAGCAAACAGCATTTTTTGTTAACAACAGTTTGTTGTTACAATTTTATTCATAATTTAAACGTTCAAATGTAATATAATATGTTATAACTATAAAATGTATGTTTTTTTTTTCATAGGTCCGAGAGTAAATCGTACATTTCAGGTCCGTACTAAACATTTTGTAGAGGCATAATTTTGTACACAACAATATGTAAATAAAGAAATTTTCTTGTCGATGTTTAAAGTATTCATGATAATTAAGGTTAAAATACAACAACTGAGACCATGCAACTGACGAAGGGCAGTGACCAGCAGGTTTTACAGTTTTAATTTGCTATACGTTGGCTATCGAGTGTTCCCAGAGTTGAAAATGATTCGCAAATATCATTTGTCTGCTACAGTATAAATATGTTATCATTTTTGTTTCCCGTGTAGACTATACATATACGTAAAAAGATTATTATGTTACCCAAAATATATTTGTTGCTCTTTTTATGTCGTATACTACAAATTTGCCAATTGTTCAATGAGTTTGAGGAGGATTTGCAGTTGATAATGCTACCTAACACGATTTTTTACTATCTATCGTCATTTCATTGTATGTTTTTTTTTATATCAGAGCGATATCCTGAATAGGTCTCTAGATTTTACGGATTCTGATGATTTAGTCACAGGCTTTAGATAAAGAGTATGCAACCTGATGTTTTGGGTCTGCCTGCCCTTGAATTCCGGATTAACAGCGCTCATATGCATAGGTATAAATTTAAATGAACATTTTACACATTTACCACATCAATAATTATTTAATTTAACTTGCATCGCAACAGAAATTTATTTTGTATTGGTACTATATTTGTGGAATTCTTCTGACCGAAATTTTTAAAATTCTGATATATTTGACAGGTAATTTATAACATGTTGAATAGATACTTTATTCTCCTGGAAAATCTGAAACGTTGGTAATTCCACCTAATAATCACACGTCAGGTGTGAAACTGTTGATATTTTAATTAACCGTTTGGTACCTTAACGCCATCCACGATAAGGAATAACAGTTCCTAAAGTGGCCGGCGTTGGCTTGATAAATGAGACGCAGTCAACTAGATGACAATATAGGAATCCGCGCCATGTGTGGCACCGTTAAATCTGTTCGAAAGTATTCTCAACACAACTTGCCGTTTAGGGAACTAAGAGTTAGATGTTTGTAATTATAGGTAAGCAGCTAATCTTCAATGGATTTCAAATAAGCAAATTTGGAAACACAACCTTGATATGAAGTGACATAAGTGAAATGATATTTAAAAAATCATTACCATCAACCCCAGTTTGAACAGACCCGAATGGGCAATAGGTAACTTAACCTTAAAGAGATAAATAAAACCTAGCAGTATGTTTTTAACAGTATTTCATTTGTTTTGAGAGTAGATTACATCGATTAAATTAATTAACAGACTGATACAATTTTAAAACAAAAGCCATATTATATTTTTCCGAGGATTTTCGACATGGTGAATTCGAATCTGATCTCACAATCAGAATTGCTCCATCATGTCGAGTTTTTGAAATATCCTAACCTAAATCCCATTGTCTCATTTATGTGATGTGTTTTATATGTATTTATGTTTAAATCTTTAAATGAAAATCATTGAATAGGAACAAAATCATAGAAGCAAAGTTAGGAAGAGAAGTAAATTTGCTTAAATAACAATTAAAAGCTACAATTGATTTATTACTTTTTGCATCGATATTGCTAACTACCCATTGTATGTACCAAATTATACTACCAAAGCACCGAAATTTTATAAACAGGCCCAATATTTGCAAAGATAATAAGTTTATTTATTTTGCTCTAAGTGCAGAGGAGAAGATTTTTATCTGCTCCGACAGTCAGGCCGCGCTCAGAGCGGTTAGCTCCCCGAGGACTAGGTCTGCCCTTGTCCAAGAATGTGGAGACGCTCTAGAGTCATTGGCCAGACGAAAAAAAAGTAGAGTTGGCTTGGGTCCCAGGCCATAGGGGCATCCCTGGTAACGAGAGGGTGGATCAATTAGCTCGTCTTGGGTTCAGGGGACCAGGACAGGGACCTAAACCAATCTTAGGTATCACACGAGGCAGCATTAATGGGGCCCTCAATAAGTGGGCCTATCAAACTTTAGGTCTGGATTGGAGGAGAAATAAAGGATGCAGGCAGGCCCATAGTTTTATACATGGACCTAGCAAATCCAAGACAAGATGGCTGCTGAGCCTCAGTCGANTTAGCGCTGTTAGTGACCACGAAATCTGTTCAAGTTTCCTATCTATAGTATCATTTATCTAGGAATGCTACCTAACACGATTTTTTACTATCTATCGTCATTTCATTGTATGTTTTTTTTTATATCAGAGCGATATCCTGAATAGGTCTCTAGATTTTACGGATTCTGATGATTTAGTCACAGGCTTTAGATAAAGAGTATGCAACCTGATGTTTTGGGTCTGCCTGCCCTTGAATTCCGGATTAACAGCGCTCATATGCATAGGTATAAATTTAAATGAACATTTTACACATTTACCACATCAATAATTATTTAATTTAACTTGCATCGCAACAGAAATTTATTTTGTATTGGTACTATCTTTGTGGAATTCTTCTGATCGAAATTTTTAAAATTCCGATATATTTGACAGGTAATTTATAACATGTTGAATAGATACTTTATTTTCCTGGAAAATCTGAAACGTTGGTAATTCCACCTAATAATCACACGTCAGGTGTGAAACTGTTGATATTTTAATTAACCGTTTGGTACCTTAACGCCATCCACGATAAGGAATAACAGTTCCTAAAGTGGCCGGCGTTGGCTTGATAAATGAGACGCAGTCAACTAGATGACAATATAGGAATCCGCGCCATGTGTGGCACCGTTAAATCTGTTCGAAAGTATTCTCAACACAACTTGCCGTTTAGGGAACTAAGAGTTAGATGTTTGTAATTATAGGTAAGCAGCTAATCTTCAATGGATTTCAATTAAGCAAATTTGGAAACACAACCTAGATACAATAATTTATTGATATACTCGTAATTGAGATAATGTAACAATATTTAAAAAATCATTACAATCAACCCTAGATTGAACAGACCCGAATGGGCAACATCATGTCGGGTTTTTGAAATATCCTAACCTAAAAGTGCGAAAACACGTTTTTTACTGACCTACTATATTTGAGGTTATGTTACACCAAGAACAAAACTCGTCATGACATCTGAAAGTTCTGCCTTACCTCTTCATTATCAATTTTTAATCATTCGATTGCTCTTCCTCTTCTAAGAATCACCTGTTGAAATTGATTAGTTTGGCGTATTCGTCGATATTCAGAAATTGAGTAGCAACTGGTGAAAACTCAAAAAAGGGAAAAAAAAACAAATTACAGACAAAATAACACAACTCATAATGATGGGTCCAATATGGAAACGAAATAAAGTTTGTCGAACACTAAATCTTTTTCATTTCAAACAAAATTTCTATAAGAAAATGTGGATACAAATTTTATTATTTAATCCACTGCTGTTGTTTATTTTTATTGCTATAGTGGACTATGTTATAATTAACATTTATTAACGTCGATACAAATTAAATATCAAATAAATGTCATACCAGTTATATGTAAATAAATCGAATTTAATAACTAGTAAGAACACATTAAAAGGTGAAGATACTAATAGGATAATAATGGCACCGTCAATATTAAGTCATATATGTATATAATTTTAAAATATAGAAGGAAAGTCTCAGAAATTAATAATATGAGAAAGTAAAAACAAAACTAGTAATCTTTAAATAAAAATCATTGAACAGGAACAAAAACATAGAACCAAAGTTATGAAGACAATTTGTTACACTTTGAAAATTGACTTGTCTTAATGTACTGCTTTGCTGCTTGATATGTTGCGGCTTTATTTTTTTTGTGACCATTTACTTTACCTTTAGTATCGTTAGGCACATAACGTCTAGTGTGATTCGTAGTACAATAGTGAAAGGAGACCACTCAATTTGACATACAGCTAGTTAAACTCTTCCAGGTACTAAGAACCAACCANCAGTCACTTTATAATTCTTTTTTGACGCATCATTTTGAAATTTAATCTTAAGTTGTGGTGTCATTTTTTTTAAACGAAAAATCCCATATGTTTCCTGAATTGAATGGTGTTGGGATATGTTTATGATTTACTCGACTGTTAGTATATAAAAGCAACAAAAATCATAGGTATTAAATAAATAAGAGGTCCTTTTCTGTGTGATAAGTTAGCAATCAAATGGAAATTGAGTTTCCAAAATACTTTGTGGCTCTTAATTCGTGTGTTATTAAAATGCTATTCATTATCTGTCTCAGAGAAATTGTTAGATTTATTTAGCGATTTCCAAAGTATATTGCTACCTACCTACTCTTCGCCCGCCGAAATATTTATTAAATAGAGAGGGGTTGTGATTCGGCGCGCAACTGTGAATGATCTAAGAAAATCCTATAGAAATTGAATATTAATAATATTAATAAGTTCTCATGTTTACATATTGACTCTAAAACTATTACGTTTAGCTGCAGGACTATATCTATTCATTTTTTATCAATTTGGGCTATCTTAACAAGATATTGGTTTTAATATTATCGATCTGATATTAATAACTATAGGCCTTAACATAGATGACGAAGCAGTTTTTTTATTGTTAGACATTGCGGCTGAGCAACAAACTAATCAAGTGTTAAATGAGGAATTCTTCTGTTTGTTGTTTGAACTAGAACCGAATTTAATTTAACAAAGACCAGTCGACAAGTTGATGTAGTGTGCTATTGACACATTCTGCTGTGTGATCTCTTCCTTTAATAATTTCTTAATTAGATTATAATTG
This sequence comes from Anoplophora glabripennis, assembly GCF_000390285.2. Lineage (NCBI taxonomy): Eukaryota > Metazoa > Arthropoda > Insecta > Coleoptera > Cerambycidae > Anoplophora > Anoplophora glabripennis. The sequence continues at coordinate 361,888 of NW_019416523.1, read as the reverse complement.
TGACAAAATATCACATTGATTAATTATAGAGTTTCAGACAACAAAAAGTGATTATTTTTTGTATTAAAATTTAATGGGAAAACCAGGTAACATTGTTTATTTAAAACTAATACGTCGTCGGTTTAAGTTTCTTGACGTTTAGAGAGCCATATCGCTCTCTTCTTCCGAAGAAACTCTGAAACTGGAAATTTGGTTCCCTGACTTCCCTGGTTGCCATTCGTATTTGTTATTTGGCTTATAGTTATTGGTCCCTTCCTTGATTTTTGTAGATGAATCATTTCCAAATTCCAGATAGAACCTCCTGTCTCAGTTGAAGGTATTTCAATTATTTTGAGTTTCTATTACCACCTTGTACAATCTCAATATTGAAGCTAAAATCTTCTCCTTTTCATTAAAATTTTATTCTGTTTCTGCCCTGTGTTCCGCAACTGTAGACTTTTTTACGTTGTTACTCTTCAAATGACCCTTTTGCCCCTTTAACTTCGTGCTGACGTGTCTTTTCCGCAATATATGAAACACCAGGTTCTTGGAGTAGATCATTGTAGAAGTTTTGGTAAAAACGGTTTCTAATTTCCTTGAGGTGTTTATTATTGTGTTTCCGTCATAAGCAGCCTATATTGTCAGTACATTGTTGCCAGATATTTCTCTTTTACCTTGCGATTAGGTATCTTTCTGGTGCATTGCTTGATATTCATTTGTGTATCTATTTCCTCTAAAAGGCGATACTTAGATATTTGCCTTCAAATCTTCATTTTAAAACCTTCAAATCATATGTATAATAATATATTTAATGTGTAAAATAATCAATAACGTCGTTGATATGGATCCCCTAAATGGGGAATCAAATTCCTTATGGAATATACATACGTATACAGAGCGATTTGTAGGCTCATAAAATACATTCCCATTAATGAAGCTTTTCAAGTATATCTGTCTAACTTCCGAGATCAATCCTTAAGGAAAATTTGGAAAGAAACAAGAACTTAGGATTCAGAGTATCAAATGTCAATTACGGACATTTGCAAAGTTTTGGTAGTGATACAAATATTTATATTTGTGATTCTTATCATTGATAATATATTGATGTATCATACAGCCATACGTTGCTAACTAGTAGTTAACAATAATGACTCATTTTATTTCTAGTAATTAGTAGAATGTTTTTATAAAAAGATATGTGGCAACATGCCAATTTATCCATATTTTTTAAATGTGACATTCCTTCTTACGTCAAATTTTTAATTTGAATCATAATTATGATTAAATACACGAAATATTCGCATGCCTATATTTAATACCAACATTTATTTGTTTATTTATTTAGTTATTAATACTAGTACAATAAGAAACAAACACAGTCTAAATCATATCTAAAACAATCAATTTAGCAATATTTTAAACAATTTACATTAATATTAAATATGTCACAATTTTGCTGGATAGTATTCAGACCAAATTCTATAAAGTGAGTTTGATAGTTCGTTGAAGCAAGTTCAAGATAAAAAGTTCTAGAGATTCTAGTAGGATATGCTGATACATTCAAACATATTAATGAGAGAAAAGTAGGATTATCAACAATACCACTAAATATTTTGTGCAAATATATAATGTGATCAGATTTCCTTCTACTCTCGAGGGATTTGAGATTATATTTTTCTCTTAACAAGTTCTTCTCAACTGTAATATCATATATTGTTAGCAATCGCAGAGACGGATGATTGAAAGAGAGCCGTGTCAGCGGAATAGAGTGCAGCGACTAGCCTTTCCTAGCGCCGATGTGGACAACACACTTCTCCGCGCTGGCCTGGTGAATACAGTCGTGATTTAAGACCGCTAGCTAATTAATAATAATTAATTGTTTTTTTTTCTAATTTTGTCCGTTAAATTAATAAGTAAATTATTATTGTCATTAAATAGTGTTGTGAAAATCAAAGTTGATTCATTTGTGTAAACATTGTATGATTGGTAGAAGGTGTGGTTTAAAGACAAAACAAAACTAATAACGCCCCAAATTTCTAACANAATGGGGAATCAAATTCCTTATGGAATATACATACGTATACAGAGCGATTTGTAGGCTCATAAAATACATTCCCATTAATGAAGCTTTTCAAGTATATCTGTCTAACTTCCGAGATCAATCCTTAAGGAAAATTTGGAAAGAAACAAGAACTTAGGATTCAGAGTATCAAATGTCAATTACGGACATTTGCAAAGTTTTGGTAGTGATACAAATATTTATATTTGTGATTCTTATCATTGATAATATATTGATGTATCATACAGCCATACGTTGCTAACTAGTAGTTAACAATAATGACTCATTTTATTTCTAGTAATTAGTAGAATGTTTTTATAAAAAGATATGTGGCAACATGCCAATTTATCCATATTTTTTAAATGTGACATTTCTTCTTACGTCAAATTTTTAATTTGAATCATAATTATGATTAAATACACGAAATATTCGCATGCCTATATTTAATACCAACATTTATTTGTTTATTTATTTAGTTATTAATACTAGTACAATAAGAAACGAACACAGTCTAAATCATATCTAAAACAATCAATTTAGCAATATTTTAAACAATTTACATTAATATTAAATATGTCACAATTTTGCTGGATAGTATTCAGACCAAATTCTATAAAGTGAGTTTGATAGTTCGTTGAAGCAAGTTCAAGATAAAAAGTTCTAGAGATTCTAGTAGGATATGCTGATACATTCAAACATATTAATGAGAGAAAAGTAGGATTATCAACAATACCACTAAATATTTTGTGCAAATATATAATGTGATCAGATTTCCTTCTACTCTCGAGGGATTTGAGATTATATTTTTCTCTTAACAAGTTCTTCTCAACTGTAATATCATATATTGTTAGCAATCGCAGAGACGGATGATTGAAAGAGAGCCGTGTCAGCGGAATAGAGTGCAGCGACTAGCCTTTCCTAGCGCCGATGTGGACAACACACTTCTCCGCGCTGGCCTGGTGAATACAGTCGTGATTTTAAGAGCGCTAGCTAATTAATAATAATTATTAATTGTTTTTTTTTCTAATTTTGTTAAGTCCGTTAAATTAATAAGTAAATTATTATTGTCATTAAATAGTGTTGTGAAAATCAAAGTTGATTCATTTGTGTAAACTTTGTATGATTGGTGGAAGGTGTGGTTTAAAGAAAAAAACAAAACTAATAACGCCCCCAATTTCTAATAATATACCAAATTCCTTGTACTATAAAAAAAATTATTTTGCACTCTCTCACTGCGTCTATACAGAGTGATTCACAACTTATTCATAAATTTGGGAATAGATGTGTCATGAAAATGGCGTCAATATTGTAAAAAATTTTTTGTAAAACTCATAATTCCCGAGAAAAAAATTATTGAAGTAGTAGTATTTAGACTAAAGAAGTCTCTAGCGTCATTCAAGATTTGTACGCTGTACGCAATGCGCTCTCTCTCCAAGTGGCCCCAGACGATTCCGAATACTGAAATCCGATTTTAGTATTAACGTTTTTGCGATAGTGTTTACATTACTTTTTCATGTGTCAAAAATGGCTTACGTGTATAGCAAATTGGAGTTAATGGATATTGTTTTAATTTATGGTAAAGCAAGACAACATTTGTGTTAGTTCGTAAAAACTAGGTATGATGGGCCCAAATGTGTTACACGTCACCCTTTTTGATATTTTTTATAAAATTGTATTTGTGTGCCCTGTACATTCATTTTTTTCATCTGAAGTTCTGAATCGCCATTTATAACTAGTATAAAATGGATTACAAATGATCGAAGAGTATTCAAGTTGTGATCTAACGTAGGATGTACAAGCTGTTACAAATTCGCTTCTCACTACAGGGATCTCGGAAACGGTAAGAGGTACGAAGTAGCTTAAATGGGGGCAAAGTTGCGTAATCAGGGAACCAACATTATGCCTCTAAAAAATCAAGGCTAACATGATTGATTTTCGAAGTATTTAAAAAAAAACGAAATTTTGGAAATCCGTTTTTGTTTCATATCAGCCTTGTTTGAGAGGATATTGAAAAAAATATCACTTTCTCATGGCCACTTTTTGCCCTTTTTCAATGGCATAATCAATTTTTACATGTAACATTTCTTCTCTCCAGGACCATCATCAACTTCATTTTTTTAAATACGACCCTACAAATTTTATTCCATTTTTTGCAAGCCTTCATGACCCCCAATACTGTACTGTCTTAGCCCGAACCAGATTCAGACGTTTTGTTTCGAAAAATTCATCTTCAGTGTATTCGTTCCTTTATCTAAATTTTTTATTTAGATTTCTTTATTTATTGAATTATCGTACACTGTAAGTGTCGTTAGACCCTGTGAAATCCATCTAGTTATTTAAACTATTACCACCACGCGTTACAATAAAACATTTATTATTATTAACTATTACCATCACTTGGTCATACATAACTCAATAAGTTGTTGCGTCAAAATTGAAATATTTTTACAATTTTAATTTTATTATGACAAATTAATTCTTAAAAATGCATATGAACAACCAAAACGCCAACTGAACATTATTCTTTAAAAAATTTCAGTAAATGTTCAAAAACATTTTCGTTTTGGCAAAGGTTGAAAATGAAGATCAGGGTAATATTAACGGAATTTATTATATCTGTAACCGCAACTGTGAAAGAGCATGTCAGATGTATTTGTATGAATATCCTGAAAAAAATAGATCGGACTTAGTTTAAATTTTGAGCACTCGAGAAGCCTAGAAATAACTATAGACACGGGAATAAAACTATAATATTTTTTTTAATGCGTGGTGGTAATAGTTTAAATCACTAGATGGATTTCACAGGGTCTAACAACACTTACAGTGTACGATAATTAAATAAACAAAGAAATCTAAGTAATAAAATTAGATGATTTTTTCGGAACAAAACGTCTGAATCTGGTTCGGGCTGTGGCAGTACAGTATTGGGGGTCATTAAGGCTTGCAAAAAATGTAATAAAATTTCTAGTCGTATTTAAAAAAATGAAGTTGATGATGGTCCTGGAGAGACGAAACGTTACATATAAAAATTGATTAAAATATAAATTGCTAACATATATTCGTTAATAGAAGACTATAATAATCACTTACACTTTATCTTTGTTCAGAACATATGAAAATGATTTAAATATGTTTTATATTTGCAAAGCAATTGTGACTATAAAAATTTCCAAGTTAATAAACATTCCCCGTACTCATACATATTCCATTTATCATTTGTATGCTGGTACTTTCTTGTACCAAAGACGAATAAATTTATCTCAGAAGAAAATATGTGGTGCTCCTAAGTCCATTTGGATTGTTATTCGACTCTTCGTGAACATCCTAAATGAAAATAAGGACAGAAGACGTATGGGAATCCATTACTTTATTTCTCCCATGTATCTCTCATTCCTATGCCGAAGAGGAATTTTAAATTTAGAGTTTTACCGGCTTCCTATTTGAATATACAGGACAGGGTTACCAGGTCGTTTCAAATAAAGGAATTTTACAAGATTTCATCGGTTCTGTAGATTGCAGGTGGCAATAAAATACTGTTCGCATGCGTTTATCCCACGACTTCATCTGAAGCCGTTTTAAATACTACCGTTTCTCGCTGAGGGATATTTTCCAAATTCTAAAATCTTTAAAATGATGATCTAGATAATTTATATGCAAAAAATTGACGATTCAGATGATAAGAGTAGTTGTTATAGAGAAATATGTATTGTTATGATTTGTTTGCTTGAAAACTTAAAACGTACCAAAAAGGGGCCAAAATATATTGTTGAAATAAATAAAAATATTTAACTATATAGACTAGGCGGTATCTGTTTTGGTTTGGGTGAATCATATATCCACGGAGATTTTTGGCTTTTTGGCTTTCAAATATCACTAGAAATGAAAATATTTCTATGCGCATAAAAAAAAACGTGGGCTTAACTTTTGGCGGCTCAATATATTAAAAAAATTCGAAAAATGTCATATTTTTTATTTGATTTTAGGCGAAAATGGAAGAGGAAAAATTGTTTGTAATTAAATTTTACAGAATATGACTAGTTACAAATCGAATTAATCATGATTATTAATATAAAAATCGAAAAAATCGCCAAAAATGGAGTCAGAAAACATTACTTTTTAGGGAATTTTTTCGGGGTATTTAAGTTGGGTATAGGACCTTCATACTTGGCTTAAGAAAAGTTCATATTGTGTAGAATCATCACAACAAATTTCATCAAAATCAGTTCTATAGATTTTGCATAATAAATTTGCAATCCAGTTTGAAAAAAATTGCAAATATTCAAAATTTTGCAGAGCATAAACCAAGGCCCTTAGATACTTGAAAATTTAATCACCTATAGAAGGGCTCTCAAGCTTTCAAACGCTTTGGTATTCCGAGTATTTACCAGGTCTAAGTTTGCAATACTTTTCTTCATTGGCAACCTACTTTAAAACTCGTTTAAAGTTATTTATGCAAGCGAGAAATTAAAGAAAATCGTACGGGTGGTGGTGGTGGGGGAAGCAAACAGCGCGGCCGCTTCAACCTGTTCGAAATTGAATCGGTGCGGCGCAGCGAGTTCAAAACCGCGACGCGCTTAAAAATTTTTAATATCTCAGCTTCTAGAGGTCCGATTTTGATGATTTTCTCGCGATTTAAAAAAACAATTAACGAATTTTCAAATGCCTATCGTTAATAATTATTGGTCTTTCAACAGTCCGATAATTATTTATCTTTAAACTTTATTTAATTATCAACTTTATTTTTTTATTGTATCAAAAGTAAGTGCATAAACTTATATACTGTTTATCAAAGATCAAAAACATTTTTAAATAAAAAAAACGTTTGAAAGCTTGAGAGCTCTTCTATATGTGATTAAATTTTCAAGTATCTAAGTAATTTGGTTTTTGCTGTGCAAAATTTTGAAAATTTGCAATTTTATTTCAAAATCTGGATTACAAAATTATTATGCAAAATCTATAGAACCGATTTTGATGAAATTTGGTGTGATGATTCTACATAACATGAACTTTTCCTGAGCCAAGTATGAAGGTCCTACCCCAAAAAAATTCCCTAAAAAGTAATGTTTTTTAACCCTATTTTTGGCGATTTTATCGATTTTTACAGTAATAATCATGATTCATTCGATTTGTAATAGTCATATTTTGTAAAATTTAATTACAAACATTTTTTTCCTCTTCCATTTTCGTCTAAAATCAACTCTTGAAAAGATACATAATTAAATAGGAAGAAAAATATGACATTTTTCAAATTTTTTAAACATATTGTGCCGCCAAAAGTTAAGCCCACGTTTTTTTTATGCGCATAGAAAAATTTTCATTTCTAGTGATATTTTAAAGCAAAAAAGACAAAAATCTCCGTGGATATACGATTCACCCAAATATGCACTCTTTGAAACAGATACCGTCTGGACTAATAGTATAGTAGAATCTGACACAAAAGGAGTGTGCACAGAATAAAGTAAAATGAAGCTTATTTTTGCATATAAAATAATTTTTTTGTATTATAAGTTATATTGATCTATGAAACGTTTCAACTGTCAAAATTGTGACTAAAATTGAATTTACATATTCAATAATTGTTAAAACAAAAATGTTAAAAATAATATTAAAGAACTATTTTGTAAAGTCAGATATCATGTAAATGTGCATGAGCACATTCGGAAAAGTATGAGAATTTTTATAAGTTTTCTACGGAAGATGATGGAGTTTTATGCATAAAGTAGTAGCATGCAATAAATCTGATATAAAAGTAAATTACAGCATACCTATGATCAGTATTTATGTGTAGAATTAAACCTGAGCCACTATAAAAGGTTTCATATATAGTTTAAACGTTGACAGATTGTTGCTACGTTAAAAATTTGTAAATTTCTAGTTTTAAAAGTGTTGTAGAACTGCAAAATATTATGTGCAGAGTGTAAAGGACCTTCATAACTTCATAAACTGTATTTAGACTCCAACCCAAGTTCAAATTTCTATATAAACTTTAAAAGTTCTCAGTGAACTAGAAATATTCATTGGTTTAGTTTCAAAAAACAGATAAAGACTGTTTGAAAAGTGAAAAAGGGGTAGTAGTAAGGACAGTGAATGGACAGACATAGGTACAAAAAATTAAGCTAAATAACGTAATTTAACTACAATTTTCAAAATTTAGTAAAGTTTGGTTAAAGTTTAAAAGTTAACCTAGAAGGATGCTACTGATTTCAAAAAATGTAAAAAAATCAGTTTAAAACATGCAGAAAATCAATATTTTGAAAATAAAAATTCTCAAAAGTTTGTTTTGACATTGCTATAGAAACAGTTCAATTGTTTGTACTTCAATAAAACCAAAATCCGAGCTCATCGTCGCTAATCTCTCATAAGTTCCTAAAGCAGCAACATCGCTAGTTTACTCCTAAAATAACAATTGAAAATCAATTAAAATCAATAAGTTTGTGCAAAGTTACCTATCCAGCCATCCTTGAAGAGAAGTGTCATTCACTGCCAGTCCGAAACACACAATGTCTACATAATGTCATAAGTCCGAAAAGTCAATTATCAACTAAAAGTGCAATGCAAAAATCTGAACGGTTACAAGGTATAAAATTAACAAAGTGAAAATAATAAAAAAGTTGTCTATACTTTGGCCAATCTAAGTTTGCAATCTTTGAATTTAAATTTATTCATATATCAATTCGTAAAATTTCAAGCATATGCATATTATGACGGAAAACATATTTTCATTTTCCGAACATTGACATGTCAACAGCACAAAACAATGTCACTGTATACTTAGAATAAGAAAATAAGTTGTACAAACAAAAGGGTAATATATCTATATTTGTTAAAATTCAAAACATTTTCATTTTAATTTAGCTTTAGAAAGTCATAAAAGTAAATAAAATATAGGAACCCTCACCCACTGAAGTTGAGTCCCATAATAAATTTTGCTCTACCATAAGTAACAATCAATTAAATCATAACAAATTCAAAATAAATAAACATTCAATCAATCTCGAAACATAATAATATATACTTACTTATAAAAATTGTATGTAAATTTACACAATAGATCATTGGTTATTTTGACGCCACAATGTAAAATTACATCATACAAGTAAAGTTACATTAAGCATGTACTTCTACACTTGTTATGTAATTTACTCAAAATGTAAATTTACATTATCAAATATGTATATTTACCTCACCTCAATTGTAATTTTATACTATGAAGATGGATTACATAGTAATTTTAAGAAAAAAAAAATTGGTATTATTTTGTAATGTTTTTATATCTTTTTTACATAATTAAATATTTTTCCAAGACATATTTAAGTGAAATGAAAATAACATTTAATAAATTTTAGCAAATTTATTAATGCAGTAAATGGCACATATCCTCTATGTATAAAGTAAAATATTATTTTCAGAAAATACCTAGAGATAAATAATAGCTACAGAATTTTATTTAAACAGCTTTCATAAAATAATAGTACAATTAAAAACTTGATTTAAATTAATGAAACTAGTAAAAATTAAAGTATATACCTGTACATATAAAGCAATCTCTGTAAAAAACCTTCCTACTTATTTAAAGGACAAAGCATATATTTAATTTTACAACCTTACACAGGTCTTTATCCTTCAATATTTAAATTTAAAATTAAGCTACCAAATACGTTCCCATACTTGCAAAAACCTTGAATTAATATTAGACTTTTAACTATGAATACTAATTAAATAAGTAGTAAGTTATCTAATGCAAATGAGATATATTTTCTTCCATAAAATTGACTTCTAATTTAAAATGGTTAAGTATAAGGAAAAATATTGGTCCTTCTTCATGTATTTTCTGGGAAGAGGAATCTTTGAACCATTTCGAGAGCAATGGCCACTTCTTTTGAGAACATTAAACTGAAAACAAAATATAGTGTAAGTAAAGCCATAAGTAAAATAGATCTAGTAAGCTACAATCTGGATGTCTGTGTAAGGTTAAGCAAAGTTCAGTATAGTTATTATTGAGGTTTCTCATACTTTTCAATAACTTTAAACGAAGATGTACCCAGAGATTTATGTAATTTACACAAAGTCACATTACTTACTTACCTACATATTATTTATTTATAAACATTATATTTAGGTAGTTAAAACACTGTGCTACATTATTGCGTCACAAATGAATCTAAACATGCCTACTAAACAACTAGCACACTTCTCTAAATACTTACACACCGGGTGATCACATGATTAATCTGATTGGTTGAGCCAAATCTGGTCATGTAAATACACACTTTCATTCGTATATTTACGTCAATATAAAAAAATATGTAGAGGATTAGAAATAATACATTTTAAAATGTAAAAAAAACCAACGTAAAAGGTAAGAATATATGGCGAAAAGTCAACATGTTCAATTCATTTACATTTTTTTGTGTATAAAAACCATTAGAAATATGTAAACATGTGAATTTCCACAATTTTGTCAGTGTATATACAGTCTTTCTATCATTCTACCTATTTCTGGTCGGCTTTTAGTAGAGTTGTTTCAAAATCTTATGAGCTTTGAACTACATATGCGCAGAAACATAATTTCGGCCGTCGCCTAAATTATTCTACGTCCTAAAAACATTACATCCATTATTTACAGTATATCCCGAGCTCTCGTAGCGTAAACAAGCCTTTGATCCGATTACAAATATCATAATAAAATGCCATATTCTTTATTATTTTTATTTAAGCAATAAAAATATATATAACGAACGTTCGCCAGTTGACTTTATTGATGCCCGAACGCCTTAGTTCATTTGTGGTTGTAATGAGGCACGTGGTGTAATTCTGAGTCAATGTTTTCACAACGTGCTTATTAGAAGAATTATGTGGATATGCCTTGCGCGCATTTCGCGGCTCAGATTTTGAATCTACTCTACATACTAGTGCATTACCTAAGATCGCCTCGCACTTTTATACCCAGATTACTGTTTATATTATTGTGTTTCCTCTTTATGCTGAATATGTCATATACAAGGTACGCCGTATCGTTACATTCAAATTTTGGAAGCATAATGTAAACTTCATTCTAAGACTAAAAATCAAAAAAACTGGTAGATCAATTGCATTTTTTTCGAGGTTACATTAGTTTTCGTAATGATTCTAAATATTTATCAGTAACCCAAAAGTATTCTTTTATTTGTTCTATAACCAAATACTACTACATTTGTATTCTGAATAGGTAATAGTTAAAGATAGGCTTCATAATAATAATAATTTTCTTAGACTAAACGTGTTTCTATTATTGTTCCTTTTTCAAGTTATTTGACATTTTATTGAAAAACTAATTCTTCCGCTATTTTTAGAACAATAATCAGTAACGACAATGACTCTCATTTATTTTATTATACTTATGTAGTGTTATGTAACCAGTTTCGTTTACTTTTTATTAACTATCATTTAGAGCACAAATTCTAGATGATGTTTTATAAATCTTATATGAAATCGTTCATCTGAAGCTCGATAGAATTTGGTGCGTTTTTTTTTTCTTTTAAACTGTATAACATAATTTTTAAACATANTTCGAAATTGAATCGGTGCGGCGCAGCGAGTTCAAAACCGCGACGCGCTTAAAAATTTTTAATATCTCAGCTTCTAGAGGTCCGATTTTGATGATTTTCTCGCGATTTAAAAAAACAATTAACGAATTTTCAAATGCCTATCGTTAATAATTATTGGTCTTTCAACAGTCCGATAATTATTTATCTTTAAACTTTATTTAATTATCAACTTTATTTTTTTATTGTATCAAAAGTAAGTGCATAAACTTATATACTGTTTATCAAAGATCAAAAACATTTTTAAATAAAAAAAACGTTTGAAAGCTTGAGAGCTCTTCTATATGTGATTAAATTTTCAAGTATCTAAGTAATTTGGTTTTTGCTGTGCAAAATTTTGAAAATTTGCAATTTTATTTCAAAATCTGGATTACAAAATTATTATGCAAAATCTATAGAACCGATTTTGATGAAATTTGGTGTGATGATTCTACATAACATGAACTTTTCCTGAGCCAAGTATGAAGGTCCTACCCCAAAAAAATTCCCTAAAAAGTAATGTTTTTTAACCCTATTTTTGGCGATTTTATCGATTTTTACAGTAATAATCATGATTCATTCGATTTGTAATAGTCATATTTTGTAAAATTTAATTACAAACATTTTTTTCCTCTTCCATTTTCGTCTAAAATCAACTCTTGAAAAGATACATAATTAAATAGGAAGAAAAATATGACATTTTTCAAATTTTTTAAACATATTGTGCCGCCAAAAGTTAAGCCCACGTTTTTTTTATGCGCATAGAAAAATTTTCATTTCTAGTGATATTTTAAAGCAAAAAAGACAAAAATCTCCGTGGATATACGATTCACCCAAATATGCACTCTTTGAAACAGATACCGTCTGGACTAATAGTATAGTAGAATCTGACACAAAAGGAGTGTGCACAGAATAAAGTAAAATGAAGCTTATTTTTGCATATAAAATAATTTTTTTGTATTATAAGTTATATTGATCTATGAAACGTTTCAACTGTCAAAATTGTGACTAAAATTGAATTTACATATTCAATAATTGTTAAAACAAAAATGTTAAAAATAATATTAAAGAACTATTTTGTAAAGTCAGATATCATGTAAATGTGCATGAGCACATTCGGAAAAGTATGAGAATTTTTATAAGTTTTCTACGGAAGATGATGGAGTTTTATGCATAAAGTAGTAGCATGCAATAAATCTGATATAAAAGTAAATTACAGCATACCTATGATCAGTATTTATGTGTAGAATTAAACCTGAGCCACTATAAAAGGTTTCATATATAGTTTAAACGTTGACAGATTGTTGCTACGTTAAAAATTTGTAAATTTCTAGTTTTAAAAGTGTTGTAGAACTGCAAAATATTATGTGCAGAGTGTAAAGGACCTTCATAACTTCATAAACTGTATTTAGACTCCAACCCAAGTTCAAATTTCTATATAAACTTTAAAAGTTCTCAGTGAACTAGAAATATTCATTGGTTTAGTTTCAAAAAACAGATAAAGACTGTTTGAAAAGTGAAAAAGGGGTAGTAGTAAGGACAGTGAATGGACAGACATAGGTACAAAAAATTAAGCTAAATAACGTAATTTAACTACAATTTTCAAAATTTAGTAAAGTTTGGTTAAAGTTTAAAAGTTAACCTAGAAGGATGCTACTGATTTCAAAAAATGTAAAAAATCAGTTTAAAACATGCAGAAAATCAATATTTTGAAAATAAAAATTCTCAAAAGTTTGTTTTGACATTGCTATAGAAACAGTTCACTTGTTTGTACTTCAATAAAACCAAAATCCGAGCTCATCGTCGCTAATCTCTCATAAGTTCATAAAGCAGCAACATCGCTAGTTTATTCCTAAAATAACAATTGAAAATCAATTAAAATCAATAAGTTTGTGCAAAGTTACCTAATCGTTCATCTGAAGCTCGATAGAATTTGGTGCGTTTTTTTTCTTTTAAACTTTATAACATAATTTTTAAACATAGCTGTATTGTAATCTTAGTTGTAATACTAAATTTTCCAGAAGAATTAATGATGCTATATTTCTATATAAAAAAATAAATACATATTTTTTTAATTAAAATTAAATAGGGGGAAGTATGTTAAAACATTATAACTTTTAAATTATTAAGTTATTAGTAATAATTCGAGATTCCACAAACATTGTCCTCGGCAATTCAGTTTTATCGAAAAATTAATTTGACTTCGAAATGACTTCCAATGACACCAGAACATTTCCCAACTTTGTATACGTATATAGCGCTCCATCGATTGCTAGCATAAAAAATTGGGCTTTCCAATATTATTACTATTTAGTTGACCTTGGCTTGATCTTGAAACAAAGTCAAATCCAAGGGCACGTGCGCATTGGTTTCTTCATAACCTACAATTTTTTTCCGAAAGTTATCGTATGGCCTCGGGTCTTTTTGGTAGGTACACCCTGTATATTGCTTTGTGCCTGAAATGGAAATATATACATAATTTCAAAAGAATTAGTAATATTTTTACTGAAATGACTACTTAATAACGTTGAAAAGTTCACCACCGCATAACCGCAATTATGTCATATTTTATCTCAATATATTTATGTCTACTCCAGTTAATTTAGATTTAAATGCTCGTGCACGGGACAACTGAAATAACTTTCTCGTATATTATTTCCATACCTCTGCCCATATAAGGCCCCAAAATAATACCGAACGTATCCGACCTAGTCTTTGGCATTCCTGAAGTGAACCACAATCTCATTATAATTTAGATGGTAAATAATATAATATTCGAAAAGAATTTAATTTATCGGTTGTTATATTTACGAAACGTGTAACGTGTATCTTGAAACAGGATAAAACTAATTTATAATTACTTCGCAGTTTGAGAAATAACGCCCAAGGGTGTTTTCTACCGAAAAATAGAATATTATATAACTCACGAAACCATGTCACGCGAGATTAGAATGGATACAATAATGGTAAATTTAACTATGTAGGTATGTACATTTAGCTATCATTTATGTGATACTGATATTATCAAAAAAAATCGGAATGGCTCAGGTAGTCAAAAGTTTAAAAACTTAACTCTTTGTATATTTAGTTCACCCTGTATGCAGAGCGAAGAAGTGACGTAGTTATAGAGTCTCAATTGTATACTTCTATCAAAAAAAACCTTGTAAACCTCTTTTGGGAAATGAGCAGCTTTAGTTGTTTGGCGTATATGGCAACATTCAAAATTTTAGTACAGTTTTTCTTCAAAATACCACACAAAGTTACTCCCGATGTCTGTGCCAATAATACACTATTTATATCCGAGTTCAGTGGATACCTACCAGTAATTAGATAAATTATAGCCAAAATGTCATCATTCTGCATCAACCATCTTGAGACATATTTTAGAAAAGGCGATGTTTTTTCTTATTTTTTGAACTGATGCTTTCTCCATTGTCATAATGTACCACTGCTGATTTCTTTACGTTTAGTGAATTTGTTGGAATTCAAAACATTGCATTAATGACCACATTGATTAACGCAATGCTAAAGTATTAAATTTTCTTCATTGTGTTAATGTATTTTGTCATGTAATTAATTCAATGCAATACGTTGCACAGATTAATACTACTTTTAAGTTTTAATCATTAGTACAATCACTAAGCACATCTACATGCAAATATTAATATAATTACTTGCAATATCAACAATAAGTATAATAATTATTATTATTGCCCGTTAAGTATATAAAAGATGTAAGATAATATTGTTTTGTTTTAAGCAAAAGAACATCAAACAGATGTATTCCCAGAAGTAGAAATGGCATCGCTGCTTCTTTATATTATTATACGAGTATTAACAAAATAAAGTATACCACTTTATTTGCAACAATAATTGTTTTCCATCTTCTAACTTTTTCCAATCAAAATCAAAATCTATGTAACAAGTGTCTATCAGTTGTTATTGTAAAATTATATCTAGGTATCTAGTGATTTACAAAACAGTAATTTAGAAGCATTTCGTACATTAACATTTTGCAATTTTGCCTTTGTATTTTATAAATAGATATTTGGATACAACAACATTACGTACCTATTGCTTTGACCGCAAGTAAAGCACAATGCTGACATACTTAAATATATGTATAGCGGTCAAAAATATTGTCTCGGCATCCCTTAAGTTTGATACAATCAGCTTGTCGTAGATCAGTCATATGATGCACTGCTTCAATGAATTCGTTCTGGAGATTTATCAACATGGAGCATTGGGCTAATTACCTGCAACTATTATGTTAACGATACGTGGTATTTAACACATGGTGATCATCATTACTTTTTTCATTGTGTCAAAGCAATTTCATTGTATTAATATATTTTTATACATCAGTAAAATTGTCCATTACTGTACATACAGTAATTGCATTAACAAATAAACGATTAACCCATCGCTATTAATCATTATCATTATTACGTTAGTACGTTGTTTTGATATAAAAGACATTATAAAGGATGTCATAATTTGCTACAGTTGTTGTGTTTACATCACATAAAGAATAGACGGTATAGAACAGTAACTTATCATTCAAAACGTCAAGTCTAATAAATCGCTGAGTTCAAGACGAAAGTTCCTATATGTATAGTCTTTCCGCAGTCAGTTGAACATATACAAAAACGCCTGGCAATAAAATTTAATCAGTTTCATAGGCGTCCCTAATAAAGTTTTCTGCTAAAGGCAAATAATTGTAATAATTTGTATATGTACAATGTGTAGAAAATGTCTATTATATGTTCATTTGATTTTAATTATTTAAGTCCTCAAACAGTTTTATTATATTTATGGTAAATTTCGTTTTGTTCCGTTTCAAAATGTCTCCAAAATGCCATGTTGTAAGAATGTAACTTTTACATAATTGCAATGTATAATAATTACATTGTATTATATTATAATGTAACATTTTTAGTTATTTAGTCTTTTTTTAACAAACTATATATGGGTAACAGGTACTAGGTCTCCATAAATTCTCTTGCCATTGAACACTTTCCAGTACTGTTCAACCCAGACGCCTAGACATAAAGAACAAAAACGTTAAGGCCATTAAAAGTTGAAACATAATAGAGCGAAAGCTTTATCTGCACCATGGTATATAAGGGTATCTGTAAAAACTGCTTATGAATTATTAAATAAATACTACAGATACAAGTACGCAACATGTGCAGTGTATTGAATGTAAATATCTCCTCTGTGGTAGCGCTATAAAATTATCATATACTTTGTTATAAAATTATTATATTCATCGTGTGTATAATCCCTATCCCGCCCAGAGAAAGTATACGGTTTCATAAGGTATTACCAATGATAATAATAAAAAATACTGTGAAAAATTGCAGTGATTTAATAGCTCAAATGATAAGATAGTTGCGTTGTTTGTCACGTTATTCTAATGCTGGCAAAAATTTCAAAAATAGATAGGTATATATAATTAAGTAGTAGTTACCTATACTTAGCAGACATAACCAAAAATACCAGTAATATAAATAATAATTACATAAAACTGATGATCGATTTTCAACAAAATTGCAGATACTGTTATACATAGAACCTCTATCTGATATTCCTCGTAACCATCTTTTATGTTACAAACATTTTTGTACTCCCCGTGGTTAATTTTTTTTCATCCTGTTCGCAAATTTAATCGGTTACATTACATACATAACTGCTTCCAATCATTATTTATTAAATTTAGTAGTTTTTCTCCTAATAATTTGAATGACCAGCTTGGTTCAAATTATTTCAATGAATCATGTTATTTTTTATTGATTACAATAGCATTAGCTCTCAGTATACAAAGATTTATTCTCAATAGAAGCTAAGTCATTATTTTGTATCTTCATATACATATGTACGAGTATACATATATTTGTTCTCAGACGTAGAAGTTTTTTGTTTAATGTCTGTTTTTTTTTGTTCACAAGAGGATTTTCCATCTGTGCTTTAATTATGCTAATATATTTCCTTTTTTAATCTGTATTTTACCAGCCTTGTAATTGGGCTCTGTCCTGTCTTGGCAGTTGTTTTCAAATAAATAAATATATACAGGGTGATTCACAACTTATCCAAAAAAATTTGGGAATAGATGCGGCATGAGAAATGGAGTCAATATTGTAAAAAAATTTGTAAAATCCTTATAGTTTCCGAGAAAAAAATTATTGAAGTTGTAGTGCTTTCAACCATTACATAGCTGGACAACTGTAGTCTCTAGTGTCATTCGTAATACACCTGGAGAGCCACGTGGCCTCAGCGACTACGAATACTGAAATCCGATGTTTATAATAGTTTTTTAGTCATTATTGTCAAAAATGGCTTGCGTGTATAGCAACTCGGAGTTGACGGATATTGTTTTAGTTTATGGTGAAGCAAGAAAACATTTGTATTGTGGTGTAGTATTTATGTTATGGTGAAACAAGACAGAATTTGTGTTAGTTCGTAGAAACTGAGTAAGTAAATGTGTTTACACGTCGGTGGACAAAAATTTGAACAGTTGTTGTAACATCAGGTATGTCAAATTATTTTATTATTTAAAACCACAAATGAATTTTATTAATTAATAATAACAATAGCGGCAAAATCAGTTGAATTTGCTGATATAAAATAGGTGCTATAAAATTCTATTTATTATTTTCCTTGCGAAATTATTTCAAGTTTTTGTTCGTTTTTATCACTGCCGCCTTGACGGTCGCATTGTGCCAGGTCAGGTTTTACAGTGGACCAGTTTCCAGTGCCGTGCAGAAGTGTATTTTAAAATCATTTTCGAACTGCACTTTTAGATTTTTTTTTCTTTCCAAAATTGTATTTGTAAGAGCCCTGTACATCCAGAATTTTTTTTGGATAAGTTCTGAATCACCATCATTTACACACAATATTTTCGATCCTTCTTAAAATTGACAAATAAGATGAAAAATTCAAGTTCAAATTTATCAAGGATATATTTCGTTGCGTATATATGTATAAATATATTATTCTTGATTTAAGAAAGCCTTTATTTATTTTATAACCGATAGATAGTATATTTGTATAAAATATTGTGTATAAATTACCAATGTGCACTCAGACTTCGAGGAGATAAAGGCAGAAAACTTTCCATCAATTTTAGTGTACTAGTGTTTAGGCTTATATGGGGTTATACAGCAACAAAAATTATGTAGCAAGAAAGATGTATCTACATTTTTTTTTCCTTTTTTAATGAAAAGTATTTTATTCTCATTTTAAATAGTTATGCACGTTTATAAATAGAAGTTGCATATACAGAATAACGAATGTCCACATGAAAGTTCTGCTCAAACAAGTTTCTATAAGTGTAACAATATATGTTGAATTTAATTGGTAACATAAATAAATCTTTGTCTGACAACCGGTGCAGAAATATTAGAAACGCCACAATAATTCGTACATCGAGCATTGCGCTCAACAGATAAATTATGGTGTGCCTAGAGTGGAGAATTATAACATCAGTAGGTTTATTTCAAATCGCATTGCTCCTTCGTGGTGTAACTAATTTACTACACTAAATTAAAAATAAAATTATAGAGAACATTGCAATTCTGGAACGTTTGTGCGTATTAAAATATTTTCTAAAATACCTGGAAGATGATAGTAATCTTGCAGTAAATGAAATGATAGACTATACAAGAAAAAATAGTTTAGGAAGTGATTTTCCTCCGCCTTGCGTGATTTGATTTCGTTCTTATTTAACTACCATTTCGAAAACGCTTCTCGCCTCCATAAGGAGACTAGAATCGTGACTTGAAGTAGATCAACGCAAGGTAACAGTTAGGAAAATTATATACTTCACAGCTACATGTAATGTTAAAATACACATTTGTTTCTCAATTATTTTCAGTTGGCTATAAGAATCTGGTAAAGTAGGCTGTGTTATTTCTTATTTGCAATAGAAGAAATCGGCATTTCTAGTTTTTTTTTTAGAAAAACTATAGTATAGTATACTAGACAGCAAAATATGCAGTCCAGTATTTGAAACCGTAGAAATATTTCTATAAAACCACCATACCTAGTCACTTTACTAACTTGTAATAGAAAAAAATTAAATTAGGAACAGTTACTTGAATTATGTTTTAATTTTTTCATTGTATGTTTTTAAAAGCAATGTATAACCAATAAAAAGTGTTATTTGTTAACTACAAAACTATAAAATTTGCTATTTACAATAGGCCAACCAGGAGAAAAACCCAAGAAGCAGACAATACGTTCCCAAAGGTTTTTTATGCGCTGAATCTGAATCTGGCCTCAGAATTCTAGGTTTCCGAGATATTCTAATCTAAATGTGTAAAAAACACGGTTTTCTATATTCAAGATTATATGACATCGCGAATATTTTTTTTTTCTAAAAATCAATTATACCATCTAAAGGTAGAATCTTTACCCTTCAAAACCCTTCTTTTGATTTGAATAATATTCATTTTTCGCCAAGATATCGTTACTTGAAAATTACTACTTCAGCTACTTTCTTACACCATGGCCAAATTAAGAAATTTTTTAGGAAACAGACATAACTTATTCCTATGTTCTTTGGGTCGCTGAATTCGAATCTAACCTCAATATTTTCCAATGATCTCACGTTTTTGAGATTTCCTAACCTAACAGGTGAAGGTGCACGAATTTCAGCTGTTCTAAGGTTATAAACCGTTGTACATTATAACCGGCAGTTGCTGAAGTTTCGAAAGGTTAACCTAAGTGCGTCGTAACCAACATCTTCTAAACCCACAAGTCAAACTCACAATTTATGCCCGAAGCACCCATATTACCATTCCCACGGCAGGTTAACCTAAAGGTCCTAACCAAAAATATTCTGTATCTTCACAGATTTAAGTCTATGACAAATTAACTTCTAGATTTACACCCCTAGAACCCTGTACTAAGTCAGAGCTAGCCCCACGACTGGTTGACCTCGAATGCTAAACCCCAAGAACCCTGTACTAAACGAGAGCTACCTCCAGGATAGGTTAACTTCGAGTGCTAATCCCCAAGAACCATGTAACCCTATATTGTTATAAGGTTATCTTTTACGTATACATTTTCAGAATCGTTAGTCTTACTTCGGCTTCTACTTTGGCTTTTTATTAAAGCGTTCTCGTTTTCCTTCAAATGACCGTTTAAGAGATGTGCGTCTATGTTCAGTGGATATTTGTAGAGACCAGCAATAGTCGCCATCATTCTCTGGTCCTACCTACGTTGGTAATGATTCTCCTTTTCTTTGAAATCCTGATGGCATCTTTAACCCATTTCTTCACTAAATGCTTCAAAATTTTCAGGAAAGTAATCCAAATGGGAAAATAAAAAGTGCAATTTCAAATTCATTAAACAGCCTAATTTCCCGAAATTTTTCAACATGATAGATACAATAGTTTTATACTGAGGATCATTTCCTAAAAAAATTCTTAATTTGAACATGATGTAAGAAAGTAGCTGAAGTAGTAATTTTCAAATAACGATATCTTGGCGAAAAATGAATATTTTGAATAACATAGGTTAGAATATCTCGGAAACCTAGGGTGATGAGTTAATTCTGAGGCCAGATTCGGATTCAGCCCATCAAAGACCTTTGGGAATGTATTGTTTGCTTTCTGGGTTTTTCCTTTTTTGAAATTTTGTCGACCTGTATTATGATTTATTATCTAATTATACAAGGTGTTTTGAAATAAGGTACCATAAATTCAGGGGCTGATAGGACATAAAGATGACTTTTTCAAATTTTAGCCAAAAAATAGTATAATAAAATTTGGCACTGGTAAGTTCTTTAGGATGCTAAATACAACAGTTCATTATTTTCTGACTTTCTGCTAGCTACAACTTTTCAGAAACATAACGTTGTTGCGGTTAGGTTTTTTTCAGTGCATGTCCAATATACAACGTAAAATTTAATGTTATACGGGTGGTCCTATTTAAATCTATCAGCCCGAATAAATTTGCAGGACGACTTCCAATTGAGAAATTTCCAGAACAAAATTTGTAAGGTTCTAAGGAAGCCGTACAATAATGACCTTGGTTTTGACCCAGAGGTCAAATTTAGGTGTCATTTGGAGGTCAACTTCAGAATTTCAATTAGAAACCCCATTTGTTTTATCCAGAAATGGAAAGATCAGAAAATTTTACGTTGTACATTTGATCTTGGGTCAGATTGACCCCTATAGACCCTCAGAAGGTCAAATCAGCTTTCTGGCTGAAATGTTTACATTTTATGTCAAAGGTTGATTAATTTTTGTGACAAATTACGTACAAACTACCGTGGTCATGATTTATGATCCAATTGTGACTTTTACCTTGAGCCTTGTTAAATTTAGGGGTTATTTAAGGGTTAACTTTTTTGGTTTTTCAATCCAAAGGTAGGAAAGAAAACCAAAAAATATCACGTTAAAAATTGTATATTTGGCCCTGAGTCACCCCTAGAGGTCTTGTAACCGTTGAAAATTCACCGGTTTTGAAAAAAAAAACACAATAAACAGTCCTAAACTCAACTAACTCATACTCCTTAATATACAGGGCGATCTGAAACGAATGGGCTATACTTCGAGAGTAGCTCTCTTGAATGAAAATATAACAATTTTAATCAAGTTGCCTTAGTACAAGTTTACTTTACTTAAAAATGTATGTCGGTAAATATTATTTAAATTAAATTGAAACATTTATTAGAAGGTCGATATCTTTTTAAGGAAGCAAAATTGCTCTAAAGTACATGTTTCATCCCAGAAAAATACATTTGAAGAATGGTCCATTGATTTCTAGACACTCTGTACATTAAGGGATAGAAGCTTCATGACTCTGGGATAATCAATTGCTTTTCCTCGAAAACAAAAAAAAGTTTCAAAAAGTTACATGTACTAAATTCCAATATAATACATTGTCTTTTTTTTGGGAAAAGATGCGGGTAAAAATTAATTTCAAACAATTTTCTTTAGCGCCCACCACCTCAAAAACACGACGGTCTATAGGAAAGTATATTTCTATATTTTGATATTCCCTGTCCCTTTTTCTAAAATATAGATAGTATAGATAGGATTTTTAACAGAAATTTGCTCCTCGCTTAGTTTGTTGTAGCATCAGCTTTCTCTGCAATAGCATTCACTTTTTGAATTACTTCGAAACTGTACGTGCTACCGACAACTTTTAATCCGATTAATCTAATCAACTTTTTTAAACAATATGTATAACTAGTACATTTTCTTCTTTTAGTTCAATACAATTAATTAAAAACAGGTCGAATTTAAATAAAATAAGGAGTGAAGAGAAAGTCGAATGCTTATAAATTTATATTTAATATTAACTTTTACTGTATCTACTATAAGAGGTTGTTAAAAAAAACTAAAATGTTTAAAAAATTTGTAAATTTGTGTATCTTAAACACCAAATCAAATAACTTAAAAAATCGTCACATTTCATTTATTCTAAATTTTATATAATACAAAAGCAATCTATTAATATTATAGAAAAACAGATCTTAGTGTTCTTGACGGCAGGATGTATGCTTCAAAATCTATACACCGTATCTTTCATCCATCTTGTAATTTACACATTACAGACTCTTAGGAGGTCCAGCAATTTTAGACCTATTAGAAATGCCGTGTTTAAATTAAGATTTTTGGTATGCAACCTTTATGCCTGACTTTTTTAATGATCTAAATTATCTCAGCAACCCTTGGGTGGTCTGCGTATAAATTCTCTACAAATGTAAAGCTATAACTATTATGTGCCTGTTACTTTTATCTGACTTGTTTTCTTTTGTTCTAGGTAAGTGCACATATTTCCGTAGAAGTAGAAATACATGGTATGTAGATATAGTTTTTAATTTTCTAATCTTAATTAGATAAAAGTTTTCTTTCATAATGCAGTCAATAAAAATAGTGATTATTGTATGGAACAGGGGTATGTTACATATATTTGTTAGACATGTGAAGATACTGAACTACAGAGCCTATAGGTATAGCACATTGCAACTGGATTCTGTTACTACTTTCTTTTCGAGTTAATACAAAAAATTGTATTACATTTTTGATACCCATAATATTAGATAAATAAATTACATTTATTTTATCATTTTGTATGCAACAATAATAAAGTATTTTTTAAAGACATATGACTATAAAACAATATTAAAAAGATGCTAAAGGATATATTTTGTGTCCCATTTTTACACACAGAACGACCAACAATTAAAAAATATATATCAAAATATGTATTAAATACTACAAAAAGTGTAACAAATAGTGGGAAATTATTCTAATACAACCCTCAGATGATAAAATTTCTAAAAGATAAAGTAGAATGATCAACTGTTGACATTTTAGGAAAAAACAAGTATGTCAGTAAATATTTTAAAATATTGATGCTTCCTGAATAACTAATAATTTTAATATATTACCATACAATCTGTTCAAAACTTTCCAAATTGAACATTAAATACGTCCATTACTGAGATCGATGATGTAGAATAGATCATCCACGTAAATTACTTGACCTCCGCTCAAGGAGGCACCATCTTTGAGATGTCGATAGCTATGCTAACACTATAAACTTGAGAAAGCCGGTAAAAAATTGTTTACCCAAGTAGATTCTTCTGTTTGTAAGTACACACTGTGGTTCGGTAAAAATTCCACTTCGGTTACTGGAAAAAATTTTCAGTGGCGTACTAAATGTATTCTCTCTAGAAATTATTCACAATTTTATTTGTCGAGGATATGAAATAAAATGGAAATAACTGAAAAAAAACTCCACCCCCAGAAAATATTAGACTATTGATTGGTTAGACATACTGCCTCATTAAATAAATACATTATTCTGAAGATGACAGCTGTCCCATAAAATTGTCTTTAATATGTCGTAAAAAAGTTCGACAGTAATATTTCTAAATATATTCTAATAGTCATTTTTTTCCTCTTTATAAAATAATCTAAAACATTCTAAAGATAAGGCGAGGAGTTTAGGAAAACAATTGGAAATTGAAAATATTACTCCAATTCGAAGTAGTTAGGAGGCAACAAAAAATGTATTTATGCAAATACCAAACCAAGAAACAACATTGCAGTTTTCAGATTAATACAAAAATTGCTTTGTTTCGTTTGACACACAAGAAAAATTTTAAATCTTAAAAGTAAAATTTCTTTCATCATGAAAACGTTCATTTAAGTCAAGAAGTTTTATTTATTTCAAAACTGTAGTATACAAGCATCAATGATTAATTTTTTTGACGATAGGTATATAAACATATTATTCTTGATTTAAAAAACATTTATTTTATGAGCAAGATAACTAAAATCTGCAATCATCGGCTTATATCTACGGCACTGAATATTTTTTTAACAAAAGTTGTCGATATTATCTCGAACCTAAAGGTAAAGCAAACAGATGCTAAAATAAATATAAGGTGTAAAAATAATAAAATCTCTTCTTTACAAGTAGTATTTACATATATGTCTGCTGTTCATTTTGAATATGAAAGACTCTACTTCAGTAAATGGTTTATGACAGTCGCTGTGCGGCAATTATTTAAATGTCACTATGTTAACGACATATATATTTTTTATTTCTTTTGAATGGTTTAATTATTTGTTAGTTATATAGGTACAATGTAAAATATGATGGTAGACAGATACTAGATCCCCAGGAATTAGCGAATCTATTTAATTCTCATTTCATCAATGCGCCCCTGGAATTTGTACAAAATATCGCCAAGGATAATAATAGTGATAAAAATTTTAATAATTTTGCAGTTAATTTGACATCTAGCCCAACTATGTTTTTGAAACCCTTAAATACTAACGAACTTCTTAGTTAGAATTAAAAAACAAGTGGTCTAGATGATATCCCGCTACATGTATTAAAAAATTGTGCCCAGCATCATTTTTCAATAAACTTATCGTTTGAATAGCGGCTGTTTTCCATCAAAACTGAAACTCGGAAAAGTCACGTCCGTTTATAAAAAAGGCGATTCCTTTTCGTTAAATTATTATTACAGACCAATATCGGTGAACATCAACATGGTTTTCAATCGGGAAAATCAACTAGTAGTGCCATCCACTCAATTTATGAGGCTGTGCTAGAGTCTGTGGAGGCGGACGAATGCCCTACTGGGATCTTTTGTGACTTCAGCAGGGCTTTCGACTGCGTCAACTACAGTAGGTATACTATTTAAAAAAATTATCAATTTATGGATTACGTGAATTTCATTAGATTGGATACGTTCATTTTTGAATAACCGGAGTCAATATGTTAGTCTTAAACATAAAGATTCTTCTAGTGTTCAACACATAAATTTTAGAACACTGGGTGTACCACAGGGTTCCGTGTTGGGTACTATGTTGTTCTTGTTGTATTAATGACATAACCAGCACTGCTTCTACTATTCATTTTACTATATACAGCGTGGTAAAAAAGTTCTGCATAAAATTCATATTTTCGTTAAACAATTTTTTTTCGAAAAACGGTGAGACCCGTCGATTTTTATTTGATCCAGGGCACCTTGTTATGTGGATTTTTTTTTTTTCGATAATCCACTTACGGCAGCGATGACATAATTTTTTTTTTAAATTACAACGCATATTTTTTTCGTTCGAAATTGATGACAGTGATAATTATCTAAACAACGGTGTGAAAATTTCGATGTCTTACATAACAATTTTTTTTAGAAAAATGCACCTTAAGTTCTTATAAGTGATAATTGTCTACTTACACTATTAATGGCTCCGAAAAGGACAAAGTTGACAAAATTACATTTCAAACGAGTAAAATTACACTAATGTTTGTGTAAGTCTAGCGAAATTGTTCGAATTGCCCACCCTGTACCATTTGGCATTGTCCTAAGCGTGTGTAAACGCCGTCTACACTTCGTTCAAGCATTCCCGGGTCGATTTGATTTATTTCAAAACGAATACGGTTTTTAAGTTCTTCCAAATCACCTGGTCTGTTTGTGTACACACGCGATTTCAAATAGCCCCACAAAAAAAAGTCTAGAGGTGTTAAATCAGGCGAACGCGGAGGCCACTCGATTGTTCCGCGTCGCCCGATCCACCGGCCAGTAAACGTGTTATTCAAGTACTCCCGTACTTGCACTCCATAATGGGGCGGTGCACCATCCTGCTGAAACCAAATTCTTTCCTCAGGAATATCAGGATCCTCGTTGTTCGGGAATAACTCTGCTAAGCTTGGGACCAAATCGAACCGCAGGAAATCCAAATAGCGAGCAGCAGTTAAATTTTCCTCGAAAAAATACGGGCCTAAAATACGACGCCCTATTATTCCCGCCCAAACGTTCACCTTTCGGGGGTGCTGATGATCTACTTCTTGCACCCAGTGCGGGTTTTCCTGAGACCAATACCGGCAGTTATGTCGATGCACCGATCCATTAAGATAAAAAGTAGCCTCGTCAGAAAAAATTATGTTCTTGAGGAAGTCGGGGTCTCCGTTACATCGATGCATTAAATCTTCACAAAAGTGGAGACGGCGGTCTGGGTCGTCCTCAGTCAATGCATGTATCAAGTGACCCTTATAGGGGTGAAATTTCTCTTTTTTGAGAAAGTTCACCACAGTTACATGTGAAATATCATTGTTCAATGCAATCGACCTTGTACTAGAATGAGGGTTGTCCTGGAGCTCCACCAGGATATTCAATCTAGTTTCATCATCTACTCTAGGACGACCCGCACGAGGAGCATCTTTCACACTACCAGTTTCCTCAAACCTTGCCAGTACCCTACTAAAATTATCACTTATAAGAACTTAAGGTGCAATTTTCTAAAAAAATTGTTATGTAAGACATCGAAATTTTCACACCGTTGTTTAGATAATTATCACTGTCATCAATTTCGAACGAAAAAAATATGCGTTGTCATTTAAAAAAAAAATATGTCATCGCTGCCGTAAGTGGATTATCGAAAAAAAAAATTCCACATAACAAGGTGCCCTGGATAAAATAAAAATCGACGGGTCTCACCGTTCTTCGAAAAAAAAAATTGTTTAACGAAAATATGAATTTTATGCAGAACTTTTTTACCACGCTGTATATGCCGACGATATTTCCCTTCTAATTTCTGATAAGTCTTCTTATGACATAGAGACCAAATGTAACGTTATACTTGATAAATTATATACATGGTTCTGTCAAAATAATCTTTACTTTAATGTGACAAAGACTTATGCGATATCATTTCATAATCGTCAACGTGCAATTGCTAAATTAAACCTAAATATAAATGACATTTCTGTTAATAATGAGACACAGGTTAAATTTATGGGAATTGAATTTGACAGTGATTTGTCCTGGAAGCCTCATTGTTCAAAGTTTGCGTACTGTGCTTGTAATTAAGCAACTTATAAATATATACACAGGTTGGCAGTAGAATAAATTATGGTGTCTGTTTCTGGGGTCGTCTGTTATGTCTTCTGATGTGTTTGTATGTCAAAAAAGGTACTAAGATGTATTTTTAATGTTTCCAGTCCACATTCATGTAGAGACATTTTTAAAAACTATTTTATTCTAACTCTACCTGGTCTTTTCATATTTGCTTTGTGTAATTATGTATTTAACAATAAATCTGAATTTTATACCAACATGGAAATTCATGAAATTAATACACGACAAAAAATGAATACCATATACCATTTATGAGACTGCAGCTCACCATGAAATCACCAAACTGTCTGGGTAAGGTATTTAATAAATTATCTAATGATGTAAAGACCTGTTGTACAGGAAAAAAATATCGGAAAAACTGTGCTATTTGTAAAAAATCTGAGTACGCCACTGGCTTCTTAATAAAAAGTAGAACAAATAATGTGCACACTTTTTTCTTCTAAATTGAATGACAACGGAGATAGAGAGGTTAATGTAAATGGGCCATTTTTTAAAAAAAACCTGTATATCTAAAACTAATCAAGTTAGCCGAGACCTTTTGGTATCAGCGAAGTAAACTCAAAAAAAAGAAGACATTTTGGCTGTACCCTATAAAACTATCGAAAATCAACGACCCTGTACAGCTGAACTTTTTAAAAAGAAACTGAAATCGTACCTAATTGATATGTGTCCGTATTCTTTGGATGAGTACTTTAGATTTTAATGGACTGCGATTTTGTTTGTTGCTGTTGTTTACCAAAGTCTGATAGTGATACATTACCGATTAAAGTTTGTGAAAATAATCAATTTCTTTATATTACAAAAAGAAAACATTGTTATACAAGTTTATTAGATGCAGTGACGTAATTCTAGGGGTAATTAACGGTAATTTCTGTTAATATATATTTTTTCTAAATGTTTCTTATCTGACTACTGTTGTGAAAGGGTCTGAAGGCTTCCCAAATATATATTCTCCCTGATATTGCTAGAATATACCTTTTTCGAGTTAATTGGCACCTAAATGTTACACCACGTAAATATTGCTAAAAATGTCTTGACATTTTTTAAATAATTGTTGTTGTTCGACTAGTAAGGTCATGTGTAGATAAAATTAATTATTTACTTTTAAAACTGTTTTTTACTTGAAATGAACCACATATCTGCATATATTCAATAAGTTTGAACAACAAGCATAATATCAAAATTCGACATTATGGTCACATTGATATATTTATTTTTTGACAGTAGGTGTACCTACTGTGTTACAGAATGAAACTGGATGCGAGTCACTTTGTTCAATATATAAATACGTTTTTTTTTCTTATTAATTTGCTCAAAAGATGAATTTGTTTACCTAGTTTTCATGAAAAGAATTAACAATTTGTTAGAGACTAATAAGGCGAATTTATTAAGAAAAATTGTGAGAAAGATGTAGCAATCAAATTTTCATGAAACTACATCACCTTCCATTACTTTAACTTTTCTTCATCTTTATATATTTTATTATTTCTCTAGTCAGGTTAAAAAAAATAAATACGTAGTTCACAGCAGTCAGTCCAATTATTATTATCCTCATTGAAAATCGTTGTGTATACATAGTGACGGCACCGTTAAACAAATTGAAATATTGTATCGTAAATGATTTGTCATAACTCAAAAGAATGTTCCTCATTTGCCCTCCCATCACGATACTTCATGGTCAGTATAAACATAATTTGACCATTATTTAAAATGTACTCTCTCGAGGCAGATCGAGAAATCACCGAATCGTAGCAAGCTATGAGCGGGGCGCCCTGATGAGAGGGCTTTATAGAAGTCTAGACCGATTGGGCGTTCTTTCTGATGATAAAGGGAGGGCTGTTGAATAAGTAAAGGTATTTTCGTCAGTGGTGGAGACGTAGGGCAACTAATATCAACTAGTATTACAAATTAATCCCGTTTTAGGTATATTTTTTAATAACTTCGTTTAGTTCTTGTATAATGCACAATGAAAGTAATAATAAACCTATCAATATGTAAAACACCTGAAATATACAGGTGCTTTAGAGAACTAAACTATAACTTCTATCCTTTTTTATTTTTACAGCACATAAAAAGTCAACAATATCTTCAAAAATAAAACTTGCCGTATTGATATTTCATATGCATATGTTTTGATTTTCACTGAACCCAAATAGTTTTTCTGTTATTAAAATTAGCCAAACCGTTTCGATTTTCTCAAATTCCTCCATTAAGTTTTGTGTTTTTCATTGAAGGGGGCTTATGTTTAATTTGTACAAATTATAAAATATTATTACCTGTTGAATGCTCGCAAAAATTATGCAATCTAAGTACTACATATTTGTTTTTATTTTACAGTCAGTGCATGAGGTGTAAAAGTTTCTTGACTAGATTGGCTAGATATGGAAGAGTTGTTTGAAAAACGGAATTTTTAAAATTTTTCTGTCAAACTACTAATCATGTATATTTCGTTCAATATTTGTAGAGATGGAATTCCAAGAAAACAATAAGCCAATAAAGTTCTATTATCGAAACTACTGTAACAATTTACCGCAACAGGGGCGTACCTTGAAATTTTTCGCGTTACTTTCAGAATATTAAAATATATGTGTACATATAAGTATGGTAAATATAAAGTAGAATCTTTAAATTAAAATGCGTTTTTATTTCATTATCATTATCATAAATAAACTAAAAAACTCACAGGACGATACACTTACGAAGAAACACGCCTTCAATGACTTTCTATCTCAGGTTCCGAACGCGGTTAATTCCAACAGAGTGGCGCAGAGGTCTTCTTGAAATTCTATCGCGATATACACATGTTAAAATCAATTTTTAAGTTATAACGCATACCAAAATTTGGATTTTTTAATTGAAATTAATTTGTCTCTTATAATATACAGAAGTTTTAAGAAAATATAACCTTTGAAGAAATTAATGAATAATATAAAAAATGTAGATGACTATTTTGTGCAGGGTGACATTTAGCAATATTAAAAAAAACAATTGACTGTTGTGTTTCGAAGATATGAATCAAACCTTTGTTTTTTGTGGAATACCTTGTATATTTGTCGCTTTTTGGAACCCTCATTTTTCTAATTACAATGATATAGGTATACATATCATACATTTGCTTTGATAGTTTGCACAATATTTTCACTTATTTATTGACTTTCCTCAATGAATAAAGTCAAGATTACCCTGAAACCAGTGTATATTTATTTGTGCTTCTCGCATATTATTTTGTCCACTCAAAGGAACTCTCCTGATTTTCGCCATGAATTCCTTTGAATTCTCTTTGAATTCCCCTGATTTCCTCTTAAATTCTCAATTTTAAATCCATATTTATTTTAAAAAAAAATAGTTAAAAATCGGCGTAAAAATGTATTATTTTTTCTCTATTTTTATTTACAATTATATTAGCCACTGCTGAAGAGTTCATATTTTTATAAATGTCGGAGAATTACGAATATACAGGGGTACAACTTTTTAATTGTCCTATACAGGTATCTTTCTTGTTCTAAAAGTTACAGAAATAGTTAAATGGGCGAAAATGTGCAGAATTTTATGGCGATAACGAATCCGTTTTTAGATTTAGAAAGTTTCGAATAGTTCCGATGATATTCGAAGAAAACCGATTTTATGCTATTTCTTTTTTTTTAGTCATACTTAACTTTTTTAAATTTTTGGACAAAAATCTGTAGACTGATAAATGATGTGAGGTATCTGTATTGACGTATTTTTTTCATAGTTTTTTATCCCTCAATTACTTCATAATTCACTTTCAAAGCGAGGCGGCGATACCTACCCCTAAAACATATAGTACTTATAACTGTCACTTCCCGTTTCATTAAATTCATTCCTCGATATATCGTTTTTCCTTTGCACAGCTGACTTCCGAGAGCTGACTTCACGAAGACTGAGAACGAAAACCTTTCTAGAAATTGTGGTTAAAAAAGGATGTAGGGTTGAGTGGATCCACTGCAAGGGCGACTATTTCCTAAGGCCAAATTGCTCTCTTTAAAAGTCAATTAAGTTTATTGCCTCTGAGCGTTTCAGACCTCTTTGACTGTGGGATAAGAACATGTGAGAGAATTTATTGTCTACAATGAGGTGATAATCTTTAAAGAATGAGAATTTTTTAAATGTATAATATAGTTTGAGACACAAGTTCATCGATATTTTTGTAACTTTTTAAAACTACTGTTAGTCAAATGCAACTGAAATATGTATTATACGTATATGATATAGGTATCTAATATATAGGGTGTCCGGAAAGTTTCTATCAAAAATGAAGAGGTATACAGGGGAGGTCAAAATAGTTGTAGTACTTAATAAAAAAATTTTTCCTATCGGACTTCGTTGTGGACTTATTCGCCTTCAAAGAAAGAAGTTTGAAAAACAAATTTCAATGATGCCTTCTAAGTCGTTACCATGACCACAATGAAATTTGGGCAGTTAACGTAACTGGTAATATGTTCATATCCAAGTCTGAACTGATGACGTCAGCGGTCCAAGTTTATAGTGAAGACAACTGGGTTCCAAAGGAATTGGTTCAAATTGACCAATAATATTTGATAGCTGTCAGTGCACCTATAAAATTATTTTATGAATAAGTTTGGGTGAGTTGGTAATGTAAAAGTTTGGCTGTAGAAATATGAAAGGTAATAAATAGAGCTTACGGGAATATAAATTTACATAAAGGTATACCATATTATTTAAAAACCTTTAATTCCTTACTAGAAAATGTTTATATAAATTAAACATTAGTTTCAATGAAAATTTTAAATGTCTTCAAGTATATATTAGGGACATTCTCGGTTAAATATAAAAGCTATATTAAGACAAAAAGGTCACTGTGAGCTTGGCTGCCTGTGAAAGTTAAGTATAAATTAGTTCCGAATATGCCATGTGTTAAAAGTGTTTCTCTCTAAATGCAAATGTAAAATCTATATTTCACGTTTCCAACCGGCTATAAAATTGGTGTCGTATCACGGTAGGTCACCGTTATTTAAACATTTCTTTTATGTCCAGATCTATTCTTAACGTAAATCTCAAATTAAATGGGAAAAAGCATAAAATAAATAACTGAATATACATATTTTACCTTCGAATCTTCATACATAGTTTCTATACGGGTTATTAATGATAAGTATTGCCTAACTTTAATGGCGTATTCTACCGACAAAAATAATCAAGTTTTGCCCTATAAAAATTTTTGGTAGGACGCTTCCCTACAGGGTGTTAAAAGTTTCAAATATTTGTAATATTTTTCCTGTAACTGCACTGTCATAAAAGATTGAGTGATAAAATTTGGGGGGATGTCATTTTTTAGTAGGAACTATTTTTTCATATATAACTTATTTCAAAATACACTCCAGTGGCGTAGCTATTGGGTTAAATAATTATAAATGTTTTTAAAATGTACAATCATTTTGTGGCAATAAAGTATTCTTGTAAAGTATTCGTAAAATTTACTGGGCTTTAGATAATTGGGAAACCAAATAAGAAGATATTTAAGTACCTATGTTGCTATTTATCTTTGTCTATTGAGTGCTAAATGTGTAACAATAAATTCAATACCTAATATTTTTGAGAAATTTCGAAACACTGTCCATTACATGAAATGTTATGACTGTTTCCTTGCAACAACTTGTCACCTACGGTACTGATATTTTACAGTTGAAATGAAATGAATACCATTTTTTTTTAATTAAAATCTGTTTTTAGTTGTATGAAAAATAACAGACTTTTTGTAACACACAAAACAGTGGCGTAAAGTGTTTTGAAATCTCTCAAAAATCTATTAGGTATTGAATTTATTGTTAAGTACATATTTCGCAATCAATAGAAAAAGCAATGTAGGTACTTACTTAAGTATCTTCTTATTTGATTTCCCAAAGACCAGTAAATTTTACGAATACTTTACAAGAATACTTTATTGCCACAAATTGATTGTAAATTTTAAAAACATTTAAAATTATTTAAAAAACCAGTGGCGTACGATTTTTTTTCAAAAAAGATCCCTACTACTCCAAAAACTATGTCACTGGAGTGTATTTTGGAATAAGGTATCCATAACAAAATAGTCTCTACTAAAAAAATGTCATCCCACAAATTTTATCACTAAATATTTTTTACCAGTGAAGTTACAGGAAAAATCATATAAATATTTAAAACGTTTAACACTCTGTATCTCCGTAGGAAAGCGTCCTATCAAAAATTTGTATAGGGCAAAGGTTGATTATTTTCATCGGTAGAATACGCCTTCAAAGTTTGGCAAAACTTGTCATTAACACCCTGTATATTAATACAAAGTTATTGGACCACTGTCAGCCTTATTTTAAAACACTGAGGGTAATGTCTTTATCTACCCTTTTTATATTTTACCAGCTTTTGGAAATACAGAAAAATATTAATACGTTTGTTTGTAACTCTAACGTACATCATCATAATACTCGACAGACTAGTTATTTGCGACCGCCTCATTTTCGACTAAATCTATCATCCAGAAATGCACCTCTGGTAAATATTTACAATATTTTACCTGATGCCATAANAAATCCCTAAATTTAAATATGTATAATAAACTAAGCCCAATAACTAGATCGTTACAATTTATAACGTTTAAAAATAAAATAAAAAGTTATATTACAAATAAAGCCTTCTATTCTGTAAGGGAATATTTTGAGGATACAACTATTATTTAACTTCTAATAATTAATAATATAATTAATTATTAATTAATCTAATAATTTTATGTTCTGTGTGAATTTTGTTAAATTATTTTAACGTTGTGTTTAATGATTTATACATTGTACTTTTTTTATAATATTATCAACTGTACAGTTCAAATTTTAACTGAAAATTGACATACCACATTTGTACGGATGTATGTAAACAGTGGTCAAATAATCTATCTATCTATCTATCTATCTATCTATATTAAATATAGTTAGAGAAAATCTATGCAAGAGTTGAAAATAAAAAATGTTGAATTTTGAAGGTGTTTAATCCAATAATATAAGTTTTATAGCGTCAACAATGAAGTTGGTATTATATGGAAAAAATATATATGATTTTTTGATAATACGACTTTGCCAATCGTTTTTGCTTAAAAATTATACAATCTCGTAATTATCTCTATCTCTTAAATTAATCCTTTTTTTCAAAAAAATCTGACATTGTATAGGAGAAAGTCAGAATAATTTAAAGTTTAGCTTATTGGAAAAAAATGTAGTCAGATAATTATGTTTGACTATTCCATACTTACCTCCAACTATTGAGAAATTAGAGCAAATGCAAAATTTATTCGTTAAAAAAAATTTCAAATATGAAATATTGGAAATAGTCTTCCATCCAATTTGTAAAATATTTGTCTTAACGTTAAATAATTTTTTAGATAGTTGAAACCATCAGATTCCTTCTAATTCTGACACTACTGCTTGTTTTTTATATATGCGCAACTACTATGAGGAACTAGCGAATTTAAAGTCTAGATCTTTAGTCGTTTTTAAATAATTGATATCAAAAACTGTGTTTCACATCCAACGTTTAACGAATGGTCGAGCCCTTAATGTTTTAACAAAAAATGTTATTTTTTTAGTTTTGAGGAAATCAAACCTGAAGGTTTGTCGCAATTTCCCTGTTACATTGTGTATGTTACTGATTTTTTTTTAATTTTTGAAATAATTTATAAATAGTACAAGATTTATTAGTAAATACATTATTGCCTGAAAATTGTTTGATAACTAATAAAAGTTAATGATTTAAAATTAATTGCAAGCTCCACATAGTAAAATAAAATTATTTTTACAATAGTTAAGACTATTAAGGTTACTATTATTTTGAAGATAAATTAGTTTTGAATTCTTATTAGTTTTGAATTCTTATGCAAAATTCATATTAAATTATTACTTTACCTACGTTTTTGGTATAAAGTAATAAGATTGAATGACCAATTAGAATATAAACAATTTTTCAACGTCATTAATTTAAACGTTACAAAATGTATCTAAGAACGGCCAAGTCCCAAATACTGAAACCCAGTGATATTACCTCAAGAACAGTTTAGCTGCCCAGTCAGCAAAGTACTTTAGTTTGATGTCTTAAGCACATTAAATGAGAACTGAGGTTCTCACAGACTGAGTGAAAAGGGACAGGACACATTACATTACATTGCTCCACGTGTTATATTAACTTGTTCCTTGAGCTGTTGTTACGGTCCAAACGAGTGAAGTGCGTGTTGAAGTTTGTTTCGGTGAAATAAATGACTGCTGCCAGCAACGGGAATTCCATGAAATTTTTAAGCGTACGTGATACACAATTAAAGAGGATACGAAGACTTAATAGGTAATTTCGGTTTATGCAGGGCCGAAGTCGATAACAATCGAAACTAAACTGACAAAATATGATGACAAGATATAAATTTACAAAATAGTGAATTATATTGTCACCGTATACTCTTTCTAAGCCATAACCAACTGCGATTCCATTTTATAGAAAATATGATTCTTCATAATAACGTAACACACTTTTTTTGCATGCGCTTGACCCAATTTATGAAGCACTTTTTCTATTCGGATTGAGGTTCCAAATCGTACATTTTGAACGCATCAACCGCTTCTTCAGGCGTCGAAAAATGTTGACTTCGTAATTTATTTGTGATGTGCGGGAACAAAAAAGTCACTGTGTGACAAATCCGGACTGTACGGCGGATGACTCATCAATTCGTCTTTTTCAGTTCTCAAAAAGTCTCTTGCTTGAGCCGATGTGTGAGAGCTCGCATTGTCCTGATGCAGAATAATGCGTTGGTTTCTCTTATTTTCCTGAAGACTTCTGGCGAACAAATGATTGTGTACCATTCACCGTCCGACGTTGCACTAATGGTACAATTACCACATGTCCGGTTTTTACGAAAAATACAGGCGATCATTTGCTTAGAATTGTTTCGTACGCGAACAACTTTTGTTGTATTTGGCTCATCTTGAAATATCTGTATTGTCGACTGCTGTTTACTTTTGGGCTCATACGCATAGATCCATAACTCGTCACCTGCTATGATGTCATAGACGTATTTTGAAGTACCACGATCCTATTTCTTGAGCATTTCTTTGACCAGTCGGCAAGAACCTTTTCTTTGTATTTGTCAAATTATGTGGCATCCAACGCGAACAAATATTTTTGGCGGCCAAATGTTCATGTATGTAAATCGAAAACAATTGAAAATATCAAAGCAATGACTACAAAACGTGAATAGTGAAATTATAGTTTTAAAAAAATATTATACCTAATGTATGTAGTATTGAGAGTAAAACTTAACTAAATATTAACATATGTAATTACTTTTTTCACTATATATTTTTTGAAGCTTACAAAAATAAATAATTAAAACAATACCTACACTAAAAGGGCCAGTCAATAGTTATTTTATGGAATTAGTTTTGGCTCACCAAAAATCATACGATCAAAAATGTAACAATTAAGATACCATTATATTGCTTCACTGATGATGTTCAATGATGTTTCATATGCTCAAAGTGGTGTTATATATACAGCGTGTCCAGGAAATTGTAGTAGTCTTTCGGATTGGGGTAGGCCTTGCAAAAATAACAACTCAACTTTAAATAATATATTTTTTATTTGTCTCGCTGACTTTTTTTTTCACTCATCTAATTCTCATTAATTTTTTTATAATTTTTGAATAAATGCTATTTTTTAAGCTATTTTTCCTATTGAATTCATTCAATTTCAAAACTACCTTAGCAGTCTTAGTTTCCAAAAAGTCGTCATTTTTTAAACTTTCGTACATTTTTAAATAAACTTTTTTAAGTGAACTTCTTGTTATCGATATAGCGACCCGTTTTCGAAGCGTGTTTAATAATAATGACACCATACTATATTCGACATAATCTTAATCTTAATAAACAGCTGAAAACATCAATTGTTTTTAATATAGCAAAATAAATGCTTAATGTCAAATGGCATTTTATATTACTTGTGTAGTTTTATAAATAGCTAATTTTTGTTTTCAGGTATTCTATTCTCTTTATCGCAAAAACAGTCCGTCGTATTTAAGAAACGAGGATATCTACCTTTTCTACTTAGAAAAGTACGAAATACTTTAAAACAACGACAAAAATATTAAAAGTAGACGCATAAAATTTTTAGGGGACAACATTGAAGAGGGTGCTCTGTCCTCGAGCCCCCAATGTTGTTATCAGTAAATTGAATACATTGCTCGAAATAGCTTCAAATTATGTAGCTATTACCCAAAAATTATCCAAATTTATTGAGAAACAATAAAATGACATAGAAAAATCAATGTTCAATTGTCAATTTTAGAAGATGGGCCCATATAAAAAAAAATTACCTATATAAACTTATGAGAGTACTTTTGCAAATCCTATACAAGTCCGAGAAATTGACCACCATTTAATGGTAATCTCTTACCAGCTGCACTTTTTTGTTTATGTAATTTAATTGTATCACGTGGTGGTACGCTCCTAACTTACTCGTCTCAAAATTATGTTAGATTTGAAGCTTGCCTGAAATCTTTTGACATTATTTTAAATTATGTACAATTGCACAATAAACTCCATAGTGAGCAAAATGTTTACTCATTGATTTTACAATTAAGTTCATACCGAGGTTACCTTATTTCATACCTTATGGAACGATAATGTCTCGTATTATTTATTTGTATCATATTTTATTTTCCTCCTTACTTATTTTGCCACTCGAGGAAAAATTTAAGCCTAAAGTAACATAAAGTGATGTATAATTTTTCTATTTTATTTATCTGCCTTTTTTCCTTGTGAAATTTTTATTATACAAAAATAATTCTATTAAACAACCCTTGACTGACTTATTTAATTACTTTTTCTAAATATATTGTAATATATCCAAATAATTATAAAAAATTACCTAACTTCACACAATATCTTACTAAATACTTGAAGTACATTTCAAACAAACCACAACATAATTTCCGACAACATGGGGCCCTGATCGATTACAATTTGCTTCGATGCATGTCTTGATAACCCACTAACATATAAGGAATGTCTTGAATGATGGTTACAGCATCAGCTGCTAAACTGTATAAATCATATGCCGCTAAACGTGATTCTTGTTATCGCTAGCATCATCCTGCAAAGAAACTATCCATACCGAAATGGATGCGTATGTCGTCCCATAATACATCCATTAGATAGTGCCGTCTCACAAAGCGCCTGACATCTTTTGTTTAGACGACGTCTTACGTCTTATGTTCCACTATCGTGGCTCGTAATCTACTTTAAAATGAATACCCATTCGGAGTGCTCGAGAATTCCACACCTGTCGAAGAAATGTGCGTTTCCCTCCATGGGTATAATCCACCTGTCAGTCTCAAACAGCACGTGAAGTATAGAGTAAGGGTTTACTTTTTACAGGGCGTTGTTTTGGTTATAGTGCTCTATTTAGATTAGATAGTTAAATACGTTAAAACTTATAAAACTAAAGATCTTAAACATATTTTAATATTTAGACGCAAAATTTTCGCAACAAATGTGAACATTTTTTGCTTTCTTAATTTCATTTGGCAGTTTGCTAGGCAGTTTCAAGCCATCATTAAAACATTGCTTTTATTTGAATCAAATTGTATTTTTCAGTACTTATGATAATTATCACAATTTCTGGTGTCGTTTTATTAAAAATTTTGGAAATACTTTGGTGTTTAATTATTTGCTATTTTCTTCACACTACCAGTCTATTTCACATACCTGCGATCAGTACATATATTTCACAATTTAGAATTTTTTGTTTTTTATAATTATTATCACCACGGTAACGTAGTCGGTTGAGCATGCGGTGGCAAGCATTTCTCGGCCAGACTTCCTATTCTGGTCCGGGTTCGATCCCTGGCGTCGGCACTGGCAATGTTGATGGATGGGTGTTTGTCCGCGTTTTTTCAAGTGTAGGCTCCATCCGCACAGCCTTTGGCTTTGGATTTGGGGGTTGGCTCATTTCTGTGGTGTTTTTTTTTTTTTATCTAATTTTGATTTTTGGTACCTAGAACCATGTATTTAGTTTTCGCTGTATTTAATTTCAACCTATTATTTCATAGCCACCCACTTAACTGATATATTTCTTAATTTATAGTATTAACAACTTCTATAAAATTGATACCAGATACCGGACTAAGAGTGTCATCTGCAAAGGGGTTCAGAAAAGAATTTTTTAAAACACTACAGGTATACTTCATATAAATGAGAAAAAATAAAGGTCCTAGTACACCACCTTGGGGAACGCCAAAATTAGTTTCAATTCTGTCAGATAAGATAGCCTTGTAACTAGTTTTTCGATATTTGTTTGGTAAGTAGTTCTCTGGCCAAGGCAACACTTCGTTGTTTACATTCCTATAAGTACTAACACTTTTGTGTTTAGTCTCAAAATTGTTTGCAAATCAACAAAAACTCTTAATATGAAGTGATCTTGGTCCATGCCATTTCTTGATTTTGAGCACATAAGCTGCACAGATGTTTGACATGAATATTTACGAAACCCAGATTGTCCACTACAGAGAATATTATTTTTGTTAAAGTAATCAAATAATTGATCATATACCAAGATTTCAATAATTCCTTCTACGACTTACAATAAAATTATAGGCCTGTATTGCTTCTGTATTTTTTGGATCATCGACTTTTAGCAATTGGTACATTAGTCCTACATTTTAATAGAGAAGATTCATCAGTTAACTACCTCCATAATGGATAATATACAACGTAAAAAAACTCTTTACTGTCATAGTTATGTCCCCATTTGATTTATTTTTCAAAGTAAAACCTACTATCTTCGCTTGTTCAAAGAAATTTTACTGTCTACTTTTGTAACTGTCTTCATAGTCTACAGAAGTATTTAGAATGCTTTTAACAACAACAATAAATACTTTCGGAAAAAACATATTAACATTATTTTCTACTGAGGGTGGCTGATGTTGAAATTCAACTGAATTTAGTATATCACTTATTTTCCACTTCACATTTCTTGTTTTTCCACACTTGCTTTCTATTGTTTTCGAACATATCCATATTTTTTCATAGTACTCAATACTTTTTTCTTAATTTGTTTTCTTTGTATAATTTCCAATTAATGTAATCAACTTTGTATCGCCTGGTATTCATTTCATAATGTATTTTTTATATTTCCTTGTCGATCCAGTTATGCGTGTTTCTCAAAATAATTCCTTCTTCTAATGCTACTTCTTTTGTCGCACTTGCTATAGTCTCATAGACATTTTACAAGGCTGGTTGAATTAGTCCCATTCTCTGAATATGAGGTGTTGCATAATGATCTCAACTTTTTCTGTACACAGATTTCGCCTAATGTGATCTGAAGACGCTGGCATGCTTATTATTTGGGGAGCAATCATTGAACATTTAACAATATCTTCATTTTCTTCTTGTCATATCCTTATACGGAGCTTTCAGTGAGAAGACGGTTCAAATGATACCACATTTCAAAGGCATATTCTTCTTATAAGCAATCAACAGTATATTTCGTTATATTTTGCATCCCTTCTAAACAACGAATGATACATTTGCAGATACAATGCAAATTTTAATATAAAAGTTGTAGATATGAATTTTCAACAAACGCCAAAATTGCTTATCAGGTCAAAGAATGAATATCTCAATGGTGTTAAAACAAACATATTTTTGTTTTTTCCTTAATAGAACATCGTATATAACCATATTACGGCAAAACTTACTGTACAGACCAGCATCGAATTGCACCTTCAACATCTAGTTCACAGTTCAGAGAAGAACATTCCTTAATATGATCACCAGACCAAACTGGTTTCTAATTTATTAATTCTCATTAGTATGCTACATGAGAATTGAATGGATCTTTATTTCATCTTTTAGAAACAAAACAGAAAGCAACGCTCCTGGAAGCAGATTTTCCTACCGCTTAATAACAACTGATTTCTTTTTTTACA
The DNA here is from genome assembly GCF_000390285.2 of Anoplophora glabripennis. Lineage (NCBI taxonomy): Eukaryota > Metazoa > Arthropoda > Insecta > Coleoptera > Cerambycidae > Anoplophora > Anoplophora glabripennis. Next base: position 319,922 of record NW_019416523.1, on the reverse strand, counting down.
ATTAATAACTTTGAGATAATATTTTTATACATATTTATTTATGTATATTTTTACCACTCTGTAAAATCAAATAATTTGGGCATTACTTTTTAAGTCATCGTGCAACCATATTCGTCTTGGACATCATACTTAATGCCTAAAATAAATGGATGTCAATAACTCATATCTAAATAAATGTTATTTTATTAGAAGTTATTCTTTCAATTTTTATTGCTATCTTTTGAATTTTACTTAATGGACAGACTGTTTATTTAATAAATTCGTCATTAATTATCACTAATTGAGCGAGATGTTCAGTGGCAATTTTTTTAAATGAATTTTAAGATTAATTTATATAATTTATCTTCATTGTAAGTGTTTTCATGAAGGGACATTATTTCCTTTGTAAATTCTCCTTATTAATGATTAAAAAATTCTAATTAGCGTAGGATTATTCCACGCTACATTTTATCTTATCTTCCTCGCTGTACATTTATCTCTGTATTGTATCCAGTAGATTCCCTCTCGAGTCGATAAGTCCGCCATTTTTCTTGAAATAAACTCGGAATTGGACGCGTAAATAGATTATTGCCTATTATTTTGTGCCTTGCTTCGTCCTGGAACAATCGATAGAGATGACTGAAATATATCCATCTCTTCACACTCGCGAATCCATTAGCGAAGTTGTTGTGAAGAGTGTAAACGTGCATTATCCTCATGACATTATTTTTAGCGTGGGAAATGTCGCACTACCGTCGTCTTGCTGAAATGGCTATAAAGTTCCTGCCAGCAGCGTTCGTGAGAAACAGGGTCAGTGGAATTTTATTTTCTAGAAACTTACTCGGATTTATTTAGTAAAATAAACTTTAAACAGGGACGGAACACATCTATGTTGTTTTTATTTTGATTATCATTACTGATAATGTAGTCTGCTAGAGAGTCGATTGTCTGAATGATCCTAAAAACTGTTTAAATTTATCTGCCCTATTAATAATAAAAAGCAAATATTATTTCTGTACAAAGTCTAAAAGTATATCTGATATTTCTTTCATTCCCTCGTATTTTTAAGATGTAATGAAAATTCTTCTTCCTAATGGCAATCCCATCAGATCAAATGCTTTACTAATTGTAGGTGTAGATGCTTTTTCACTTGTAAGTGATATAGCATTTCATTAGTTCTCTGATGCCAGGAAAATGTCAATATTTCCTTGAGTCTGCATTGGTCTTGCGTTCCTGTATTTACAATGTTCTTCTTTCAACATTTTCCCCAAAGCGAGGTTAACAGCACCTTAAAAATGAACGAAACTGGTTCCAGTCTCAGCCACTACATATTTTTCCTTTTTTTGCTAGTTCATCTACTCCTTCAATGCCTCAACATAGTCTAATTTTGTTTATGTTTGCCAGTTCATTTAGCAATTATTGCAAACAGTCCCAAACAACTTTTTCGAACATGTATTTGAGTTTAAGTTGTTCATTGCAGCCTGACTATCGGAGAGTATGCAGATAAGCTTACGTGGCTCATCGATAAATTTTCGCGCATTTATAACGAAAATTTGTGCTTGGAATAGAATAGAAAATGCTCCTATAACTTGTTTACCATCTGGGCCTCACCGCAACAACTCCAGTTCTTGTTCAACTATCTTTTTTGAAACCATAAAACATATCAGATTTTATTCTTCCCGTACGTTATAAATATATTCATACATTATTTTTTCCTTTTTGGTTATTTTATAGTGACTATTTCTTCTACTATGGCTAAACACCAACACCTCGCCAGGAGACGAGCAACCTCCAACGTGGAAATTTTGCCGAACCCCAACTTTGTCGAGGGGTAGGGATCTTTTACTTGCCTAACATTGTTCAGACAAAGGACCTACGGTTTTACATCCTTTTAAAGCTTCTTTCTGTACAGATCTTTCCTAAATCTGTATAGCCATTCAAGCGTTGGTTGACTTTTTATATCAGTGACATGAATCCCAAATCGCTAAATCATCACAATCTCAAATGGAAGTTAAATTTTTCATGATTCTGACAGATCTATTTTCTGAAGTCCTGATAGTAACATATTTATGAGTTTGGTGTAGTCTTTGTTTTAAAGTACTATCCTCTAGTTCCTGATGAACCATCCTACCACTCTTCCAGTTCTTTCTGTCCCTCCACTTTTCTTTCTATATTTTCCAATAAGTTTAATACCCATCCCATTCTTCTCATCATTTTTTCATATTGATAATTTAATTATAATTTGACAAATATTTTAAAAAAGAGTTTGCCCCCGGAAAATTAAATCGCAGGCGCTTGTGGTTCTTCTTTACTCGTAGCTTTGCTCGGTTAGTTACATTTACATGCTCTTAATTAGCTGGAACTAATTTATCCAGCTTTTTTAAATGACCATAAGCGTTTATTTCTGTGGTAAATAAGAATACTAGGTGACATTGAAAAACGTGTATCTCCTTAGAGCAGCTAGGTCAGTTTGTTGAATTTATTAAACTCTGGAAATTTGTGTAAAGAAACGAATTAATGATGATTTGAAGATAAAAAGTTGACAATAAATTATTATTGCATATTTTACATGAATTATGTTCGACACTTTTGAAGGTTATAAAATATATATGTTTTATCTAGTCTTTTATAGAAAGTTACTACATACTCATTATTAACAACATTTAAATTTTATCCTTTTGTCTTTAGTTTTGTATTTAATCACATTAACTGACCCATGAATAGTAGTAGAATAGAGAATGTAGAGAAGAATGATGTAGAAGTAGAATATTATATCTTGTGCTTCTTTGTTACATTAAAAAAGCAAATAAATGTAATTAAAGAAAATGGCTACTTATGCAAAATGAGAGGTCGGTATGTGAAGGTGCTTGTAAGGTAGTGTGTGACAGAAGAATGGAAAAGACAAGTCATTCCCAAATTGGTAGCAAAGATTTCACAGTAACTACCTTTAAGAGTTTCATTAGTAAGTTATACCATTAAAGTAATTTACAGTAAATAAATCAAAATATTGTGCAAACTGTCACAGCAAATAAAGGATGTTTAAAAAAGAACGCAAGATTTCATGTGAAGAAAAAGATTTTATTAATTAAAAGGTTGGCACAAAGTTTTTACATGTTTCTAAAGGGTAGACATTGCCATTAAATATTGAAGAGGATATCGGTCAGATACCCTCCCCGACCCATTTGACATATTCGCATACTTGCTATGTTTGTTCAAATCTGTTTTACAGTTGTTTCATTCGGGGCGTCCCTTCTTTCGAAAATTCTACGTAATTTGCACAGTCTCAGTTACATACTCTTCGTACTTGTAATGAATTTTCACATTCCTCACTGGCTCATTCGTCGTATAACGCTCCATTTTGTGTAACTCCAGCGTGTTCACTACAACATGTGACCCTGCAAAATGATGCCAACTCTTCTTAATGAAAATGGCGCACAATTTAAATCCTGCGTTACTTTTGGGATTTACCATTTTTTCTTATATAAAATAGTAAAAGAGATAAGGAGATTAGAATGTTGTGCGAATGACCCTGTACATAATTTATTTAATGAACCGTTGAACGTTTTGAGAAATGGTTTGTTTCCATAATCTTAATTAAATTATGTACGTTCGGTGTTATCTCTAAAGTAGTTAATTAATTAGGAGGAATATTAAACCGAAATAAAAATTAAAGTGAAACTGGAATTCTATTTATGAGATAACTAAATAAATCTATTCAGTGTCTACCAATTAGTAATTCCTTGATGCGAGTCTTTAAAATATAAAACGGATGTCAGTATGTACGAGTCATAGAATTTGCCTCTAATGGAATGGAAAATATATGCGTATTATTTGTAACTATAGAAAAAAATCTTATTTGTAATTTATTACCGCCTACCTTAATTGATTATAGGTAATAAAAACTGGATATATTGAATTTGTATAAGAATATAATAATTATACAATAACTTTATAATTTTTTTATAGGTAGTATCTAATTTTATAAAAATTACTTTCTCTGCATTTTTTCCAAGAAAATAAAAAAGGTCAATTTAGTTTTTAATATCTAATGTTTTAATAAACTTATAAATTAATTATAGTGAAACATTGTTCAATAAAAACAATATGTTTATTTTTACTTGTAGCCTCATGGACATCATACTTTTAGTAATTAAAAGCGTTACTTAAAAAGTATTCAGCTAATTAAAATCGAGTCTAAAAATGTTTTTAAAAAGAAATTATAGTTGTATCAAACTGAATAAGTAGGTGTAAATAATATTAATAAAAATAATACTCAGGTACCTAGTATAGTAGATATGAGAACTTTGTTTTGCCTTGAAGCGCAATTCGAGACAAAGACGAAACTAATTTACATATTCAATTTTACCCATATTAAGACGAAATAACCTGAAATATCAATTTGCAGTAAAGTTAAACTCATTTCTGTCTGCACAGAAGTGAACAGTATCTCCACTACCAGAAAATTATTTGCATATTATGTATTTGAATTATACCTGATGACTTGTTGAAATAGATATGTAACTGGAATGGATATGTAACTTTGCTTTATAGCAAAGGATAGATTCTACACTTAGATGTATAGATTTTTTCTAAATTCTTAGGATTTAATGTGTTCCTGACTTTTTCGAAATAATGCTGTATCGTATCAAACAGATTTTTTTAAATGTAGGTTCATTGCTCTCAAAAATGCAACGAAGTTATTTTTTAAGAAAAAGAAAAATTAAACTCTCTTTTGTATTACACATATATTGACACAGTAATTCTATATTAAGTAATTTAATGTTTATGTGGGCATATTTATTTGAAAAATAAAGTTTAATTTTGATAAATAAACGATATATTTTTTTCTTATGTGTATATAGTTTTGTAAGATCGGTAAAAGAAGAAATCACATAACGGGATATTTCTGCTACAACAAGAAAAGATAAAATATAAATAACATCTTTCATTGGGGTTGATCTTAAAAACTAAGTTCTGCCTAATCAGAAATATCTCATACAGAGAAACATTTTTTTTTGGACACATTTGCTTTAAATCAATTTGAGTGAGTTTTGAGAGTTTTAGAACGAAAGTACATATTTTCTATACAATAAGATCGAAGAGAAGTTTATTAATGATAATAATTTTACGGTTACAAATTAAAGGAATTAAAATAAATCCATTGAAATCAAGTTACAGTTGGTTTTTTCAAGTTAGGAACTTTCAAAATGTTATTTTACTTATGATAATAGACTTTTAGTGTAACGTTACATATTTAGGTAACCCGCAACAAATTGTCATAGTTGAAATTGTACAGACTGAATCTGACCCTTGTGTACTATTTACTACTACTTTACTTTTACTTTTTACTGCTATAAAAATGAACAACTTCAAATGAATTTATTTTTACAAGGACTTATAAGTATTTAAGAACAACCAACACGTGTTTCATAAAATAGATAGGCTAATTTTAGGCTAATAAAATTCCACCTTTTTTTTGCAAAATTTGCAACTGTATATACTTTTTACGATTTAGATCGACTTATACAATACTTATCTCCCATTGGGATAAGGACGTCCTTTTCTACTCTATTTTAAAGGTATTAAGCTAATTCAAACAAGTTAAAAAGATATTTTTTTAAAAGCATAGTCGATGTTCTTCGATACTAGAAATCTAGACATGCAAGAGGTATTCAAACCCGAAAATTAAAATCGTAACTGCTAATATTGCGGGGGAAACAAGTTGTTTGTTATCGAAAAATATTGTTTGACTTTCATCTGATAAGATTTTTTAAAAATTATTATTAAGTTAAAATTGAGTAAGAAAAATGTAAAATAATAAAATGTTTTTTGATAAAAACTTTTCTATGTAACTACAAATTTAGAGAAAAAATGAAGGTTAATTCAAGTAGAATGCCGCTAAATGGTCAACTCTCTGAAACTTTCAATTTTCAAGCAGAAAATTAAAACAAAACAGATTGAAAACTATTTAAGACTTTCTTAACAATCTCCATGCTTTTGATAAAAAAATTATTATTACTTCACATTCGATTACCCCCAAACACCCTACGCTTTTGCTAAGTTTCCTTGAAATATCCCAAAAAATTAGGGGTTTATTAAAAAAAAACAAATAAAAAAAATTCTTGAGGAGCCGTAAGTTTTTAAGGAAGGAAAATTGTAAAGGTAAATAAACTTTGTCATATGGGCCATTGATTTCCGAACACCCGGTACAAGACTGAAAAATTTTTAAATATGCGGAAACTTGTATCTTCAATGCGTAATATCTTCCGAAAATATTTTTAACTGCTGAAGTACCTTACACAGGGTAAAACTTAAAGATGTACATATATTTTAAATAGCAATACCATGTAAAATATGTAATGTTTTTATGAAAAAATTAGGACTGAAATAGTCAAATATAAAACAAAGTTGCTCAACATTTTTATAGAAAATTTATTAAGAACCACTGACTTCACTGTGGTAAATGAAATTTTTAAATATCTTCATAAAAAAGAAGTTTATGCTCTCTTTATCATTCCTTTCCAGGGCAGTGTCTTTTGGCAATACTATCTCTATCTTGTTACAAACATTTAGCTTATAAATTCAGTATTTAATTCTTCATACGATTGTCGTTGCGTTGCAGTTTGCGGTATACAAATCAGTGCTTTGAATATCATTTTGATAAACCATCTCCATTGTTATATTCTCAGTTGTCAGTTTCCTATTCTAAATTAATTACTTATAAGGTTGAGTTGTGTATATGTAAATGGGAAAATTATGGCAATTTAGTTTGATAGAATGTTGACAAATCGTATTTTGTAGTAACTATAGTAGGATCATATTCGATGCAAAGCCATTGCCTGTCAAGGGATCCAGTGTAGTACGGTTTTAAGGGGTTTATAAATTGAATAATTTCTTTATGCATTATGAAAGGATGAAGGGATCAGTTCACGTCTGGCACCTTGTTCCTACAAAAATCCCTTTATTATCATAAACTATTTATTGTAAATGTAAATTATTATAAATCCAATTTGTTTTTTAAATTCCACATATGTACTACATTTCACCTCTGTACGCGCCACCGCTGTTTACTTGTTTTTTGGAGACGGTCTCTGATTTACGACCAAGCTCGGCAGGTTAGTATTTGACGTATAACCGACCACTTCGTACACTCGATGCACCTGGGCGACTACAGCAACTAGCAGAACACAGTGCGTACGAAGCGGTATTTCAGATTTTACATTCAATTTCATTTTAAATTTGAAATGGTTCATCTTAGGCTTCCTAAAAATGATGACACGGCTTTCCTTTGATAAAAGACCGACAATTTTTTGCTCTACTTTGTATCGAATACGATCATACTATAACTGCTTACCTACGTATCTTATTTTTCAGTAATTAAGGGTGAGCATTTATTTTTTTAATTTATTTTTTATAGTATATAGTTTAACCCATTTGCAATCTCTATGATACTATTTAATTTGCTGAAATTAATTTATCAATTATTTAGAAATTTCTTTAATACAAAATTAAAATTTGGCTTAGGATTACTGCATATTGTACCTACTTTTAGTTCGCTCTTATAACTATTTATTATTCGAGTCAGAATTAACCTCCAGCATGCTACTAAAAAAATATTAGATTTTATTCTGAATAATTTTCTTGATATATGATATGGCAAACTCGCAATTTGTTGATTATATAATTTATATAGCTCCAAAAATATATAACTTTACAAAAAGAACAGCCACTGGGCGCTTTACCAACAGGTAAAGTATGTTAGTCTCAAGTATGATAAAGTAAATAAATTCAGCTAGTATAATAAAATACACTCGTATATTTTTTAGTGTCATTTGAAACTAAATCGTGCAGATCTTTATAAACTTTGTGCAAAACCGTACTTATCTTATCAACTTCGACGTCACCTGTTACATGGGTGTTGTATAATAATGAAAAAGTAATATTAACGGTCGGTAGAAGGAAGCGCAAAAAACAAGCGCTTAGGGGGGCATTCTGGAAGGAAACTTAAATAGTTAAAAATAGGCGGTTGAAGTGAGAACAGTGTGCAGATAGGTAGCAAAACGATCGGCGGGCAGTGTGTCAAAGTAGTGTAAAATTAAGTGTTTAACCGGTATTGGTTGGCAGGTAATATTTCCTAAGTACTTTGTTGTTAATTGTTCTATATAATCTTATGATTGTGATGGTTATAGATGTTTCATGATAATAATTCTTTGTATGTTTAGCTTTCATTGTCTTAAGCTCAGGGGCGTATATTTTTCTAAGATAAATTTGTTAAAATTATTATTAAAGATTGCTCATTATTTATTACATGTTAAAACATGTATATTTTGTCGTGACTGCCCAGATATTGCAATAGCAACTTCTTTGTTTCACTTTTAACTTGTTTTATCACGATTACGTTGTTCTTTGATTTCTTGTTCTCACTTTATGTCATACGCATATAAGAGCTTTGTTGAATTTACTAACATTTTCGCCCTTGATTATTATTATTGTTGTTGTTCTCCGAAATCTCAACTCATAGCTGGATTGCCTCCCGTATGGGACTCCAGTACCTTACCTATTATTATTATTATTGTTGTTGTTCCTCTGAAATCTCAACTATAGCTGGATTGCCTCCCGTATGGGACTCCAGTACCTTACCTATTATTATTATTATTGTTGTTGTTCCTCCGAAATCTCAACTATAGCTGGATTGCCTCCCGTATGGGACTCCAGTACCTTACCTATTATTATTATTATTGTTGTTGTTCCTCCGAAATCTCAACTATAGCTGGATTGCCTCCCGTATGGGACTCCAGTACCTTACCTATTATTATTATTATTGTTGTTGTTCCTCTGAAATCTCAACTATAGCTGGATTGCCTCCCGTATGGGACTCCAGTACCTTCCCTATTATTATTATTATTATTATTATTGTTGTTGTTGTTGCTATTATTGTTACTAAAACCTCTTCAGTTTTACTTGGAAGTGTGTATGTCTAATTCGAGTGAGGTGACATTTAGTGACACATTAAATGAGTCAGGTCTTATTTATCATTAGCAAAGGATCTTAATTTATGCCTTTTGTTAGCGGTTGTTTTGTATTTATATTTGGGTAGTTAGAGCAACGATCGTGGGTTTCTCTGCCATGCTCTTTCCCCACAGGAGCTCTAGGTGAGCCTGGCACTCTCATTTTATGTTAAATGGTTGTTAATGTTTTTGTTGTTCTTTCTATTTGTCACATGTTTAATTTGAAGATTGTTGTACATAAATAATAAAGCTAGGTGTATTTACTCTGTCTTTGTTTTATAAAATAAAACCATACATCCCATCTAAAAAAGTTAGTAGCCAGCGCCTTCCGGTCAATATAAAAATAGATACACCCAACGTAGGTATTCCATATGACGATCACATATTTTTGGCCACAACTACGTTTATTTATTTTTTTCGATCGAACCTGGGGTTGTTATACTACAACTTAATTGTTCCGAATAAGAAATTTGATAGAGCATAAATACATCATTTTTTAAGGAAAAATTCAGGGAAGTTTGAGGCTACATGGGCTACCCGAGCGTAAATCGTACTGTGGCGGTCGTAAAGCGTTCCTATAAGGAGTATCTATTTCTTTAAAGTGGTCGTAAAAACTGGCTTAAATTATTCCCACGGGCGAAATAATTAGACGACATAATAATTCTTGGCTTTATCTTAAATGTACCATCTCGCTCGGTGCTTTATATTTAACCGATTTTTTTCTTATGGCAATACAAGTGTACGGACGCGTAAACGCTATCGTTAAATTGCAGGGAAGAGTATTTCATTTAATGGATATCTAATCCCGCTTGCAAAGATATAATATAAAGCAGTTATAAAGACTATACAGGGTGTCCCACAGTGACGAGACATTAGACATATTTCAGAGACTACTTCGATTTTAATTTTGAATATTTGGGCAATAGTGTTTTCGGGCATGCCCTTCTCTACTAAAATAATGGCGTCCACCTAACGCTTCCGGTTATACCGGAAGTTGACGTCATCTTCGTTATTTTAAATGGAACACCCTGTATATTATAGCAATTTTGGATTCTATGTCAATTTTTATGAACTTTCATAAAGGTTTCCTTTTCTTAAAGTTAACAGTTTTTGATATACGAGTTTTTAATTTTTTTCAAAAAAAATTTAAAAAGTACTGCCTGCTTAAAAAAGATGTGTATTTTACAATAATAAATAAATAATAAAATTTATAGGGGACATAACTAAAACTAAGCTTCCCTGCCATATTTTCAAAATGACTTAATTTCATACTGGGTGGTAGAAATTTAATGCCGAATTTAGTCAACTTTAAACCATCTTAACCCCTGTATACAGGCTGTTACAAATTCGCTTCTCACTACAGGGATCTCGAAAACAGTAAAAAATACAAACTACCTTAAATGGGGTCAAAGTTGTGTAATCAGGGGACCAACATTATTCCTCTAAAATATCAAGGCTAACATGATTAATTTTCGAAATATTTGAAAAAAAAACAAAATTTTGAAAATCCGTTTTTGTTTCATTTCAGCCTTGGTTGAGGTGATTTTGAAAAAAGAAGAACACTTTCTCATGGCCACTTTTTACCCTCTATCGAATGGCATAATCAATTTTTATATGTAACGTTTCATCTCTCCAGGACCATCATCAACTTCATTTTTTTAAATACGACTAGAAATTTTATTACATTTTTTGCAAGCCTTCATGACCCCCAATACTGTACTGCCTCAGCCCGAACCAGATTCAGACGTTTTGTTTCGAAAAATTCATCTAATTTTTTTACTTAGATTTCTTTGTTTATTTAATTATCGTACACTGTAAGTGTTGTTAGACCCTATGAAATCCATCTAGTGATTTAAACTGTTACCACCACGCATTAAAAAAAATATTAGAGTTTTCTCGAGTGCTCAAAATTCAAACAAAGTCCGATCAATTTTTTTCAGGATATTCATACAAATACATCTGACATGCTCTTTCGCAGTCGCGGTTACAGATATAATAAATTCCGTTAATATTACCCTGATCTTCATTTTCAACCTTTGTCAAAACGAAAATGTTTTTGAACATTTACTGAAATTTTTAAAAAAATAATATTCAGTTGGCGTTTTGGTTGTTCCGAATTATGCATTTTTAAGAATTAATTTGTCATAATAAAATTAAAATTGTAATAATGTTTTAATTTTGACGCAACAACTTATTGAGTTATGTATGACCAAGTGATTGTAGTAGTTAATAATAATAAATGTTTTATTGTAATGTTTGGTGGTAATAGTTTAAATAACTAGATGGATTTCACAGGATCTAACGCCACTTCCAGTGTAAATAAACAAAGAAATCTAAACAAAAAATTTAGATAAATTTGGGACGAATACACTGAAGATGAATTTTTCGAGATAAATCGTCTGAATCTGATTCGGGCTGAGACAGTACAGTATTGGGGATCATGAAGGCTTGCAAAAAATGTAATAAAATTTCTAGGGTCGTATTTAAAAAAATGAAGTTGATGATGGTTCTGGAGAGACGAAACGTTACATATAAAAATTGATTATGCCATTCGATAGAGGACAAAAAGTGACCTTGAGAAAATGTTCTCCTTTTTTCAATATCACCTCAAACAAAGCTGAAATGAAACAAAAACGGATTTCCAAAATTTCGTTTTTTTCAAATATTTCGAAAACTAATCTTGTTGCCTTGATTTTTTAGAGGCATAATGTTGGTTCCCTGATTACGCAACTTTGCCCCCATTTAAGCTACTTCGTACCTCTTACCGTTTCCGAGATCCCTGTAGTGAGAAGCGAATTTGTACTCGTAACAGCCTGTATTTTTGCCTAACCTGATTAACAAATTTGAATGGTATATTGGTTCCCTATACCTATCTCTTCCAATGGATCCACCCAAATCTGCAGGGTTAGAAGAATTTTTTTATAAGTGCCACCGATTTTATGAATTTTTTGCATTTATTATACCTATTAAAATCTTAGAGGTTCTTTTATTTTTAATATTTCCTTTCAAAAATAGTGAAACTTTATTAACAATCTGTATCTAGGAAATAAAGGATTTTCGAACAAATATCTAGGCATATAAACTTTTTTATATACATATACATATCTACATATCTCTCCAGAAAGAAGCTACCAATTCTGTTGCACCCTGGATTAGGTATAAATTCATTTATTTCAAAATTATATTTTCGAACCTAAAAACTTATTCAAAATAATAATTCTACGCCGCTGATGATCTGCAAGTAAAAAGTAAAATTAAATGCACGTTCAATTGTTTTTACCATTTACAAAAATCCTACAACCTTGACTTATATGTTTTTACTGACGTTATTTTCGTTTTACCGTCTGGTTCCAAGTTCTTAGTATCAGCAGACTTTCCTTCTATTAAAGTTTATCCATTCAACGTTTGATTGTGTACCGAAACAATCGATTTTTTTTCGGCAATTAATTAACTAAACGAGACACAAAATTAAGACACTACGTCGAGTTCAATAAACTTTGTTTGATTGATTGACGAAGTAGTCGCAGATAATTTAATTAAATTTGAAATGTGATGCGTTTAGTTTTTTGTCAAGTTGTTGACAGTGGAACGAGAGATACAAATCAAAAAATAAAAAAAAAACAAAATGGGTAGAAGGTCAGTATAATTAAAATTCAAATTATTCATTTATCAAGATGTCACGGTAGGACGGTTTCTTATTCTTACAAATTTTATTCTGATTTCTTATGGGAAAATAAAAAAACTATGTAGCAATTTTCACAACAAATATTAAAGACCTTTTATTTTTAGCGAACTCATTCTTTGCCTTTATATACAGAGTGTCTAGAAGCTAATTGGCCATACTACAAGGGTAACTTCCTTGGATGAAAATATACCAATTTAGGTCACGTTATAAGGTACAATTTTGCTTCCTTAATAGGCTTTGGGCCTTCAAAAAAAAATTGTACATTCTATTTTTTTATGATAACTCCGTCATTTTATGTATTTAACAAATTTTAACATTAAGCGGACGCGCAATGCAATGCTGTCAACCGCATATCACTAAATATTCCCATCATATCGCGTAATTCAAAAAGTTCGGTTATTTTCTAAACACACCTCGTACAATAATTATAACTTTTTTATAATAAATAAAATGGAACTCTATGAAATATCTAAGTTTTCTCAAAATCTATGGTATCAAAGAAAATGGCAAAAAAAGCAGAGGGATATTTATAAGGTATTTTTAGCAACCTCTATGTTTTAGTTAAATAAGTTCATGTATAAATTTAAAAAACAGGCTTTTAGTTACGTCATTTTATTTTCGTATTCTTCTCAGCAAACCCGTTCATTTGATATCCATATCATATCATCATCATCAAAAATAACTGGTCCACCGTCTTTGGAAGTTCGCCATATTGGATTTAGAATGACGTCACTTAGCTAACCATGCATTGTCATCCAAACTAAACGTGCATGCAAAATTTCAGGTCAATCTGTTGCAATTGCAAGATTTGACTCATACTAACAAGGCAAGTTAAATAAAAGCTTGTAAAAAAATTGTAAAAATATAGCTCATACCTACCTATTGTCGACTTCTTCAAAAACTCATGAAAATTTATGTGATGTCTAGCCAGAGAACAAAACAAATTTTGAGTTCTAGGTAAAGTTAGTGCCCTCTAGCGGTGCATAATGAAACTTTTCTCTGACTGGTTCAATAGAGCTACTTAGTGGTTGTGCCAAATGATGGACTAATATAACTTGAATTTAATAAGTTATTTAAATAGAAAAATAAAAAGAAATTAACTTTGAGAAGCTGTAACTTGCAAACAATTGACAATTACAAAAATAAAAATCATTACATACTGTTACTATTTTAATTCGTAGAATCACCTCCCGGAGATCCTGACGCAGTTTCATAACACCCTGTATTGGTATAAAATAGTAATTACTTATTTCATTATCGCTGATGGCCAATAAATAAATTGTTATAAAAATTCACTAGACGGCAGGAGTAGCTCATTAGTACATTTCCAGTGCTACTTATGAAATTATAAAGAGATAAAAAGAAGTAAAAAAGCCTCCATGGACTTCGTTCATCCTCGGCGATTTTTTCTCAACAGTTAAAATTGTTTTGAGTAAAACTGTTACAAACGGAGGTGTACGAACGGAAATAGTTTTATATTTTAATTATGTTATTTATAACTTTTTTAACTTTAAGTTTATGAACCTGCAGGGTTGAAATGTACAACCTAATACAGCCGTCTTATGCCAACTGATGGAAATTTTCCAGGTTATATGACCATTAGGGTGGCCTAAAAAACGAATATTGTTTTTCGTGTCTCTTGTGAAAATAGGTTAGTTTATCATGTTTTATGAGCCCCTCAAAAAATCAGTTCAAAAAATTTTTTTAGAGGTCGCTCAAGATTTTTAAAAACTTCCAAAATTGATTTTGGAAATTTTTTAATATAATTTTTTTTCTCGTTATTTTATCATTTTCTAAGTTGAAAAAAATCTCGATTCTGAATTTTAACTTTCAAAGTAATGTACCTACCTATGTTTTCGAGCGACCTCTAAAAATAAATATCAACGAACTAATAATTTTTTTATTGAATTTGATGAACAAAAGAATAGAAACGAGACACTTAAATTTTAAAAAATTATAAATATTTAATACTCAGTGCGGTAGTAAATTTTGCCTCGAGAAAGTGTCTCGTGATTTATTTCTATTATTTTGTTCATCAAATTCAATCATAAAATTATTAGTTCGTTGATATTTATTTTTAGAGGTCGCTCGAAAATATTTTAGGCACTACTTTGAAAGTTAAAATAATTATGAGTGACCTTTAGAAATTAAAATATCGATTTGAAATTTTCAGAATCGAGATTTTTTTCAACCTAGAAAATGAAAAAATTACGGGAAAAAATATTTTCAAAAAATTCAATTTTTGACGATTTTGGAAATTTTTAAAAATCTTGAACGACCTCTAAAAAATTTTTTTGAGCTGATTTTTTGAGGGGGCTCTTAAAACATGGTAAACTAACATATTTTCACAAGAGATACGAAAAAAAAGTAGTTTTTTTTTGGGCCACCCTAATGACCATATTTCTAAAGTGTTTAAAATTTTTACTAACTACTAAAGATATTAAAGTTGAAGAAGGCACTTATACAGACAAATCAAAAGACGTATGTCTATTAGAAGGTGAATCAGATTTCTTTTAAAAATTGAACATTTCCCTACTAACTTTATTTGAGAGCCAAATTTTATCACTTTTATAAATCTACTTACATATTATGTAGGTTACGGCTAATGAAGAACAAACATATTCTATTTCAAAGGCACTTCGTTTGATTTAGGTAACGATTCTTTATTATGTTAACAAGAGTAATGAAGTAATAAAATAATAATAACAGAAGACGATTTGTATAATTTAAACCACAACCTCGAAAAACCTCGCAGTTAAGCGTAATGGTTAGATATCTCGACATCCATAAATTTTATAGCATTATAACAAGTAAAGGTAATTTCCCATTCACAACCGTATGTTTATATGTAACTTAGTCTCCGTTCTGAAAGGGTTAACAGTCTGCGTAACAATCGACCCATGTATATCAGATCAGGCTTTTAAAAACCCTGGCATGCATCATGTATTACATGATTGTTATGTAAATCGGAGGCGAATGCCGCCATGATTGTTAAAAAATGCTTCTCCCGTCCCACTAAATTGGCCTGTTGGTCGGCGAGGACGAGTTTTCGGTACGTAATTAGGAACCGAGTGGCGGACTACCTCTCCGAAAGCCGGCCGCCCAAAATGAACCTGTAAAAGCGTGTAATCTGGTCTATAATAGGCCCACTTGATTGACTGGCCTTGACCAGGAAGAAAACCGAAGGGGCCCTATTTTCTTCAGGCGGCGCTTCTGTGGTAAACAATAAATGCTCGTATCAACATGAAATACTTCAAACCACTGTTGTTATCGTTTTTTAGATACATAGTAAATCTTAACTACCACAGTATAAATACACTTTATTAAATATGATTAAAACTTTAAGATACACGTAAAAAGAGCAATACAAATTTGAAGTAACCTTTGTTCAATTCCAAATTGAATAGAAAGGTGACTACCAAACATTTCTTGATTGTGTCACAAAAAGAAAATATTTTTGAAAAATTTTTTCAATTAACATTTATTGCATTATTCGGTATGTACGAAATTATTACAGTATTATTATTTTGATGAAACGGATTGCTATGTCAATATTTACTGAAACAGCATCAGAAAATTTGAATATTTATTATAATATTAACATTATATCAGTTCCTATAGAGAATTCATCTAAAATTATTTAGGTAAATGTGAATTTAAAGGTTCTCATAATCAAAACAGATAATATTTCAAAATGTAAACGAATTAGATAATATACAAGCTGTCCCACGATCAAGTTCACATACTTTCGGGGGACATTCTTCAGATAAAAATAAGCAAAAAAATATTTATAAACCTTGATGCGGAGATGCACCGTTTTGGTGATTTAAATTATTTAAAAAGAGGTAAATTTTGTTAAATATTTAAAGAACCTGAATGATAGGTTTACAGTTTTATAAAAGAATAGTAATTACAAAAACCATGCTACTAGTTTTGCACTTTAATTGCCGGTGCCGTAGATACGCGGGGTCATTCCCTTTCGTGATGTGTAAGGCTGTCAGAGAGAGCCGCAATTCAATGGCGTGCCAAGCGAGTCAAGCCAGACATGCGCGAGCCGTTGACTCAGAATGCTTTTCACGTTGACGTCACGTTAGTATCCTGTTGCGTTTTGTTATCGTGCAGATGTTGCGTAATTAATTCCTATCCTTTATGGTGGTGTATTGTAGACAATTTAATTTGTTGTTGTTTATTAAATAATGCATATGTTCCGCGGTTCAGTTCTGACAGCCCTAGTGATGAGTAACATCTATGGCTACATAGTTTCTTGAAATATTTATGCGTACTTGATTTATCTACAAAAAAATTGTTTCCTTTAATGTTGGAGCCATTTGCATAATAATTTATTGTTGAACTTGTTTTCCAAGGGAAAACAGTTTTTCAAAGGAATTTTAATTGATTAGCTGTATGAAGTTGATATTTATATAAAAATAATAATGAACAAACATAGATTAAACATAGAAAAGTATGTAAACATACCTTATTGTTCGGCTTGAAATAAAAAAAACATACCTACAACTTTGAAGGTCATGTTTAATGAAATGAAATTAGAAACGGAACAGTTTTTTTACGCAGTTGAAAATAACAAGATACTAATAATATACTATAAGTAAAATGTCAGTCATAATACGTGTTTTATTTTGAAAATAATAAAGTTAAAGTATTACTACTAGATATTATTCTGTTATACGAACATCTCAATAAATTTTTGGAATGAATGTCTGCCTTTAGTGGAGATACCTAGATACTACTATTTTACAAGATTTGTGAAGAAAATATAACATTTACACATAATTCATATTAATACAACAATAATTTAGAAATGTAGAATCAACGCCCTTATTTTTTGAAAATTAAAAATTTTAAATGATTTTAAACTAAAACATCCGAAATAAAATTTAATTAAAGTTTTATGGTGATGATGAATTTTTTATTTATCTTATTTTTCTCAGTGTGAAAAGTGTGGTTAAGCAAAAATAATTTCATGGGAACGTCGACTGACTTTTTTGGATGATTTATTTCCACAAATTAGAATTTGTTATCAAATTTTGATATACTTCTTAATTTAAATGTGTTTAATTATTAGTTCTCACATGTTTATTTAAAAGGTAATTCGAATAAAATTGTCTTTTTTCTGAAAAACCTATGAAATAAAATCAAACAATGTTTTTCAAAAACAAATATCCAGATAAGCAAAAGATATCTAACTTCATAGAAAGATGATAGCGATGATATTGTAGGAATCAACTAGATATGTATATGTTTTTGAATTGATAATATTTAGACGTATCATGTTTAATTTCTATTTGACGTAATTATTAATTTCCAGATGTGCACTAGATATTACTGGTAGTTGTAATTGTTTCATTGTTTCCCGAAATATGATCAGTTAAAAAATCTATTATGTGAGATTAAATATCTTTTGACCTAAATTTTTAATACAAAATAGAAGAAAATTGTTTGAATTAGCTTAATATCCTTAATTTAAATAAAAAAACAATTTTTGAAATTAATATTATGTGTCTCTAGATTTTTATAATACTCTTCTTAGCATATCTACTTGTAATATACAAATTGAAGAGGAGAAAAAGTGCAAAAATTGAGATTTTCATAATGTAGTCTCAATCTCCCAATTCCAATTCCTCATTCAGTGGATTGAATAAATATCTTCGCTTGTGATTTATGTAGAAGAATGGCCATGGAGAAACCCCATAACTACACCACTGAAAATTGTGATTTCTCTTTGAGACAGGAGCCTCTAAAGATCGCCTCTCGGGCATGCGTTCTTATGTTAATTTGTTACTTTGAGGGTATATACATATGCATAAGTAATGAGTGGTTGAGATCCATTTTTCTCCGAAGTTAATAATCAACTTCGACTAAATTAGACAGTATCTCATTTTCGATATCTGTAGATGATTGCGTCGTGATTTTAAAATGAAGTTACAAAGGCTAGAATGTTACATTTTGGCAAGCTACCAAGAGATTCAAACTAAATTGGATGATTTAATCCAGGATTTCACCAAACATACCAATCATTAATTGGCATTTAGATGGCATTGGAATGTTACATTTTTAAGACTTTCCTTTGAATTAGATATCCAATTTTATCCAAAACCTTATTATTAATTTAAAATTGTTTTTAGTGATACTTCACTTTTTTATTTACTGTTAAAAACATTATTGGTTGTTTTGGAAGTGTAAACAACTATTTATACATCTATTTCTTCATTGGTAGGATAGACATGAATGCAGAAAACCTATTAAATTATCGTAGCCAGAACTTTGACCTAGGAGACGCTAAGTGAAAAAAAAAAAATCTTATTTCAATATCATAAAATAGCTAACTAAATTATATTTAGAAGACAGAATTTAGCAAAATATTGAAAAACTATTTATCACAGAGGAAGACAACTTTTGACTCATTTTTCTCGAAATAATTGTACGTTTATAGTAAATAAAATTTAGAGTCACATTACTAATGGCAAATAATGTGAAGCCCTATAATTATTAAAGCCCATAATATAATTACGAGATTAACTAACTTTTTATATTTCTATTACTGAGATCTGGTTCGTCAATATTAATGAACAGTCCTTATGATGTTTGGAAAGAAGAAACCAAAAGTAAATACCCAGTGTCCCAATTCATTACACTAGAAATAATTCACACCCGTAAGTAAAGAGCATCGGCTTCATGCATCTGCGTGGTACTTGGTAAATCAAGCCACTACGTAAAACCCACAAAACACATGACTGTTTGTTTACTTCTCTATTCTGTAAGTCATCACGACAACGTTATGAAAGGATATTCTTTAATGAACTTTTCTTATTAGACTGCTATCGAGATAATTGAAGGACACCTACTGATAATAATCCTTTTAGATTACCAAATAATGGGTTTAAATTATATCGGTTTCGTAAAGAACTAGCTCATGATTTTTTCTTAGAACTCAATCTGTTCTTAGAAAATGGCACTAGATTCCCTAAAATGTCAAAATTGGTAAAATGTCAAAATTGGTAAGGTTTTTAGTTGCCATCAGGGAGCTACTATATATGCTGTATGGACAGATATTGCTCAATGTTTCAACGAACAGTATAGTCTTTCCGAAGTCAGTTGAAAATGTATAAAAACGCTTAGCAATAAAATTTTATGAGTTTCATGGGCGTCCCTAAAAAAGTTTTCTGCTAAATGTAAAAAATTATAACAATTTGTTTAGAGAATTTCTATAACATTGTCAACTATAAGTATTTTAGAGAGAGGAAGAGTAATATTCAAAATTAAATAATCACCCTGTAACTATAATCAAAACTTTGAAAGATAAATATGTATGGACATAAGGCATTACTTTATTTGGACACATATTTCTTTAGTAGATTTTTACAAAAATACCTTCGGTACAAATATTCATTTAACTCATTTCATAGAACAAAATTTATAAATATAATTGGAATCAATTACATGTCAGTATTACACAATAGATTTAAAAGCAATGAAAAGTGTCCAGTTGCAAATTGAATGCATATTGAACCGACCCTTGCACTATGTCCACCTCGCTCACTCTCTCTATAAACTGGTGGACTAATTCAGTCATTGTTCTCGATTCTTCTACCGGTAGTTTAATTCTAATGCACTCAGCATTTTGTAAAGAATATTTAAACCCCGGAAACTTGGTGAATCGAGGCCAGTCCTGGGCCAGTCCGGGGGCCAGTCCAGTGCCACTTTCAGAGTCAGTCGATGGCCAAGAGACAGGTTATCATTTTGTCCTCCACAAGAAAAGTAACCCCTCAGAGGCGTATGTGTTTCATATAATAAAATGAAAAAATAAATTCAGTTACCTCTCTGTTTTACCCTCTTAGCAGCCAAGCGAGTAGCCCGAGAAAATAATATATATTTTTTTAATAGTTGTTTTTTATATTTTCAACTGGAAACGTGATTGTTTATGTCCTCAAACAACATGGTAAATTCCGTTTTGTTCCGTTTCAAAAGGTCTCCAAAATGCCATGTAATAATATTAGTAAACAAAATACTCCTCTTATTTCTTCCTTTCGCAGTTGTAATATGAATGATTAATGGAAGGTGCCTATAATAAATTAAAATTACCAGAATCACACCAAATTCCGCATTGCTGCACTACACTGCTAGGCAATTTGTCAGCCACTTGTCAACAGCTGGGATTTATTTTCCAGTTCGGCTGTCTATGTACGCCGTTTCCCCGCGCGCATTCTTCAACTGGACGTATACATTTCTACCACCTCCACGTTTAGTTGGACCAGACCTGTATATGGGTATGGCTGAATAAATATGGAAACAAGTGTTTCAAATATTTCAATGCGTTTCGTCAGCGACCGCACCTGGTACATACTGCCAACTTGTTGGTTCTTCAATTGAGATCGGAAAGACTATAGCAGGTGCATTGGGAATACGACCAATGTTTAATTAATCTTTCTGGAAGACTTATTGCACTGAATGAATTGAATGTAGTGACAAATTACTTTTTAATAAATTCGATTGTTCTGAAATGATAAAGGCCATAGATAGAAGTCACATTTCGATTTGGTAGAATTCCACCAAAAGCCCTATTTCTCACTAAAAGAATGTTCATAGCATCAGTTGCCAAATTATTTGTGACAAAACTTTTATGTATCAGTTCATAAAAATGTGTTTACCCCTTTCCATCCAATAATATTTTTTTACTTCCACTTACATTTACAGTTTATATTAAACTTTCCCAGTTATTTGTTAGTTTATTTGGATTATCTGGTGCTACCTTATTTCCACGAAAATGTGGATTTGGTTCCAATATATCTAAACACAGTTTGTATCGGTGTGTAGTTGTTTTCAGTGCCTTTTTCATCTTTGTTCTAATCTGAAAGTAAACATTTTATTTTGAAAATATAGTGTTACATCCATTTGTTTATACTTATTATAATTATATACCAATAATACTTCAGTATCATGAGAAAACATTGACTTATGTTGTTTGAGTTTAAAATCATAACGACTAAATTATGGAATAATATTTTTTTCAATTTGTCCGTAGAATCTGAAATCTTTATTTAATGATATTGTCTGCTAATGACACAAAGAATAGAGCTGAAGAAGATACATGTGTTTGGTGCCGAAATTTATTAATTTGTAATTGTGTGTCTTTAAATTGGTGTTTATTGATTAAAAGGATTATTATCATGTTAAACAATGTTAACGAACAATCAGCTGCTGACATAATTCGAGGTATACTTCATCATCAGGGAACACTTTCTGTAATAGTGATAGGTTTTTATCTAATTTAGTACCTATTTTGCATTTCTAATGCAGTTTTTAGTATACCTTAGGGTATATGGGGTATTCTCACTAATTATTGTTGTCCTTAATTTGTGTTTAAAGGGATTATATTTTTAAAAAAATATTAAAATGATAGTAATTAAAATTTTATGTTTGATTGATATTTAAATAACATGAATGAAATTTAAATCGTTTAAGTACTTGAATTTTGTTAAAAAAATCTATTTCCTTAAAGAATCCTCGAAAAGGCAGTTTAAGTCTTTATTTAGAAATCTGTAAGTAGTGTGCTCGTTACAGAAATGTATTTTATAAGGAAAACTATAAGTTTGCTCACGAAGATTTATTGCTAGGTATAAACGTACATGGCGATTTCGAAATATCAGAGATTGTTACCAAAAGGTAAGGTGTCCTCTAATACATAGAGTAACAGCTTTCTATATACTTTTTTGTAATTTAATACCAATTGGCTTAGCCTTATGAAGCCATTATATCCATTTCCTTTTGTTATTCAATAAGTAATGGCTTATCATACCCTTTACGTCTTAGCGCTCGTTTAGTTAAGCCCAACAAGGAGCTGAATTTTGTACTTCCTATAGGGTGTGAAAAAACAGTCCAGCTGCATCAACCATACAAGGCGAGCAGAATACTTTGTAAACTGCAGAATTTCCTTCTATCTGGGACTTGCGTTTGTCCGTCATTTATATTGATGACGTTATGCGGATTCTCCGCAGTCGTGCTCTGTCAATGTAATCAGCGTCGCCGCGGTTTTAATTATCAACCAGTTCGATTCCTTCCTTGTAAAATAAAACCTGTCCGTAATGCCCCAGCCTCTTTTTGTCCTAGCATTTAATTATGTTTGGCTTCCAACCAAATAGAGCACCATACCTAGCAGCTTTCTCTAGACAGCAATAGAAATTCATGAATGCTTGTAAGGGATTTGTAAGTCAATTATATTTTGATGACTTTTTTATCTTGACGTATTTCATTTTTATTGGCAGTTTTCCGAGAAACGTGAAATTAAAATCTGTTACGCCCAAAATTTAATAGCGGCTAAACATGAACAGCGATATTAAAATATGTAATTGATGGGTGGAAGTTGATGACATTGGATCTAGTCATCAACTGAGGAATTCTGTGGAAGTTATAGCAAGAAATTGATTGTTAAATTTCACACTGAAATAAACACTCAAAGTCCAATTGTCCAATCTCATGAGTGTAAAAAGCTTTGTGTTTAAAAATGGTTAAAAGTTAAATAACTTCAACATTTATCGGTAATTGAAATCTAAGAAATGTCAACTGCTGATTTTAAGCAAAAACATTCCAAAAACCTTAGTAAATAAGTTATAGGATGAGAAAGATGCAATGCCAAAAACACATTTTTTTAAAATAACTCCAAAGTAGTTGATCAGATACGAATGAAACTTGTATAAGTTACTTATCGATTGTAATTTTCTTATGAGGAATTAGTTTTTTTCCAGAAAAGTAGGCGGTAATTGGGGTATATTTTATCTTAAAAACAATATGTAGAGAATTTTCTGTAAAGGTTTCCTCAAAGAGCATTTTAAAAAGCACAAATAAGTCTTGTTCAATCTTGATAATCAGCATCAATTCCCGGAAAAAACTGCGAATACTGTATCAATTAAAATAAGAAAAAACAAGTGATAAGAACATCAAAGAAAAAAACCCTATTTTTCAAAATATGACCATGCATTTTTTTTTCATTAGCTCCTAAGATTTGATGCTAACTTTTTATTATTTTAATTGGTGTAATGTATCAGTAAAATTTGGAAGTTCAGAATCTGAATCATCGAAATGTTATAGATATCAGACAGAAATCAATTTTTTTATATATAAAGAATAAAAATATGTATTCCGTACTCCTTTGTTACTATAGAATTTTCCCATTTTGGAAGTAACTCGGTTTGTCCACGAAAAATTATAAAAGATTATTACACTGACTTTTGCTTCCTTGAACGTAATATTTCCGATTCTTTGCACCACTATTTGTAATACCATGTTGACAATTTCCTTACGTGTTAGATTGGTCAAAATTTTATTGTTTCTTATTCCAGATGTTTTGCGGTCTATTCTTTAACAATAATTCATTTAAACAGAAAAATATACAGATTACTAAATGAATTATGTGCAGAAACTTTGTTTTTCCTCATAAGCAAAATAAATTTTGAACAAGTGAAGTGGACAGAAAAATTAGTAAACACTATTAAACTTTTAATTTACTTTTAACCATTAACATACCTGATACTTGATAACTGAAGGTATCTGTGTTTTTTTGGTGATGATGATCAGGTATATACAACAAAAAATTGTGAATTATATAAGGAATATTAAGAGTTGTTTGATCAAACATAATAATTTTCTGTTCTATACCCGCCAACGTTCTGATTCCTGCCGACATATTTGGATTCGCTTGCCGTCGATAATTGATTTTTAATAATACAAATTATTATGTTAAACCAAATTTAGCCAGGAGCAGGTCATCATTTAACCATTGATCTGCTAATGATACTCGCCATAATTTCAACAACATTCAATTCTAATGTAAATATATGTAAAAGGTTTGAGAATCACTGAAATAAATTTAAAATCATGCCACCTCAAACAATAATGGATTTTGTAATTTCATTATTAGCATAATGAAAATCAGTTTGGAATTGGAACATTTTGTTAATCGGTCAGTAAATGCACTCTTCGCTGATTAGTTCCTGCTGGTTTATATCTTTATAAATTGAAACCGCACTTACCATGTGGCACAGAGACATCAAAGAAACGAAGCAAAAACGACAATTAACTCTCATTAACGGTGGTCTTTCTTTGATCGTGGAAGCGGATAATAGCCGTTGTTTAGTTGATGGTGGCATTAGCTTTTATTGTTCCGTAAGTTAATTGAATTGAGTTTAAATCACCTGATGATGAATTTTCTGTAAAATTGAATTCCGGTTTATCACCTCAAGAATTTCAATAAAAAGTGAGAAACAAAATCTATGAAATTTCGGTATAAATAATATTTTTATAAAATTAATGTACCACTTTATACAGTAATTAATTCTTAATTGCACTGTTGAACTTCTACAATGGTTCTTTGGCCAAAAATAACACAAAAAGTTCAAACGAACGAAGAATTAATTCTGTTAAACCAGTTGAAATGTCAGCTCCTGGTAAATTTGGTATTTGGTATTTAGTATGTTGGTTTTATGGTTTTATCTATATTTGAATGACACTCTCATCAAAGGTAGAAACAGTAATGGTACTAGTTGCATTTATTGTTTTATTGGATAAATAAATACAATAAAAAGAAATTTAAAAAATGTACTAATGTAACTAAAATCTCCAAAATTGTTGGATTAATTAGAACCAGCTGTATTGTCTTCAATTTCTTCTCCAATCATTGAAGTTAGAAAATTTACCCACCCTTTCGTGTTAAACGAGTATATACTAATATTATGTTATTTGTAAGTCATTAATTAAAATAAATAAATTGATTTACTACAAAAATGAACTTTGGTAAAATTTCCTTATAACTTTCACTAATATTTAGTTGATTTAGCCAATTTGTACAAAGATAATATCGTTTTCGTTTAGATAAGGAAACAATAGATAGTACACTGTAAACAAATTTCACTCAAATTTCACTCAATTTTACTCAATAATGTCCACACCCGATTGAGTGAAATTTTCACTCTATTCGTATGAGTACAACTGAGTGAAACTGTTACATCAGAAATGAGTGAGTTTTACTCAAATCCGAGATACTGCTAACTATCAATTGAGTGACTTTTGACTACATTCTGAGTATATAAAACCAATTTAGAGTTGACTTTTTCTCTAATATGATTTAAATTTAACTATTATGGACTCATTTTTTACTCAGACTTGGTTTTTAATTAACTAAATATTGAGTGCAAAAATAAATCAGTCATAAATAATTATTTAGGATATACGTACAGTGTTGAAATTAATTAGACGTTATACAGCGTGTTCTGCAAATGATTAAGTTTTAAATTAGGAGAGATATTGTAAAAAATAATGTCTCAAATCTACATTTTTTTTAATAATATATCTTAACCCTTGAAGTTAAGAGATGAAAATCGGTATTTTATAATAACTTTTTTGTAATTTATTAAATTTATATAATTTTTGGATAAAAGCCATATTATTTGAAATTAGGTCTACTAATGTGTACAATTTACTGAGCTACTTCGGGGCCCCAAGAGCAGAACGAGCTTGATAATCTCGGCCCTGAACAATGTATATTTTTTAATTTTAATTTAAATATCGTTGTCATAAACTACTAAACACTGGACGCATAAATAAATTGCCATAATCTATATTGTACGTTACAAATACGTAATTAATAAATAATTATAGATAACAATTTAACTATCCGTTTATTTAACCAAATATTAATCGAGACTTAATATATTGTCTTTAATTATTGTAATTAATTCAATGCATCTAAATACAATATTCACTGGAATAACCAGATAAACCGATACTACTTGTCCAACTCCAAAGCGCACCATACGCCATACTGCCAACCACCACGCCACGGTCACGAGATAATCTATACTAATGGGACGATGGGAACAGACAAAGACAATGCATATGGATATGAAAAAGGGTGTGATCACTCAGTAATGAGGATATTTACTCGGATATAGGTACAAATGCACCAAATACGAGTTTACGTGAAGAATTATTTAAGGAGTAAGTACTTATATTTGAGAGAAAGTACTCGGTTTTAGTTTAAATATAATCACAAATGAGTAAAATGATCAAAATGCCCAATATTGAGTGAAAATGTACTCAATAATTTCACTGAATGGATTCACTCTGAACCTTTATTGCTTTACTTCACACCGATTTTTTTACAGTGTAAATCTCAAAAATAATATTTGGATATGGATTAAAGCTAATTATAATTTAATTGATAGATAGCAGATAATAAAAAATGATCTAGATTAACTTCAACTCCAGCTGAAACAGTATTTTTTAACGGCAAATCAAATTCTTACTGGGATTTCAACTCTTCATATTTAACCCTGGTTAGTTATATATTTGTTTGCACTACTGCTTTAATTAAAAAAAAATACTTTAAAACGTTTTCATTTTTGCAATAGTAACGCCTTTTCGTAGTATACCTTCAAAAATTTATAAAAATTTGTTTAAGTTCAAATCAACTGGTTTTTTACAAGTTGTAGAATACACATGTTACATATTTATAGAAGTCATTTGCCATTAGCTGGTGCCAATATCCATTTAATAAAACAACAGATTTCGATTGTACAAGTATGGCAATGTTTTAAAAATCTGCTTCTACAGTGGTAATAAAATTATCATTTATCTAAACGAATCCTTAATAAAAGATAAACAGATCTGAGATGATTCGTGTCATAATATTTTGTCCGGATGGGTCATTTAGGAAATACAATCTATATAATTTACAACACTCATGTATTGTATTAATACATAACATAATACCTTCATAATCAAAAACGAAATTGGATTGTAAATTAAAAAATGTATGGTTTTTAAATAATATAAAGGAATCAAATTATAATCTCTTTTTCGGATCAGTCGAATTAAACTCATACATGTCGAGAGGTAGAAGTGATTCATCGCCCAAGATGAACGGCCTGCAAAGAAATAGTCTTGTAGAATCCAAGAATGCCATGCTACTTGCATCGAATTGACAAATGACCGTAGTTTTGTAGGCGCTTGTAATGGAATGCGCGGGGTTTTTAGACACTTGGAATTAAGTCACCATTAGCCATTACGGGATACGAAATATTTCCCTCGTGATTTATTATCTCTCGTCGGTTGATGGCTTTGGATATTTTGTCGGACGACCAGCGACAGGAGTAACGTTATTATTAATTGTGAAGGATTTCGTATTTATTTTTATTCTTATGGACTTTTCCAGATGATTTATGTATGAATTATTTCTTTCTATAACGTTGTATTCCTACATGAATTATGTAGGTACGTGGAATGTTACGTGAATATGTAATTAGGGTGATACTATTGCCCTTTTCATTTCTGAAGATTGATCACTGCTATAGATATTTTGTCAAAGTTTTTCAATCTTCAATAGTGCAATCGAAAAAACAATTGAGCATCGCGTTTTCGTAATTTTTTAAAAAAACATGTTTTTTTTAATTGAACACCGTATATATATTTACACATTTTAAAAGAAAAAAATATTGTGAACAAAAAGGTATTAGTACTTACATAACTCTCTTCAACTGAAATAAGTGAGAAACAGGCATCTGTAGTTTTTCACACTTATTTCAATGAAATTCATGTAAGTACCGTCAAAAATGTAAACAATAAAGAAACTAAAAGTACTGTGACAACAATAAAATCGAATTGTAACAACAACTGTCAGCGACAATAACTGTAAGTGACAATAACTGTCAAGTTAATAATTTGCTGGATACTGGTTGTATCTACTAGTCTGTGTAACCTATTTCTATTTCATTAGTAATATTTCGGTATTATTAGCTTATAGCATGCCGTTTAGTTATTTAGAAAAATGTGAAATGCTGGAGGCATACCTTATTTGCAGAAAAAATTCTGTACGATCACTACAATATTAGCAACATGCATTTCCGGGTCGTTAGGCACTAGGTAGATAATATTTTTAAAAATTATTTTAAAAATAATGAAACAAAGGAAAAAAGCTTTTGTAATAGACGAAGAAGCAGAAATCAATGTGTTAGCCTATTATGAAACGTTTCCAGATAAATCTATCAGAGATATTATCAGAGAATTAGATATCAAGAGAAGTACATAGTTCATAAGATTTTAAAGAAGCACAAATATCATCCTTTTAAAAAGATTAGGGTACATAATACATTGGACAACATGCCACTAATTGATCGTCCGTATGTCTATATTCAGCAGGATGGAGCACCCGCCCATAATTATTTCAGAACCACTAACTTTACCACTAATACAATATTTGGGCAACAATGAATGGGGACAGTGGCACCAATCCGTTGACCAGCACGGTCAGCTGATTTAACGCCGCTGGTTTTCTATTTATGAGGTTATCTAAAGGATAAAGTGAATAGACAGCAATACAATAATAAGTTATAATTAGAAAATAGCATTAGAAACATTTTCGGAAGCATTGATGGCAGAACTATTCAGTGTGTAGCGCGCAGTGTTATCGCAAGGGCTCAGAAATGTATTGAACAAGAAGGCAACGTTTTTGAACATTTATTAACCTAAAATTAACCCAATTAGTTGTAGTTTTTTACCGTTTACATTTTTGGCGTTACTGACATACATTTCATTGAAATAAATGTTAAAAGTTTCAGATTGCCTATTCCGCCTTTATTTTTCAATTGAAGAGAGTTATGTATTAATACTTTTTTGTGCACAATAATATTTTCTTTCAAAATATGTAAATATATTGAAATTAACACACTGTATTTCAAGACACTACGCAGAGTAATGGTAGTGAAAAGATTCATGTAATTATAACGTAGACTATAATGAAGACATAAATTACTTTTAAAGTAAAATAATATCCCATTTCATGGTTATTTCATATCAAAATTAAAATATTATTATTCAAAATTTAACTAATACATTTTAATAGAGAAGCAAGTCAAAAAGATAAAGTTTAGGATCGATGTGGAAGCATGAAAGCACAAGAAAAATGCCACAAGAAAGGCCAATTTAACAATTTTAAAATTAAATAAACGTTAAATAAATTAGTACAAATGAAAATTCAAATAGTATAGTATCAGAAAAACACATAGGCTAGAAGTTTATTATAAAAATTGTCATTCAGAATTCTATATAGAAATTTCTTGTAAACTACATAGCTTTAATACGTAAAAAATACTACGCAGTTACAAAATACAAATTACGCCGTAATTTATTAAAAATAAAATAATATCGCAATATGTTGGAGAGAAAGTGCGCAGTAAGAAAACAATATCTCATGGATACTAGTGACCAATAAAAAGGGCAAATCAGAAAATTTACCTTCTAACAGAAAACAACACAGCATCGTTTCAAAGTAAACAAGTTGGAAGAGAAACTAGTTGGTCCCAGATACAACACCACAAGATACAAACCAGGACGCAACCAACTCACAGAAAACCATCCACAAGAGACGAGAACAGCTGTTTCACCCACGACTAAAAAGCGAGGTTAGAGTGAATATTGGATATTCCAACGCAGAGATAATGGAAAATGTAAGTCCAGTTTGTTGCCTAAGCATACTCTCCAAAACATAAATTAGAGTGTTTACAAATTCGAATTAAAAACATTTTGTGAAATCAAAAACTGTATTTCAAACCATAGACAATAGCAGTGAATAGAAATTAAAATCATATTTTAGAACATTTCATAGTATAAGGATTAGACAAGTTTATGTATTGTTAATTTAAGTTAATTTGTTTCGTAATACATTTAAAACAATACTAATTGGTTAACCAAATATTTTCAAAATTATGTTAGGTTAGGAGTTAACAGAATTTATCAGTTATTTATTCATGTAAAAGTTCATGACATGTCTAGTTTCTGTGTTTCTTAAAAAAATATAGTTTGGATTTTAAAAATGAATAATTAATAAATGTCACATTGTTAAAATCGTTAAAAATTTGCCTTCATTCATTGCTTCCTACTCAAATCTATAGTGATAGAAAATTTGAATAATATTGAAACGCTTCTCTGAGATAAGAACTCATTCTAGTATTCTTAATAAGTGTTTTTGAGGGACAGTGTATCATTGATTACTAAACATTCCTATCTACACTGTAATAAAGTGTACACTGTAAATATTATTTATGCAAGATAAAGCTGCCGGAGGAGAGATAAGCAGAACCAAGGTAAGAAAAGTATAATTCGTTGAAATTTGTCATTGTTATTGCTTAACTTTATCCTGAGAACCTGCATCCACAAAAAAAATTAATTTCAACACACAAATTACATTCTACACAACAAAAGGCGCCCAAACGAATATTAAATCATTAAACATTACAAAAATTATATACTATACTACACTACAAAAACATAACTAATACACAAAAACAGACTAAAAAGTCCAAGTTTTCTTTCTTCTGCATTTTTTCTTTTTTATTTATATAAGTAGATTTTTGTTTTGAGGAATTTCGCACATGTTTAATCCATTTTCTTCAATATTTTTAGCTGCATCCTATAATTGTTCCAAACTTATATTTTCCTTATGTATTTTGTCATATTTAACTAAAAAATTGTATAAGACATTAGTTACATTTGTATTCACGGTCTATCTCATTCTAGAAAAACACGACTAAAAGAGTACATTTTGTAGTAAATCTATATTATATCTATAAGACTTTTTTTAGGTCTTTTTCGAAAGGTACGTATAAATATTACATGAGAATACTATAAAAATTCTTCAAACGTCATAGAACTGTCTAATTAGTGATAGGATGTTATATCAATCAGTTGTGAGATATTACTTCAATTGAATACCCAATTCAGTGTGGAAAACGCGATGCCCAACAATCGAGGAAGAAAAATCAACGTCGATTTTTTTTTTCATTTCAAAATTAAATTTGTGTTTGCCATACCAGCGACAATACTTTAAGAATTTAAATTTAACTTCTAGAAAGACAAAGAAAAATTTTTCAAACCGTAATAGGTGGGTACTTATTTATATTCTTATCAGGTTGTTTATAAAATGTAGCTGGAAGTCAAATCGAGCTCTTGATAAATGTGGCAGGTAGCTAAAAAACCTCAAAGAAATTGTTGTAGAGCGCCTTTATATCATAATTCAAGCGTATCAAAGACAAATTCCGACATCTCATCAAGCATGATGTCCGAGCAGCGAATGTTGATAATTTACTTAATGGTTTACTTGATTTATAATAAGTTACCACATAATATACTGACATCAGCCATGTCAGTAACAAGATCATTTCATCAATTGTGGAAATTGTAGATGTTTTAATGCAGATTTAATGTATATTTATTTGTATTCGAGAAATATATATTTCATTATATTGTTCTATATAAAGGCACTAGAAAGTTTCCTCCAAGAAATAGAAACCGCCACAACTTATTTCCAAAATAATTTACTAGAATGCTGTCCCGTTGCTATAAAAAGTGACTTAGTAACAATTTTTATTTGCATTTGATGCTATTTGTTCTATTTTAATGTCAAAAATTTTTCTAGGATTAAGACCTTTTGATGCTGCTGTTCATAATAATTTGCTACCATCGTAACACACTTATTCTGACACTAAACTATGTGAAAATCCTATTTGATAAATGCATTTCTAGAGTTTTAGACATTTTCTGGTAATAATTAATTCTTAGATTGTGTAAATGTTGAAAACGTATAATTTATTACCGTTTTTACCATTGATGAAACTTATTGTTAACGTTACAATTTTTAGGAAACAAAACAAGAAAAAAATTTAAGTATTTAAAGATGCAAAATCAAATCCTTGATTTAACAAAACATCTCAACAATACGCTTGTATTTTGTTATTCTGAATCATTTCTACACCTGAATATTTCAGGTGTAGAAAAAACCTGATGCAAGGATTTTCCACAAATCTCCTTCAAATGCGGGATATTTCAGTATCATCGATTCAAATAACTGTCGATTTAGACCAGTAGATAAAGCATTCGGCAGTCTGTGGGTTTTTCAAGCTTCTGATGAGTGATCTGATGTCGTTGCATCGATGATCTGTATGTCAAATATCAACAGACTATCAAGTTATTTCTTCTGGGCATCCGAGACCCTGTCGCGTAAATTGTCCTTCCTTTTGCACTGTCCATTCTAGGTTTTTTACTCTGGGAACCTGCCCATAGATGAATTTTAGTCCCTCTGGATGAATCTTAACTGAATTGAATTAATCAACATTCATCAAGAGCTCAAGCCCCAATTCCATGACAAGGCATTCATCATCTTGGGGAATAACCTATGTCATAGGCCTGCAAAACGATATCACCGAATAAAATTTGATCGCATTGGAGAATAGTAAATCAAGATGTTGACTGTCAAATGAATCAAAAAGTAGAGTTTCGCAGACAGCCAGTTCCTTTGAAAATATGGAGTTCTTGACCACCCTATGTATATTGACAGTCTATTGACAGTCAATTGACTTATCGATGATACTCCATAGCTTGAAAGTTTGTACCTCAGCCGTTCATAAGCAGTCTGCTTTGTCAAAACTGAAAATCAGAATTCTGTTCTCATCATATAATTCTTGATGAATGGCATGAGGTTCCCCAAAACATGCCAGAAAACCTGAAATATCGAGCATTTGAAGGTGATGTGGAAAATCCTTGCGTCAGAATTTTTTCTAACCCTGCATTTCGCTTTCAAAACATCAAAATACATGAGCAAAACCGAGTCTGATCTAAACAACAAAAAACTTTTTTCTACAGCTGTGTAAGCTCAAAAAAATTTTTTGTCAAAAGATCTTGAAGAGACTAGAGGCTTCAAAACGATTTTTTTATCTCGACCCGATCATTTTTCACTGAGATACAGCCCTTTAAAAATCACTACAAAATTTATGAAATATTTTGGTTGCCTTAATTTTTTCCAGTAGTGTATTTATGTAGAGAAACAAGTGTTTTACATAAACACATATTTACTATAATCATACTTTTCACTACACAATCAAAGTCGTAGTAAAAATATTTATTTAATTTCAACAGATTCCAAATTCCTTTAAATAAAAAACGTATATTTTCATTTCTTATTGCGGTGTTTTAAAATATAGACAAAATCGACCATTCTCAAAATCAGATGAAAAAAAGAAATCTGTTCAAAACAAACAGCCAACAATTTACCAATACGTAACTGGAATGAATATATTTTTAAATTGACCTCTACCACTTTATAATGAAAATGTTTGTGTAATAAAAATACTTTAATTTGTATGTAATTTTTAATTTGCAAATTTGAAATTTTGAGATATTAAAGTAAGTAACAATGATGTAGGAATTGTACGAAACTAGAATTTTCAACTTAAGAATAGCTAATATTTATATTTCCAAACATTATCGAAAATGTAATTTTATGACTATAACTCCAAGTCGTATATGAAACACGAGAATAAAAACCTGATCTAAGTTCACTCTTTACGTATATTTTACTTCAATCAATTAAAATTTTATATGTTTTATGAAGAAGTATGATATATTTAAAAATTTGTTAGTTTGTGCCTAGTTTATTGTTATCTGTCATACTTGAAAATAGCAAAATACGAAATACGTACCATAGCAATTCATAATTCAATTATTAAATTTTGGTAGATATTTTCTTATATGAAAATGGCTCTCTTATAATTGGTGTCGAAGATGTTAAGTAACAAAAATTAAATGATTAACAATCAATTAATCACGGATTATTCGTTTGAAACAAATCTTGTTTTACTGCAAAATCACATACCTATTAAGAATAATACATTTTAAAATGTACAACGTAAACGACAAGACAACTTCGCAAAAAGAAAATATACACTCAAACTATTGATTGTACACAATGTGTCATGATGTTCAATTCATTTACATTTTCTGTGTATAAAAAACATTACAAATATGCAAAAAGCCTATGTGAATTTCTTTTCCACAATTTGTCTCAGTGTAAGACGATATCACTTTTGCCTCTAGAAGGAACGTGCAGACCACAACACAGGCATTATTAGCATTAGTAACGTCTAATGAGTAATACTTCACTGGTATATATTTTCGTATCTCGATCGAGTCTGGACGTAAATCAATTTCGCCTCCATTTCTGGAGTGCCTGGCAGCCATCAGAAACGGCGCGCTGCGAGTGGGCTCTGACCGACTTCAAAAGCGAACTTGATTTACAAATGGATTTTAAATTACACGTTTCTTGTATCTCATAATGACTCACCGATTCTCCTGGTCGAAATAAAGAATCAACACGTTCTACTTTCTCCTCGACATAATATGTTTCGAGATGCCTTTGAAATGCCGTAGACATTCATTTTTTTGGGACTTAACACTGTCGTTACTACTGCAGAATGCAGTGGGCGGCAAAATATGGTTTCTATTTTCACATGTCACATGTTTTGACTATACTTTCAATGAATAATATTCTATACTGAGCGTTTCATGAGGAAGCTCACAATTTTTAAGGAAACAGTCATTTCTGAGAGCTTGCAGTTACTCTATATAGGGTGTCCGGTAACTACGGGGAAAAAATAAAGGGTTATATAGAGCAGGTCAAAAGAGTGCCAGTACTTCATATAAACTTTTTACCTAGGTGCCATTATTGAGGAGTTATTGTCACTCAAAGTAAGAAGTTGAGAAATGAATATTGCCTATAATTTCAAAAGGGTTACTTTGATTAACTTGAAATTTGGGGGATCAAAGCAACTCATTCAAATGTATCTTTGTACATTTAAAATTGAATCAAATATTTTTTATTATAAAAGGACGGTCGAAATTATGTTCTAAAATTTACGCAACTGACAGAGCTGTCAAATTTAACATTTCGCCCTCGCAGGCTGATAGCCCTGTTACTTTTCTATAAAAAAGGTATACTTCATGACTTATGAAAAAATGAACGGTTGTCAAGATAATTAAATTTTTGTATTTTGCGTATAGCCCCAACCGGGGACACAACGCAACAGAAAAAAGTTAAGAATGAAACATATGGATTAAAAGATGTTACTTCAGTAAATGCTCGATATGTCCTCCATCTAGTTCAATGCACTTCCTTATTCTTTAAGATTATTTTGTTGCACTCTAAATAGCATTTGTGGATTCTGTTTAATTTCATTACAATTATGTTCTATTCTTGCCATCAACTCTTCTCTTGTATAAACCGGAATTGAATATACCAATTATTTTAGGTAACCCCACAGGAAGAAGTCAAGGGGGTTAAGATCTTGTTACCTAGGCGCCCATAAGTGTGGTCCGCCTCGCCCAATCCACCTATTATCAAATGTTGCGTTGAGGTAATTTCTAACTTCACGACTAAAGTGGGGCGGTGCCCCATCATGCATGAAATACATCTCCTTTCTTGTTTGCAATGGCACATTTTCTAGTAGGTAGTAGTTTAGATCGTATTGTAAAAAATTCAAATATCGGGCACCGTTTAATCTATCCGGTAAGAAAAAGGGGCCTATTAATTGGTTACCAATTATTCCTGCCCATACATTAACTATGAATCTTTGATGGTGTTTGCCTTGAATGACTAAATGAGGATTTTCATGCAACAAAATAATCTTAAAAGAATAAGGAAGTGCATTGAACTAGATGGAGGACATATCGAGCATTTACTGAAGTAATATCTTTTAATCCATATGTTTGCACTCTTTTGACCTGCTCTATATAACCCTTTAATTTTTCCCCGTAGGTAGCGGACACCCTGTACATTATTCATCATACTATTTTGGTATTCGGTTTGTAACGTTATCAACCAACATTTGATATTCATGTAACGACATAATCAGGGTGTCTGTATCATAAAAATACTCATAATGGCGTCTCATGAAAGCAATATCAGCCGGTTATAAAAATATCCCACAGAGGCCATGATTGGAACCCAGCAGCGTGACTTATGACCCAAGATATACTCCTAGAGGAAGTGGCATCTCGGTAGACAAAATAAAACTGCACTAATGTTCATTTTATTGTTAGAGACAAAAGCTATTAAAACTATTACGGAAAGTATCCCCATTATCCATTAGATGTGCTGTTTTCAAGAAATTGTGATGGGGCGATTTTATGATGCCCGTGTTATAAACACATTTTTATCGTTTATTCCCAGGGTGAATAGCTGCTACCTCCAGTCCAAAGATTAGAACCGCAATCAAGTTTTTAGTAAAAAAAATTAACTGAATATATGTCGCAGATTATATCATTTTTAATATGAATCTTTGAAAGGCAAAGCAGTTAGTGTAAAACTGTATTTAAAATAAAAATTCATGTCTGGTAAGTTTTATATTGTTCGAAATACCTACTTTATTTCATCATTTTTTTAAATTTATTTATTGGGAATTTTGTCACCTGACTAAAAATGAAAATATTGATGAAATAATAAAATTTCGCCAAATGCATGGATCAGTCATGTGTTATTTTTATGGAAATAATTCTGCCTTATCAAAAATTTTACACTGAAAAAATGTGGATCTATATCATCTCTCGAGAGTTTTACCAACTCTTCTTAATCCTCCAAAAACACCCATTCCTAGAACAATCTACAATAACAAAACTTGATGCTTCTCCAATAAATTTCAGAATATCTTCTCTTGTCAATATCTTAGATTTTTTTTGGAATATATTCTTATTGGAAGGCAAATATCGATATATGGAATATATCGATATTTGCTTCAAATAATCCTATAATCGATGATATTCTCCTATATTTACTTTTCTGCGCACTAATAATGTAGTCTTCAACATTGAATACTTTGTCCACAATGTGTTAAGGCTGAATGATTCTGACTAAAAGGTATAAAAAAATATAAATTATCAAAAATTATAAATATTTCTTTAAAGTGATAAAAGGTAATACACACCAGTTGTTGAAAATATCCCATTAACAGCTGTCACTGAATTTCTGCTTGTCCTAGTCTCAAAACGTTTATATTCTTTATCATAAAGTAACTTAGATTTCCTAGGCAGTAATTCTTCATTGGCTTTATTGGCTCTAGCAGCAACTATTGCTGGAATATTATTCATTCTGCCTTTTCAATATGTCTCCTCAGATTCAAACATCAAACTATCAAAATCAACAAATTTGGGGGTGTCATAGATACATTGTTTATATATTGAAAAACTGTTTTCATTGTCATTTACATTCAATTATTAAATTTAAAATAAATATAAAATCAGGTGTCTAAGTAAAAAATAAAACGTTGTATGCACCACGGGAGATACTAAGATGATATGATTATGCCCTTAGGCCTAAACGGCTCTTCTGTCGGAAGCAACTTGTCGTCTGCGGGCATACCTAATTATCGCTGTATCCCTTGGTACATAAATAACTATTTTGTATGCCTTATTATTATGGTATATTCATATTCTATTTTTTGTTTCAGGTACGTATTCTGAACTACATTTCAAGTTTCAGTAAGTAGGAATAAATTAATAATATTATAAAACTAAGAATATGCATTTCTTTCTAACGTGCGAAAAGTTCATATATTTTTAAATTTAGTTTAGATTAGAATGATTGGGAATGAGAATGAAGTTTACGTATACAAATAGATTTCAATTTCTGACTGATTAAAATTAAAAATAGTCTTTGGAAAGATATTTATCTACGGTTTAATAAATCTAGGTTATGTTTAGACTGTTACCATTTGCACACCCTGCTTAAAACAGAGTTTTCCTTAAAATATTGGTCTTTAAAATGCGCTTTCTAATTTTCATTTTATGAAGTTGCCGTTAATATTCTCACAAAAATTTGATAAAAGCTAATACAATATTTTTTTACTTTTTGCGAGTTTTAATAACTGTTAATTTATTCAATGTAAAAAATATGTGAGCTTTCCCGAAGATATGCCAATAATAAACTTCCTAATAGAAAACAAGCATACAAATAATATTGGTCTTGGTCTACAAATTAAATTTAGAATTATTCAGGAAATATTTAGCCCTACGTCCAAGAGATATAACACATCGCAGATTATTAATACTACGAGAGTAAACCAAATATAAACAGGATTTTATTAAAAAAATATATATTTATTGAAAAGCAAAAAACAAATATAATTTAAAATTCTATATATTCTCCTGCTTTAGAAATAAATATATTTTCCCAGTGAGAAGGAAAGTTTTTTCATAGGAGCATCGTAGAATGAAGCTGAACAAATGAAAATCGCAGAGCAAAAGGTCTATACTCTAGGAAGGATGATCAAGTTGAGCCCAGTACATTTCTTCTAGTTTTCCCACTGTTAGAGCTGCAATATGGGACCTGCTGTTGTCGTGGAGGAGAGTGGCCTCTCGAATCGGTTGGTCTCGTCTTTTAGGCTTTATGCAGCCCTCACCTCGTCGAATAGTTGGCAGTAGTAAAAAAGGTTGAAAGAACCTTGGCAGCTGACAGTCGAGTCTTGACTTTCACTGGAGTTGCCTCCCCTTTCCACCGCCGCACCATACTAGCTTGTTCCAACTTACTGGTGAACCCACGTTTTATCGCAAGTGACGATGCGACTCAAAAATGTTTGTTTTGCACATCTTGCTGTAAGCCTCTGACAGATCTCCAAACGTCTCAACTTTTGGCCACACTCAGGCACACACCTTAGACAACTGTAGGTCATTTATAATGATCCCTTAACAGCTTCCATAACTTATTCCGACCTGTTCCGCAGTGTTGTATATTCTCACTCGTTGCGTTGGTCGTCTTCAAGAACGTCTCGAACCGTGCGAATGTTTTCGTCTATAATGCTGGTTCGAGGACGGCGATCGTGTTCCGTCGCTTGAACGCCTTCACGAGCAAGAAATTTTATAATTACGCGTTGGTCAGTGGAAAGGTGACGAATTAGTTGGGAGTGTGGAATGGCTCCCAATGACCCCACCCAAGCATACAACAAGCGCGGACCCACTTCTACCAACCGCTGACACTCAGAAACAAAATCCCATTTATATTTGATTTACCCTCGTATCATTTAAATACAAAAAATTCTCAACGTATTGGAATACATGCAATAAGAAATGTTATTGCACAAATAGCTACAGATCTAAAATTACCCTATCCAACAGAACCAGTCACAGTTATGGCAGGACTTCAGCCACATTATTTATAGTTGTGAGTTTAGATGAAGTTTGAAACATTAAGTGGATGGAAATCTTTAATGGCAGACTCTATAGAAAATTCTATTCAGAATACAGTAAACACAGCAAATAAAATTCTTAATATGGTAAATAATTAAAATCAACCTGAAACTTCCAGAAACGAACCCAATATTATTGATGAGACAAGTATTATGATTCCTTAATTGTTCGTAGGATCAAATTTATTAATTATGATATTAATAACAAATAAGTTATATAAACTGGTCAATGTTATTGTCAAATCATTGAGGGCAGCACAAGAAATATTATACACGCCACTCTGAAAAAGTGTATTTATAGGGCTCTCATGGTTTTCAAGGTCCGCCTTTTTTTTCTGAATTTGACACGTAAAGAAGTATATTTGCTCAGGGAGACGAAAAAAATCATCAAATTATCTAAGTGTCACTTCGATAATAGAAAAAGTGTATTTCGTTTTCTGATTTTCTCCATATTAAGGAAAAATAAAAACTAAATTTTTCCCTCTTGAATTTTCAGTGAGGAATCACTTTTTTAATATTTTTCAAACCTATGTATTCATAACTTTTATACATTTATTTATACTTTTGCTTTGTGTCTTTTCAATTAGCATTATTTTTATTGTCTCGTATGTAGGTAGTCGAAATGCTATCTTTGCTCCCCAAATTAAACACGAACCGGAATCTCGAATTAAGCTGACAATAGCAGTCATAAATTCTGCATCCACTGTCACATTGAGCTGTCCGAACCTGAACTCCGTCTTCACCTGCGTTGCCTTTAGAGGCACCATAAATTAATTGTTCAAAGAAAGCCCATATGGGACGGCATCTCTTTGCCATATCCATTCGCGCTTTTTTACCCAATTGTCGTGATTATGTAATGGCCTGTAAGGTGACGCAGTGGATATTACGAATGGCGTATTTAAGGTAACGGCAACTGCCGCAACAACTCTAATTAAACGATTCCTTTTAGAGTTGCGACAACTCCGCGAGCAGTACGACACATGCCCGGAATGCTATTTCAATCAAACTGTCGATGTTTCAAGGTTTTGGTACCTGTCAAAATCGGTAAGATCTGCGGA
This sequence comes from Anoplophora glabripennis, assembly GCF_000390285.2. NCBI lineage: Eukaryota > Metazoa > Arthropoda > Insecta > Coleoptera > Cerambycidae > Anoplophora > Anoplophora glabripennis. The sequence continues at coordinate 279,121 of NW_019416523.1, read as the reverse complement.
ATGTCCGGAAGGTGTTTCATGGCGTAACATGTTTTAATACGTTTAATGATGACATTGATACTCCTATTGTTACACCTACCATAAAATATGACTAGGACCGTGATTTAGAAAAAATAAACATTAGCTGATCTTAACTTGTATAATTTCTTCAATTGACATTAACTTTCCACTGTTAGTGCTTAAGATAATAACCTAGTATATTGAATGATGAAGTACAGTAATTTATTACAAGTTTTGAATATATTCAAAAAACTTTTTTCTGAAATTTCAGCTTGATTTTGAACCTAACCATTTTTAGATGCAAGTTTATAAGAACTATCTTTTCATTTTGATGATACAGTTAAAGTTACAACTTTAATTAATTTTTAAATCAATACATTGCTTTTAATTTTTTATAAAATTATATTTGAGAACTTAACGAAATCTTAGGTAATTTTTATTCAATTTTACTCAATAATGTATCAATTTTCTGTCCACAACCGATTGAGTGAAATTTTCACTCTATTAATATGAGTACAACTAAAATTTTATATTGTGAAATTATAGTGAAACTATTGCAACAGAAATGAATGAATTTTACTCAAATCTGAGTTTCTGCTAACTATCAAGTGAGGGACTTTTGACTTTATTCTGTAAAGTATGTAAAACCAATGAAGAGTTGACTTTTCTGTAAATTTAACTATTACTGACTAATTTTTTACTCTGACTTGGTTTATATTCTCTTTAAATTTTAAATATTACAGTCATAAACTACTAAGCTGACAGTGGTTTCTGCACAGATCTGTTCTGCACTGTAAAAAATCGATGTGGGTGAAAGCAATAAAGATTCGGAGTGAATCCATTGAGTAAAATTATTGAGTACATTTTCACTCAATATTGGGCATTTTGATCATTTTATTCATTTGTGATTATATTTAAACTAAAACTGAGTACTACCACTTAAACATAGGTACTTCTTAAATAAATTCTTTACGTATTTGGCGCACTTGTACCTAAATCAGAGTAAACGACCTCATTACCGAGTGAGTTTAAATGTATATTAATTTCCAGTAATTTGAATGGCGCCGTGAAGATGGCACCACTTACATATTGCGGGCGGATCGCGGCCAGGACAGGAGAAGTCCCTGTGAAGTAAATTAATTTATATCCTAATTAATCATTTATGAGTAATTTATTTTTGAACTCAATATTTAGTTAATTCAAAACCAAGTCTGAGTAAAAAATGACTCAATAATAGTTCAATTTAAATCTGATTAGAGAAAAAATTTAAATTGGTTTTATATACTCAGAACAGAGTCAAATGTTGCTCAACTGATAGTTAGTAGATAGTAACTCGGATTTGAGTTAAACTCACTCATTTTTGATCCAATAATTTAACTCAGTTATACTCATACTAATAGAGTGAAATTTTCACTCAATCGGGTGTGGACAGAAATTGATGCATTATTGAGTAAAATTAAGTGAAATGAGTAAATTTTTTTACAGTGATAGAGACACTATTTTAGGTCTCGATTAAAAGAATTCGTTAACTGATTAGACGAATAGATTCTCATAACCTACATGTTACGGATACGTAAGTAAGTATAGGTAACAATCTAACTATCCGTTTATTTAACCAAATATTAATCGAGGCTCAATATATTATTGTTTTTAGTCACTGTAATCAAACCACTGCATTTAAACACAATTGTGACGAAAATAACCGGATAAACGAATACTTGTCCAGCACTACACGCCATACATCATGCCACGAGAGGGATGACCTAATGAGGATGATGGGAATAGACAAAGACAACTCACGACAACCGTAGAATGGGATGGCGTCACTCAATAATGAGGACATATATATTTGAGTAAAAATACTCAGTTTTAGTTCAAGTATTATCACAAATGAGTAAAATTATGAAAATGCTCAATATTGAGTGAAAATGTACTCAATAATTTCACTTCGTAACTTTATTGCTTTCGCTCACACCGATTTTTTTACAGTGTAGCAACGAGAGATGACTAATAATGAGTAGGTACCTAGTAATTGGCCGAAACGTATAATTCTTTAAAAAATCATACAAACCGCGGCTGTCCTGCCTTCAGACCCCGATAAATATGAGATTATAATTCTAGACGAGCGGAGATTTATTTGCCACTAATCGCACCGCCAATGGAGAACCGACTATAAACAAGAAGGTATGCGACACCAGTTTTTGCGATTCAAATTAAAATCAAGTGGTAATGGGTAAACATAAACTCCAATCAGAATGATGAATAATGCACTAAGTAAGCGCAATTAATTATAATTGCTCGCCACATTGACATTTCTCGATAATTTAGTGCCTGTATTAGACTACTATATTGCATCGGGGAGTTATCTCTTCCAGCTTGTATTTAATTTTCCATTAATAGATTTGCAAACCGGTATGTTTAATATATCCACATTTTTGTTATGTCGCCAGGTCTCGAATTGTTGCTGGTAATAAATATTGTTCGTAAAAATTTGGATATATTATTATTTGTGCAAGTCAGTTTGTCTGACCTGACTACTGATCTGTATTATAGATAAGAATAATCGATCGGATGAACCGACGCTAAATATTTTATGTCATTCTGAGAATTGAGTGAAATTTCACTCAAATTGCACTCAAACAATTTCTATCCGCATCCGATTGCAACAAAGAATCAGAAATACTCGTAACAGGGTAGATAATGGTATCCTAGATTTTGTCTTTATCTAAAAAGAATTGCGTGAAATTTCAATTCAAATTGCACTCAATAATTAATTAATTTTTATCCGCATCCGATTGCAACAAAAAATCAGAAATAATAGGGTAGATAATGGTATCTTAGATTATATCTTTACACTAAAAAGAATTGCTTGAAATTTCACTCAAATTGCACTCAATAATTAATTAATTTTTATCCGCATCCGATTGCAACAAAAAATCAGAAATAAAGGATAAATAATGATATCCGAGATTTTAGCATTACACTAAAAAGAATTGGGTGAAATTTCACTCAAATTGCACTCAATAATGAATCAATTTCTGTCCGCACCCGATTGAGTGAAATTTTCTTTCTACATATTAGTATGAGTACAACTCAACTGCCAACTATCGAGTGAGTTATTTTTTACTCTACTCTGAGCATTGAGAACAATTAACAGGTTACCTTTTCTCTAATATGATTTGAAATTAACTATTAATGAGCAATTTTTTGCTCAAATTTGGCTTTTAACCGACTAAATATTGAGTGAAAAAAAATTCAATCACTTTTTCAAAGGCTACACGAGATGTTCTTGTACTTTAGCGAATGAAATAATAAACGACGCATTTGGTTATGGAATGGAAGGGGGGATGGGCGACTCAAAAATGAGGACTCTGGTTAAAGCACAAGTTTACTAAATACAAATTTATTTAGAGTACTTATTGAACCAGTACCTATATTTGGGTAAAACTAATCAGTTTTAGTTAAAATGTTATGATAAATTAGTAAACTTCTCAAAATGTTCAATATTAAGTGAAAATATACTCAATAATTTCACTCAATGAATTCACTCGGTATCTTAAATCTGTTCAACACACCAATTATTTACAGTGTAGTAATAGAGGTCGAGCTAGTTTGCTAGCGACTAATTATTCACATGCATTGATATGAAAAGTCAAGATCGCGGTTAGTTCTTGTACCATTCGGAAGAAACTCGCGATGCTCGGCCTCTTTGTAGTGAAGAACTGGACTTAATTTCACTTAATTTCACTCAATGATATATCAATTTCTCCACACTCGATTGAGTGAAATTTTCACTCTATTACTGTGAGCACAACTAAAAATTATGAGTGAAACTATTGCAACAGCATTTAAACACAATTTTCATGAGAAAAACCGAATACTTGTCCAACACTACGCACCATACATCACGAGAGGACCTTCTAATCGGATGATGGGGGATAGACAAAGACAACGCATGTGATTAAAGAATGGTTGGGGTCACTCAACAATGACAGGTGTACAAATACGAGTTTATTTGCAAAATTTATATGTAGATTTGAGTGAAAGTAAAATCAGGCGTTCACTTACGCCGATTTATTTACAGTATGTAAATAGACTAGATTTGTCTTTTGAGTTCTAAAGATAAAACGTCTATTTTTTAACCATTTCTCTTTATCTTTTCAATTTGGTGTTAATTAAAAATTCCAATTACAGGGTCTTTAAATATATTGTTACCAGAACATTGCCTATTATTTTAAATAACACGAGTACTTATGTCTATTACTTATGTCTATTACTTATGTCTATTACTTATGTCTATATTACATGGTATTTTATTTTTGTTTCTTCTGCTTACTGCATTTTGCCCAACCTACTTCTTTACGAATTACTGCACATGCTACTACGTTATCGTAAAATACGAGCATCATTTAAAAAACTGTATATTAAAGGTAATAGGGCGTAATATATACAACCTTTATTTCATTTTTTTTTCTTATTTTATAAGGTATACGCGGCATGTTTTAGTTTCCCCATCAACATATTTACAAACCGGTAAGTTTAATACATCCACATATTTGTGATGTTCTCAGATCTCGAACTACTTACCGCTCGTCATGTTTTATTACTGGGAAAAGAGGTATTTTAATATTAATTGGTGTCGAAACCCAGAGGCCTGCCTATTATGTATTTAGAGTCTGATTCTTGTATTACATCCTCATTAATTAGATGTAAGTTCTCAAATTACCTGTTTGACTATTCATTTGTGTCAGGTACAAAAGGAAGTAGATTTTTCTTCCTTGATTAGTGTTGATTAAAAGTTAAAGTTATTTCAGGATTATTGAAACATTCAGTTCACGCCTGTCAGTTTTTGTACGTGAGAATCTTGATAGACACAAATAAGTTGTTAATTCTAATTTTAACGTCTTCTCGTTACTCATTTATTAGGTAGATAAATTAAATTTAAAATTCAGCCAGCGTTATCTTAAGTTATATCCCTATGACGGATTATCTGTTTAAAATATCTTGTGATATATTGTAAAAAAAAATGTTGATTTGGAAATGTTTTTTAGAAATAATTTGATTAGAGGTTGCAGCAGTTTTTAGGAATAAAAAAGCAAAATCTGTTCATACAAAATCTTAACGAACTGTTCATATCAACATAGCTGTTACGTTGTTAATGATCATGCAAATTCAGTAACAATTGTGATAAACAAAACCACATCCATATTCTTGAATGACACAAATGTCATACTATTCGTACGATCGGAATTATTAATGCGGCAATTAATTCTGTGGTTTTGATATATTCTGCGTAACAGATGTTGAAGCGGAAGGTTCTACCTGAGATACTGTCTAAATTATTTTTTCATTTTCCACATTTTAGAGGTAGCTTTTGATATATTTCAATCTTTCTTCATTGTGATTCATCCATAGGCTACAGTGGAAGAACGCCAAACGCCATGTTCTTCAGGGTGAACAAATCTCTGCCATCTTCAAGTAACCTATAGGCAGAAGATTGCCTTAACCATGCCTATTTTCCAAATTTAAATGTTCAATAACGCGTTTTGTTAACCCATTATGATATGCGTTCCTATACAGGGATGGCCAGAAGTACGGAATAAAATTCATATCTTTTGAATGTGTTAATTTTTTTTAAAACGCCGAAACACGCTAACTGATTTTGATTTTTTTCCATCTTTCGGTTATATAATAATTAATTTTTCTCCAACCCCCTAACCCCCAGCTACCCCTACTTTTTTTTCAAATGGAAACATAAGGCATGAGGGGGCTCGTTGAAAAGCTTATAGAAAACCGAATCCAGCCATACCAAATAAACAAGTTTTATTTTTTCAATAGCAAGGTTTTTAGGGTTGTATAAAACACCTACTTAACAAGTGAAATAAAATTTAATTATCTTCAGTGTTATCCTCCATGAATTTGCACAGAATAAAATAAAGAATTTGAAACTGTACCTATCACTGCTAACGCAAAAAAGATATATTTTTTATGTTGCGTTTTTTTGGCACCACTTACTTGCCAGGCTTTCTGGTTAATTTTTCGCTTTAGTTGTAAATTGGAGTTCGAAACGTTACTATTGTGTCAAAATCAAGTTATTTACTGAATTGCAATGGTATTGTCGGAAAGGCAACGCATCGAAATCTTGATATTGCTTGGATGTGGAGACAAAATAAGAAGTCAGGCTGAAGTGCGCGATTTATTTAATGCGAAATATCCCGAAAACCAAATCTCGCAAGGGACAGTTAGTAAAATATTTCACAAATTTGAGGAACACGGTACAGTACAGACTTTGCCCAAAACTGGACGGGCACGTGCTTTGAATGAAGAAAAGAAATTAGACATTGCATTAGAACTTGTTGAAAATCCTCATACTTCAACTGTTTCATTGGCCCGCAATCACGATGCTTCTCGAACTGCAATTCGAATGTTTCTGAAACAAGAGAAATACCACCCCTATAAGGTATGTCTTGTCCAAGAGCTTTTGGAAGACGATTATGATAGGCGATTACAATTTTGTGAGGAAATGATGAGACGGTGTGACGACAATAATGGTTTTCAACGAGACGTACTTTTTTCGGATGAAGCTACGTTTTATTTAAATGGAGTGGTTAACAGGCACAACTATCGCTTTTGGTCCCAGGAAAATCCACACTGGACATGCGAATCGCATACGCAGCATCCACAAAAAGTTAATGTATGGGCAGGTATCATCAACAACAGAATCTTGGGCCCATTCTTTTTTGAAGAAAATCTTACTGCCGCACGCTACCTGGATTTCCTAACATTTGACCTGATACCTGCTCTAGCTGTGATTTTCCCTCATGAAATTGATCCAGATATACCGAATGAAAGAATTTGGTTCCAACAAGATGGCGCTCCCCCACATTTTGGTATTGATGTTCGAAGATACTTAGATGAAATGTTTCCAAATCGCTGGATTGGTAGACGGGGTACAGTTGAATGGCCGCCAAGATCCCCCGACTTAACACCCCTGGATTATTTTCTTTGGGGATATTTGAAAGAAAGAGTCTACCAGGACAGACCGGATAATATTGAGAATTTAAAGAACAAGATTAGGGCGGAGATGCATAATTTACCAGCTGAAGTCATTCAGAATGCTGTGGACAGCTTTTACTATCGTCTTGGAGAATGCCAAATAGTGAATGGAGGACATTTTCAGCATTTGCGACATTGAGTTTATTTTTGTAAATTATCTAGTTGTTTCAATTTCTAAATGAAAAAAAACTTGTTATTGAAAAAATAAAACTTGTTTATTTGGTATGGCTGGATTCGGTTTTCTATAAGCTTTTCAACGAGCCCCCTCATGCCTTATGTTTCCATTTGAAAAAAAAAGTAGGGGTAGCTGGGGATTAGGGGGTTGAAGAAAAATTAATTATTATATAACCAAAAGATGGGAAAAAATCAATAACGTGTTTTTGTGTTTTAAAAAAAATTAACTCGTTCAAAAGATATCAATTTTATTCCGTACTTCTGGCCATCCCTGTATACTGAAAATAGCATATATCATTAAGGGAGGAAATAGTTTTGTAATGTTCATATTTACAGGTCGCATGTTAATGTATTTACGCTAAAAACTGCGTTTAAAGGAGCAATCATCATTTGTAATTGTAAAACTTCTGGATTTATGATTTCTTCCATCTCGACCACCAGGAAACGACCATTATCTTCTACATCGTTTATAGTCAAGTGGATCAAATCTTATCTTCAGCATGAAAACTCTAAATATTATAATTATCTTTGTTAATAACCACTTCCCATCTGTATGAAATATATGAATTTTGTAACTTGGTCTGCAGTTAATATCTTTGACTTTTTCGTTGTGTATCCAACAGTTCTTCGTTTAAAAAAGTTAATAGCTTGCGGAAAATTTGTGACCTTCACAGTTTCTTTTATAGCTATGCAGTATTTTATCATTGAAAATCGACTCCATAAAGCAGAGAGTTTCACGAATTAATAGGGATACGGATAAATAAACCAGAAGAACATCATCACTTTCATTTTTAACATTTCTTTGCTTGTGCTATTCACAAAATTCCCGCTACTGATTTTCGTATTTTTCTTTAAACTTTTGTAGCAGTAATTCTGTTACATACGTTTGCTGTTTGAAGCGGTATTTCGCTGGTGTTTCACCTAAATGGTCTTCTGAGGATAACATTTATAATATATAAATGTAGAAACCAACACCACAGCGAGTGCATAGGAAAATTTTTATCGTGCACTGAATGAAAAAGGTGACCTTTCTCTTTTCTATGCAAACTCTAAACAGAGATATAATGAAAATACATTCTTTTACTGATTCTAGTATATGTCACAGAAAAATAAAAGTTCTTAAATAAGACTTTGAATATAACAATTGTTATACGGTTGACGTAGAACCACTGAAAACTGTTAAATAATATGTAGTGAGATCTTGTCAAGATGCAGCTAACATTTAAATAAATAGAAGTGAAACAGATTGCTGTACCCACTAATTCCTTTAATACCGACATGTGGATATATTCCTTCTGAGATAATTCATTTTTAACCCGTTCCGAATTTTTCCTGCAAACGGGTGTGGACATGATGTTATTAATAGAATTTGCCACCATACATAAAATACGTCTTTTTCATGTATTACTTTGCATAACTACTTTTATACGAGGTTCTGGCGATGTTTTTGTGTGACGTAATGTCGGATCAGAGAGTTTGTGATTTTTGATATTTTGTGTTAAAAACAGAATTAAGTGCAGCGAATCGTTCAAAATGTTAAAGAAGGACTTTGACGACAATACTGTGTCACAGCAGAGTTTGTATGGTAATGGAACAAATGTTTTTGGGAAGAAGACGTCGAAGATGAGGCGAGATCTGGTCAAATGTTATCAAATTTTATCAGGAATATCGAATCCAATATTTCCTCCAACCCTAATAAATTCTGGTCTTATATAAATAACAAGAAGAAAAACTGTTGTATACCTTCTAGAATCTATCTGGATGGTGAGTCTTATGAAAATTTGCAAGATATTGTAAATGCTTTTAGTAGATTCTTTTCTAGTAACTATTCATCTGCTGCAGCCCAAAACAATCGTTGTAATGATGGCAATTCTAATATTTTATATATTGAAAATATTTCTGAAAACGAAACCTACCTTGCACTTAAATCGTTGAAACCTAAAATGACAACTGGGCCAGATTTCATTCCATGTTTCCTGCCTAAAGATTGTGCTTCTGTGCTATGTAAGCCAGTAAATTTTCTTTTTAACTTAATTCTTAGTACATCGACTTTTCCCAACAACTGGAAACTATCCCGAATATGTCAAATTTTTAAAAGTGGAGACAGACGCGACAATTACGATAATTTCTAATTTGGCCAAAGCTTTTGAAACTATAATCCACTCCTCTATATACAATCATGTAAGTAATATCATTAGCCCCTGTCGACATGGGTTTATAAAGGGCAGATCTACCAATACTAACCTACTTTCAATAAAACAGTATATATCAGAAACCCTTGATAATCAAGGTCAAGTAGATGTCATTTATACTGATATGACAAAAGCCTTTGATCGTCTACACCATAAGATTCTTATAGACAAACTTGATCACGTAGGTGTTTCTGGTAAGTTGTGTCAACTATTTAAGTCTTACCTTCATGACAGACTTCAATTTGTACAATGTCAAGGATTTAGCTCATCTCAATTTATGGCACTACCTGGGTTCCTCAGGGGTCAATCTTGGGTCCTTTGTTATTTAACATTTATGTAAACGATATATCTTCATGTCTCGATGTTAAGTACCTACTATATGCTGATGACATGAAAATCTACCGTTGATCATGGTGAATTGTTGCAGAATAACTTAGAACGAATTAATGACTGGTGCAAGGTGAATCATCTCAATTTAAACATTAAAAAATGCAACGTTTTGTCATTTTCTCGCAAGCAGAGCACATTGGTCTTTCCTTATAACTTGGATGGCATCCTTCTTTCAAGACCCCTAACATTCAGTGATCTAGGAGTTACCTTTGATCCTAGATTCTCATTTGCCGCTCATATAAGTGCAATCGTTACGAAAGCCAGCAAGAATATGGGTTTTATTATACGCAATTCGAAGGAATTCCAATCGGTGGATGCATTACTTTGCCTGTACTATGCTTTTGTTCGCTGCAAACTGGAATACTGTTCTTCTGTTTGGTATCCTAAATATGGCAATCAGAAGTATATGATTGAATATGTACAGAGAAAGTTCTTGAAACACGTATATTTTCAGCTGCATGGATTTTATCCACCAACCTATAGATGATATGTTATTGGCAGAGTACAAAGTTAACAGCCTAGATTCCCGTAGACTCTGTATTGCTATGATTATATTGTTTAAGATCGTTAATAATTTGATGGACTGTCCTGAAATCCTGAACAGACTAGAATTCAATATACCTCGCTTAAACTCTCGGCATCGTGACACCTTTAGACTGCTTTTTCTGAAAACGCATATGTTATCATCATCTCCATTGTTTCGGATGTGCAAGAGTTATAAGTCGCTCCAAGGTTCAATAGACTTGTTTTTTTCATCTGTTTCCAAAATCAAGACTATAATATTGGGATCTTAGTATTCCTCATTCTTGTTTTAGTTTGTGCTATTTATATGTTTTAAATCTTTTGCTTAACTTAACTTGTTTAGTTTGTCCATTTGCTTGCTTTTTTTCCTTTTCTTTTTTATTTTACCTGTTACGATTGTTTTTGTTTTATTATCTTAACTTTATATATGTAAATACTTATGTGTGTAATTAGCCTGCCCGGTAATTGGTATTTAGCTGTTGGGCAGATGTATCTTAAAATAAAAAAAAATAAATGTGGAGGTCCTTTTAACTGTTTCGACTTCGACTACACTGTAATCACTAATTTTTACTGCCCGGTCGCACAGTTAACAAGGAGTCCACCTACGAGTTTTGCGCAATTTGCGTGAGGCAATCAGGGAAAACGACAAGAACGCACACCGACGCGTACCGCTTTGCTTATTCATTCAACAGTTCTTGGCGAAACACAACAATGTTTTGATGCCATTCCGGACATGATCCCTGTGATTTTTTCCTATTTCCCAAACCCAAATGGAGAGGTACTCAATAGATGAGAAAGGCAAAGTTACAAGACGATACCTAAAGAGGCGTTCTACCAATGTTTTTCAAACTAGAAACTACGTTGTCATAACTGTATAACACTACAGGTGAATGGGATGGGAAAAAAATAGAAGATTAAATAGATACTTTCTGAGAAAATTAACATTTGCCGTTACTTTTTTATCAAACCTCGTATTTTATATTGTGTGGTTCATCATTAAACTAGAAAACTACATTGCATTAGCATACATTTTTTTGGTTTTAATAGCTACATATTCATATTTCTGTTAAAAATATGTTTTTGGAGGATCATCTAAATCCGAAAATTTTCCTGTGCAGTTTACATCAGCAGACAAAACTCTGTTTATATGCCTTACTCTGTTAATTAATCAACTGAAGAGATTTGCGTAAATAATTACTTACATAACTGAAATGGAAAGCATTTTAAGAAATTATAGGATTATTATTTTATATGTAGACAAATTATAACTTAATATGGTGTTAAGTTTCACTGATTTAATTAAAAAAATTTATTATTATGGCTAACCGCTTTATAACGTATATTTTAATTTCAAGAAGTTGTAGGTTGTAGATGTGTAGACCATACATTTAATTAATCAGTTTTTGTGAAATTACCACCGACACTTGTTTATTTTATTCCAGAAATTACAATCAGTGTCTGTTTGAACTATGTTGAGTACATCTTTATTATTGTAAATGTAATGTCGTTAGAAAATGAAAAAGACAGATGTAACATATTACAAAATTATGTAAATTTATTAAAACTAATCCTAAACTAATTGGGCTGTGTTTCGAATACCCACCTGTACCTATAAATTTTAAAACGTCTTATACAAGGTGGTCACCGTTAGGGGGACGAATTTAAAAAAAATGCATACCTGAACATTTTACATCAGTGCTGTCACATTCATCATGTCATGGTACGATAATAATGATGATCCGTAGTCAATTATATATTTAATTATTTAAGGAGAATAGAACATTTATTTATTAAGGCTTTTTTTCCTCTGTTTATTGTACTTTGCCACCTGTCAAAAAAAATGTTAAAATTTTTTTAAATTTATAATTAAATAAATAAACCCTTGCACCAAAAACTTGGCTGAAAAATAGTATTTTAAAGACAATCACTGACTGATCCTTTTGGACCAAAGTTCATTTAATTAATTTTAAAACAATTTCACAAGAGACATAAACCAAAATATACAGAAAAGAAAGCAACATATAAATAACTTCTGATAATAAAAATAAACAGAAATAGTCAGAAAAATTGGAATAATGTCTAAGAATTCGGAACATAGCGAACAAATCACATTATTTTCATTGATGCGAGGCTTGCGAAAGACTTGAATATCAAAAATATGTAAGAAGTACCAGGAATATGATGTGTCCACTCGTTTCCAGGGTTGTGCCCAAGAAAAAATCTAATAAATGCAGAGTTTTGGCTGCTTTTTAGAATTTCTTCTTCTTGCAGTAAAAAAAAATGATGATACAAAGTGTAATATGGGTCTATTCCGTAAAGCCGATAATTTTTTTGTGTGCCTATGTCATTAGAGTTGAGTTTATAGTGCTCATTTGCAACATTTTTCATGCTTCTACCAATGTTATTGAGCATTTGGAATAATGTCAGTTTTAGTTAGGTAAAGTAACATAAAAAGAGTGGTATTTTGTACAAGGTAGGAATCCTATAATTAATAATATATACCTGTCTCTAATACACGGTACAAACTACAGAGCCTTCATGCATGTTTCAACCAACATTGAAAGGCTGGTATTGGTAACGAAACATCTCCAAATCTTATATTAATGATTCGTTTACAGTGAACAATGACAAACTGTTACGTCTACGCTTTAGATAATTCGATCGCTAATTGGTTGAATAGAATATCGTGAAAAATTACCCCGATCGTAGCCGGTGAAACAGAATATTGTGTTTTAATGTAATCTTGATTTTATTGTTTTAATATTTAATTTTCACGTGGCATTTATGAAAGTTCTGTACAATAAATATAAAACAAAATGTAACATTTTTGTGTCTTTGCCATTGAAAATATTGTGATATCTTCAGGTGCATCAGAACAATATACCTTTTTAGTAGTGACGTCACATACGCCAAATAATAGGCAACCCCACAGTGCACATTGTCATGAAGAATTTCCCAATATTTTTACTAGATCGATTTTCGACCTTATGTATCTTGGACATAAGTCCCAAAAAAACGGCTTCTTTGTCATGACCTTAAATATTGCGATATTCTGGCAATATTTAAGAAGTTTCAAACCCCAAGTGACAAACTAATAGAATTATAGAATTTATATATTTAAATTTATCGAACAATATTAACTTTTATAGCAATTAATAAATTAAAATTATATCAATGTTACTGAGCATGCGCATTAAAGATAATTTCAATGTAAGCGAATTAGCCTTGCAACAGGATATCATTCAAGAAATTTTGTTATTATTAATAGTACGTCTACAATAAACCACTTGAAGAAACACTACTTAAACATAATATTACAGCACAACACCAAGAAAAACAATAAAAATATTTAGTAGAACTAGAAAATACCAAGATCAAATAAAAGAAGAGAAAATGCGCTAATGATGACAACGAGCGATGATAAATCAACAAGATCACACCTGTGTATGAGGCTATTCCTTCCTAGCATGCGCATTAGGAATAACACGGCTAATGTTAAATTTAGGAATATTCTTTTATATCGATTTTTATAAGTTTTAAGCACATTAGTGTATCTATTTTACCAAACACGTGTTCATTTAAAGTTGTTCATTTACATAGCATCTATGTAAATAGCACACAAGGGTCAGATTCGGTCCGCAACTATGACAATTTGTTGCTGGTTGCCTAAATATGCGACGTCACACTGAAAGAGTCTATTGTATATTTTTACACTTTGTTGACGAGTCCCTATAGCCGGTCTGGCATGTTAAATGCAGGTATTGTTTATATAATTTTTTTCCAGCAGTTTCAGTCGCTATAAAGTTTACCGCTTCACGCTATACGGCGCCGTGGGAAAGTTTTATGAGAAGCAGATAATGGAAACAATGTGTTTATGTTAATCAGACATAATAATTAACAATTCCTACTAATCGCATTCCCATGTGCGGATACCCTGCTTATTAATGAGTATATAATTCCTCGTAATAAACGATGTGTAGTAGTATATAATTATAATCTGAGAATTTGTTTAATTACTTGGGAGGAAACTGATACAGCTTATACCAGAAGTTTATTCTTTTTTTAAAAATTATATTCCGAACTAATTTAATTTAGCACAGAATAGGACTGTCATCAACTTTTTATGTTTTAATAGCATGACTCTGAAAATTGGTAGTACTACTTAGTTTTTTGGTGTGAGAATTACAAATTTGAAGCTTATTTTGACGTTGCTCCTAGAGGACGCTAGTTTAGCCGTATTATTTAGGTAAATCAAAACATATTTTTTTGTTTGTTGAGCTATGCTTAAAAAACGTTCAATTCTACATAAAAAATGTACACTTGTTTAGGTCACCTAACTTTATCGGTTTCTGAGTTATTTGCATTTAAAAGTTTCAATGTATTTTGTGGTGATTTTCTTTCAGGTGATTGCTATTCCTTTTCTAAATGGACTTGTGTCAAATTTCCATGTCAATAAATATTAGCGTATTTTGCGTGCAGGCGATTTATTATTCGTGCAAAATTATTAGCTAGTGATCAAAAAATACTACGACATAATAATTTTTCAAACAGTGAGATGCGTGTATTTTTGCTCAGGCTAATTTTAACGGACATGCAGTGGCCCGAAGATATGAACACATGTACCCAAATAGATTGCAACCTAGTCATAAACTATTCAGAAATCTTTTCAACCGGTTAGGCGAATCTGGATCTTTTCGGCCAAAAAGTAACCATGGTACTCTAAAATCTATCATAGTCAATGAAAAAGGAAATTTTAATTCGTGTTTTGGATAATTCCGATATGAGTACTCGTCGGTTAAGTGCGGCAACGGGGGTAAGCCAATCGTCCATTTGTAGAATTTTGTAAAAAGAAATGCTCCATCCATATCATTATACTCCGGTTTAGCAGTTATTGCCTCAAGATTTACCAGCTCGCCTACAATTTGCTCAGTTTGTACAAAATATGCAAATGGAAAACCCAGATTTCCTCAATAAGATTATTTTTACCTATGAGGCGACATTTACTAGACGGAAGGTTTTCAATTGGAAGAACAATTATTTGTGGTATTCCACATGCTGTAAAAGAAAGACATTTTCAGCATGAGTTTAAGGTGAATATTTGGTGTGATTTAATTTCTGGTTTATTCATTTCTTTTGAATTATCACCTAATCTAACTGGACCTCATTATTTAAACTTTCTTTAACATAATTTAAACGCACTTCTAGATAATGCTTCTCGCTTTAAAAGAGTATGTGGTTTATGCACGACGGTACGCCACCACATTTTGACTTGGAGTGATTTCTGTTGGCCACCGAGAAGTCCAGACTTAAACCTTCTGGACTTCTCAGTACCTATGGTCAAACTTGAAGGATGTGGTGTATCATGAAGAAATTAATTCTGTTGAGGAGTTGCGGCAGAAAATACAAGTAGCCGCGAAGGCATTTAAAAATAATAGGAACATTTTGTTTAGTATTAAGAAACAATTAAGAGAGTGTATAGTAAAATGTATTGAGGTAGGTGATGGACACTTCTAGCATTTGATTTAAGGTTTATTATCATTTTTGAGAATAAATAATCACCACAAAATACATACATTGAAACTTTTAAATGCAAATAACTTAGAAACGGATAAAATCAGGCGACCTAAACAAGAATACATTTTGTATCTAGAATTGAACGTTCGTTAACGTTTAGATTTTTAACTTTTCTTAAGCATAGCTCAACAGATAAAATAAAAATGTTTTGATTTACCTAAATAATGCGGCGAAACTAGCGCTCTCTAGGAGCAACGTCAAAATAAGCTTCAAAATCGTAATTCTCACACCAAAAAACCTACTAGGTCATACTATTAAAATTATCTCAATTATTGAGAAATTTAAAAATAAAATTTAAACCTTGAACGCCATGTATTTCTTAAACCAGCGACATTCGTATAAGGCATGATGAGCTCAAACATAATATTTTGGTGTCTAGTATCTCCAGCTTATTGTTGACCCATTCTTTCTGACTCACCCTGTATATTCCTAAAAAATGAAATAAACACCCCTTATTATTAACAAAAATATTGCGCAGACCGCAGTTTATTTATTATTAACAGATGTATAAAAATATTCATAATGAAAAATAAACATATGACAAAAAATAGTAAATACAAATGTAATTTCGTTGATAGAACAACGGATATTATTCATTTTTTTTGTCCACTTTCAGAGTAATAGTACTAGGCCAATATTCGACATTTATTTTGCGGATTCATAGGCGATCCAACGGGGCAATTAAAAGCACTGGCGAAATAAGGCGAATTTTGTAATCGACCTATCACTCTATAGCTGGGAGCTGCGTGAATAGGTTCTTCCCTTCTGGATTCATCCTTTTCCAATAGTTTCGGTTCGTAGCACAAGTATGTGCTTGCCATGATCCAAAATAATTGATCTGCAGTGTACTTTACGCCAGGAAGCATTTCTCCTAACTTTTTCGTCTGCTTCCATTTTCTGTAAGCAGTGTAAGCCAGGTTTACGCCGGAGAAATCCGCCACATTTTCCTCAAACACTGTACTATTCTGGAAATAAGAAAGTCTAAATAGTAAAACAGGATACTGGGTTTTATTAATAATTAATTTCTATTTACATAAAGCAATTTAAATCAGAATAGATTTTTGTACACTTATACTACGAGTAATCGGTGCAGAAACGTTGAAGACATTATCAAAAATTAAACCAAGTTGTAACAACTGGAATAACAGCGTCATTAACTTTTATGTGATTTCTCGGTAGCACATAAGAGTAGTTGTCACCAACATACATTATGTGAATTAGAACATTCTAGCTCACTGCAATGATTTTCTGTATAAATACTGAACAGCAATGGTCATAATATTGAGCCCTGAGATACCCCAATATCACGAATATTCTTCAGATAATTCTGTTTTCTAGTGCTAGTGCTATAATAGCAAACTATCTACATTTATACCAAGTTTAAATACCATAGTTTTATAAGTATAACGTAACATTGATTTAATAAATTTAGGAGTACTAAATTATTCTCGTATTAAGGGATTAAACTAATTGAACTAAATACAATCCTATCAATACATTCATTGTTCTTTGATGCCAAAAATTTGGGTATGCCAGCGATATCTAACTTCATTGACAAGATATCCAATGGTTAATATTGCAGGAAATAACTGCTCTATGAGCTATATGCTACGACTAGCATTGAATTATAACGTTTGATTTCATTTCATAGAATCTCTTAAGAATTTTTTTTGTGAATTATTTTGAATTAACCTTTATTATTATAAATATTATTATATTACACATTTTCTACTCTATTGAGTAGAAAATGTGAAAAAAGCGCTGATAATAAAATATATATATTTAAAAGAAATTTAGTACAAACTATTTACACTAGCTGTCGTTTCAAAATGTAATTTTTTAAAGCTTTTTATATAAAGGGTGTCCGCAAACTTCACCGACAACGTTTGATTGCATATTCCCGACGATAAGCAAATACGATCTACAAAAAAAAAGTTAAATAAAAATTTTTGGTTTTTGAGTTACAAACCTTCAAAGTTGTCAAAAATAATATTAATTTAATTAATAACTTCATAACCCTTTTACCGATCGCGTTAAAATTTTGCACATTTATTTGGAGTATTATGGCGAATGATTTCTTAAAGCTTCAATCAAATCAATATACTGAGTGATAGTTTTCTCCGGTTACCTCTCCCTGTTAACGGTCAAAACTTTTACAGTATAATTTTGTTCTATTAATATTTATTAATTCCATTCACAATAAAGCTACCTGGAGGAAATCTAAAGTGTGGAAATAGTGAGATCTTTCTATAGTAGTTATCTACTTTTCCATGTTGGTATTTGTCAAGATATTTCTTGGAAAGTCTGCATTATTTAACAATTTAGACATTGTTTCTGATTTTTTTTATTTTTAATAATTTTATTAATATTATTTACTAGCTGTATACTAGATATTTATTGCTGGTGCAATTCAATGTTAGTTGGGGCATGTTGCCCGTAGAGTAGCTGTTTCCTGCAATATCAGCAGTTAGAAATCGTCTGTGACGTTAAATACCTTTTGTTTACTTAGATTTTTGGTATGACAAAATTGTCGAGGAAAAAGGAGGTGTATGGAGCCTCTGAATGTTGCTCAAATATTATATCAGATACTCAAAAATATTTAGCTTCAATTGTTAAATGTTAAATTAAAAATTACGCACATTATTGAAACCATCCTTCTCCGGATATCTATTGTATCCGTTAATAATACACTGACTGACTTTTTTGAAATTGTTGGTGGTTCTGTTGGTCCACCAAGTATTTTCATCCATATCTTCATGGGGAGACAATTCTATGAAACCGTGAATGAATTCATGACCTATTATGCTTCCTAAAGAGCCGAGGTTCATATAATGAGGTCGCCGTTCGTCAATAACAATTCCTTGTAAAATTGGTGTAGGGAGAACTGAAAAAATAAAATAGTTAAATCTAACTTTAAAATTAATTAACATTTTGCGAATATGGCAGCAGAAACAAGTTTATGTTTTCATCTCCAGTATAATTTATGAAAAATATAGTAATGTAATAAATAAACTAAAGGTGACAAAAAAAATGTATGTCTTCAGTAGTAAAGTAGTTAATTATAAAAACCACAGGCTTTATCCAATGAATTGTGAGATAGAATTGGCAATAGTGTCATCAGTAGGCTACAGTCTAGCAGAGCCGACTTGGGGGTCGCTGGCCTTCACAGCTGACTCGCGTTTGAACTGTTTAGTTGTTTACAGAACCTTGTAGTTGTTGGTGTTGCGTCGATACCTTCTTTTTTACGTCTGCTGTATTCGCCGTGTGTATATAAATAATTATTTATAAATAGTAATTATTTCAAATGTGGTTTGACAGTGATCCCGAAGGTTACAGGGACATACATATTAAAGAAAATGACCTGTTTTGTACTGTGTGTGAAGGCATTATAAATTCTTGTTACAAAACTAAAGTGACAAGACATTTGAAGAGCCATGCCTCGTCCACCGCTGAAGACTCTGTATTTTTATATGAACTTACAGACGCCTTTAAACTAGAGAACCCCAAGTTCCGTAATTCCGTAAATTGGAATCACATGGACTATCCCTAAATGAACAATTTGATATAATGGATGATGTACAAAAAAATATATACGATGCCAATACGCCCAGTCAGTAGTAGGATAAAAGAAAAAATGCAGTGTTGGAAAAAAATCCAGGATACACCATTTTAGAAAACATATTATAATGTGATTAAATACTATTTGCAAATACAATAAATAAAATTTTTCTTTTATTATTATTATTTTAATTATTATTTAATTGATTAATTTTATTGATTGATTATTTTTATTTTTGTTCTTTAAGTGTATTAACAAAAAAAAAATATTTTTTTTTAATTTGTTTGATGAATGATAAGTGATTTTATTATTTTGGTTAATATGTAAAATTTGTTAGAATATGATTAGTAAAAACTATACTTTGTTTGGGATATACTGTTGATTGTTGGACGCCTTTAAAAGAAATTAATTACAATATTTACCTGCCATGCTTATCACTATGTAATGAACTTTATAGAGCTAGACCTCTTTCTCTCTGGGTACGCGGTTCTGGGATGTTATAACACTCTTTATATAAAAAAATTTTATAACCTTTTTATTTTGCACTTTAAAATTTACTTTAGTTAATAATTGATTATAGATCTAGATAATAAAAGATTAAAATTCAACTCGTGACAAATTAGATATATTAAACATAACTTCTAGTTATAATTGACAAAATTAATTTTTTATTCCTATAAACTAATGCTATTTTTATTCTAATTTTGTTAAATATTTTTATCGATCGATACTTTTAATTTAAAATTGAATTTAAATTTAAATTGTGCACTTTTGTTTTCTTTTATTTTGGAATAAAATTATTTCTCTATTTAAATAGCAATTTCGTTAAATAATTTAAATTTTATTATGGCCATATAACATATGCAACCTATGATAGATCAGAAGTGTGTTGCAAGTTGCTACCTTAGCTTAATTACTTATCTTGTCTTGAGTTTTCATTTCCATGCTTTGGTATTTCTAGTTTCAAATTCGATGGTCTCTGGATACATAACAGGTCCACTTTGGATTTCTCTTTCTTTCTTTCTGGTACTAAATTCTGGCACTGGTATTGTTCAGTACACTTCACTTGATTTTAACACTGTAGTTTTTTTAACTTTTTTACAAAATTTTGACAGTGAGAATTTGTACAATTGACTTTACCCTTTTAGGAACTTTTGGTTTTAATAGATTTTTCCAGGTTGATTCATAATCACTGAGAAATGTCGATTCGTCGTACTAGGTTATTTATTTATATTCGGGTACGTTATTTTTCATATAAAACTTTGATTTTACTTTGTTAATTTGTTTTTTTAGGCTTGACATGTTACATGTTACTTCGACGACTGCCAAATTACTACTCCCGTTTGTTTGGTCCCGTTCCTGTTTTTATAATATCCTAGACAAATGATTATCGTTGCTAGGCAATTGACGTTTCTTTGAATTTGTGAAAAATTTGCCTGGAAATTTTGGACTTATGCTTGCCTTTTAGGAAAAAGGATTATCATTTTTGGATTCCTTGGCTTATAACGAATACTTTGATATGCAACATTATATAGTACGGGTATTTCCTAACCTAATACAATTTTTAACATAATTATGCAAATCTCTCAAAAAAAAAACTTTTTCTAACTAAAATCTAAGCATTTGGGTCTAAACATTGTCCTATACATTTTACTTTTATTATATTTATACTGTCCATTAGCTTAAATTCTGTAATTTAGTCTGTTTACTTGTAGGTACTTGTAGGTAACCGTTTTCACTTTGAAAGTTTATCTAAAAAAAATGTTTTTATATGGAATGATATGAAGTATTGTAGTCTCTGGACATCAGTCTTTCACCTCATACACAATTATTCGGAATGTTCCACACACTAACTATAATTTCTAGAAATTTCTCCGTTGGGGATCGTTTTACATTGGTTTTATGAAAATTTAATAGTTTACAATATTGTGAATCTTATCTTACCTATGGAATTTCATTTAAGGTATAGTTAATTTAACATTTTATTACTTTTTATTATCTGGCACAGAGTTATATTAAAATTTTTTATCCTTCGTTACTTTATCGTTATTGACATATTATGTACTTTTTAAAATTTACTTTAACACATTTAGGATCTTGTTATTTTATGTGCTCAGGTGATTCTTTATTAAATTAACTATCCTTTCATGCTATTTTAGCATTAAATTTCTTAATTTTAATATTTTAAATTTACAAAAGTTTATTAATTTTGACATTTGTCCGGATCATTTTAAATTCTATTAGATTTCTCTACAAAATTTTATCTTTTATAGCTTATAACTTATTATTTACTGATTGATTTCTAATCTCCCATTATCCATCTAGTGTATTATCTTTGGTTTGATTTAATTTCATTTATTTATTTTTTTTAATTTAATATTTAATATTTAATATAACTCGAGTGTTGGATTTGATCATTCTTTTTATTTTAATTTTCCCTTGATCTGTATTGATGTTTAGCTCTCTAATTCGTTCTGAAATTTTGTGTATATCACAATATGTAAAGTTTTATCTGGTACATATCAGAAGTTACCAGCACATAATATATTAATATATAGTTCATGCCTCAACAATTTCTCATACTGTCCGTTGTCAACAACGGATGTTGAACGGTCATTTTCCCTACACAAGTTAATATTAAGTGATAAACGTTGCCGTTTCACTAAAGGAAATGTTGAAAAGCATGTAGTAATATGTTTTAATTTATTCCAATATGCCACGGAAGCCTTGTCTCAACACTAAGGTTTATCGGGTAAGTGGTGTCATTTAAATTTATATAGATATTTTATCCTCTACTTAGCCTTGCTCTTTGGTGATACTACTATGTTGCGGCATATTTTCTGTAAACATATTAATATTTTCATTCGTAATCTGACTACGGTCCTGTTAAACTTTGCGCCGCACTAAGCCTAGTTATCAAACTTTTACATACAGGATATTTAAAGGTTTTACAGTAAAGGGTGTTTAAAAAGTTTACCAACCGGCAAAATGTCAACTCAACGAATGCTAATCTACATCTTTCTAGTTGATTTTATAAACGTTAATTAGTTGGTCTCTGTGATTTGGTGATGTATATATTTTACTTGTCTGTTTAGTTCAATCAGTTGGAAGTTTTGCCTGTGAAATTTTAGGAGTTTTGAAAATTGGTATATTTATTGATTTTGACGTGCTCTTTCCGAATTTTTACTTTCGGAAGTAGTCGCCATATTGTAAAACTGGCGCTTCAAAACAGTTTTTCGACGATATTTCCTTTCCGACTCACTTTACGGTAAAAATAGTTATGTAATAAATTGAACTAGAGATCATTTCCTATAATTTATGTATCAACCTTTTTTCTGTGAAATGAATAATTTCGGCGTACGAGAGCCGCAAAGTCTACTCCAACACGCGTATTGGCCAACAAACTCATTTCCACATAGAGTTCCTGGCGAATTTTTTTTTTTTTTTAGTGATATCCCCAGTAGGCCTAATCCACATGTGATGCACTGTTGACTAAATTTAGGTACCTACCATTGCAATTCTCGCAGATAACGGAACACTTTAGTCCAGCCGTTCTGCACCCACAGGCTCCCTGATATCCTTTATCACATTTGCAAGAAATTAGTTTTAGCAAGTTTGCTGGGGGCTTGAGCGATGTGAAAGGAGTTAGCCCATTCTTGCTTTTTTTTCATCCCCACCGCTCTGCATTTTTTCCAACTCCATACCACTGCTGAACCTGGTGATAGGTACGGAACGAATGTTGTGCTGCTGCTTCTGTCGGTGGCAGCGATGCAATATTAAATTTATTTAAAGAATTTATTAAAGAACTACCGAGATTTAAACGAGCTCGTACGGGTATTTAAAAACCCAAATGCTGACCCGGAAAGCATTGCTGAAGCTGGAGAACGCTTCCTCCTTGCGTTGTATGGTTACAGTGACGTAAAAAGTATGTCGTTAAATACCTACAAATATACATGCTTCACGAAGTCAGCATTTAAAAATATATTTAATATTGCATCGTAGCCACCAACAGAAGCAGCAGCACGACAACATTCGTTACTATCACCAGTTTCAGCAGTGGTATGGAGTTGGAAAAAATGCAGAGCGGTGGGGATGGAAAAAAGCAAGAATGGGCTAATTCCTGTCATCATACTCGAGCCCCCAGCTCCAGCAAACTTGCTAAAACTAATTTCTTGCAAATGTAAAAAATAATGTCGGGGAGTCCGTGGATGCAGAAAGGCTGGACTAAAAGTGCTCCGTTATCTGCGCGAATTGCAATGACAGTGATGAAGCAGAAGATACGGAGACTGTTCTTCAGCAAACCTTCGACAAAATCGAGGAAGAAGGTGATGAAGTCGAAGAAGAGAACCCTATCGCGGATAACTTGAAAGAACTTCCTATTCGTGAGGTTTTGCTCAGTCCTGAAGACGAAGAACTCGCAAAATCTGGTCCATCAGGGATAGCGAAGCGAAGGAGAATGCACCAAATTTAGTCAACAGTGCATCACATGTGGATTAGGCCTACAGGGGATATCACTAAAAAAAAAAACGCGCCAGGAACTCTACCTCATGGTGGTGTGGAAATGAGTTTGTTGGCCAATACGCGTGTTGGAGTAGACTTTACGGCTCTCGTACGCCGAAACTATTCATTTTTCAGAAAAAAGGTTGATACATAAATTATAGGAAATGATCTCTAGTTCAATTTATTACATAACAATTTTCACCGTAAAGTGAGTCGGAAAGGAAATATCGTCGAAAAACTGTTTTGGAGCGCCATTTTTCCAATATGGCGGCTACTTCCGAAAAAAAAATAGGTGTCAAAGTAAAAATTCGGAATGTGCACGTCAAAATCAATAAATATACAAATTTTCAAAACTCACCTAAAACTTTACAGGCAACCCCCTTTTTGAGCACCAACTGATTGAACTAGTTTTTTTCTCAGTTTCAAGTTGACTGATTCATTTGGAGCAAGAGCTTATTTAGTATACTTTTTTTTATTTTTTGACAGATGGCAAATTACTAAAACAGAAAAACAAAATTTAATATGTAACTATATTTTCCGTAAAATGTACTGGAAACGAAATATACTGTCCCACTCTTCCGCTAACTAAGTAAGAACTCAAAGTTTAAAAGAAGTCACCTTGAAATCTATACAAATATGTCTAATATCAAAAATCCTACAAAACTTTCCAGCTAAAACATTTAATTCCTAAACTAAATGTAGTCACTTGAAAGTAGTTTATCGTTGATCTTGTTTGTATTCAAGAATTCATTTATTTCGAGTTACCAAAGTAGGAGTAAATTTAAAATGATACAGGAAAGTTATTTCCACAATCAGTAGACTACAACGTCACTACATCGTTGTTTAATGACACAGCATTGTCATGTCCTTATTAACTGTATTATAATTGTCCGTATCTCCTAAGATCTATTTAATTACATCGGATTTTATGTTTCTCTATTATATCGTTTAATTTAATTAGGAACTTACCTAGTTTTTTAAAATGTTTCAAATAAAATGCATTAACATCTAATATCGGAGTATTGGCAAGTTCATTTTCCTGTTCAATAGTAGTTTGCTTTAATTGACGGTAGTACCTATTCACCTCATTAATGTTCATCAATCTCGCCATATCTACCAACTTATCGGAAGTCATATTTACCTTTAACAAATTAACTCTTATTTTATACTGACGCGAAGATTTTTTAATTTACCTGGTAGTATCCGAATAAGCTTTCGAACTTATTGGCGTCATATACCAATTTAGTCCCTCCTATTTCCCCAGTAATATTTTGTAAAAGATTCATTGCGTAAGATCTTGTTTCTTCATCTATCCAAGAAGTATCTTGCAGAACTAACTGGAGTTCAGTTCTTATATTTTTGATCATTTCGCCTATATATTTTCTTTTTGAAGGAGGGGTATATCTACGTACATATTCTCCTTCAGCGACATTTTTGAAGCTAAAATATATTAATTATACAGAAGCTATTCGAATAGACCCGTACGCAGGGTGGCTTATAGTACCCATTTCGACTGTAATGCCGGTGATTCTTTGAAATTAATTTTTTTTATATAGTTATTCGCATTTTTTAATATTAACAAGCATACAAGGCACTCAGATTATTACGGATTTTCTCAAATTTGAGTCGGAAATATAGTTCGGAGACTACATATTATTTCAAAGTTATTTTTCGACATTTTACTCAAGAAGCCCTAGCTACACTAGTCACAGATATACAAATTACCTTCACCAAAAACAACTCTACATTAGCTGTCTTCCCGGATATAAAAGGAGCCTATGATAATATATTACTGGACGGCCTGGCATCTAAACTTTCCAAAATCGGAATTCCAGCAAAGCTAACCAATAACCTTATTAATATGTACTCAAATAGAAGAATACACCTCAAAATCGGAGACAAGATTACCGAATGTAGGCATTCATCCATTGGATTACCTCAAGGTAGGTTAGGAACTTGTTTTTGAAACTATATTTTGTTAGGCGACGAATAAGATGCGTGTTATAATTTCAGCATTGCTCGTAGAGGGCGTCACTTACGACTAATTTTACCGAAAATTTAGTTAATAACTTTTTACCCTGTATGTCTAACATGAAACTTGATACAAAACCTGAAAGGGCAATCATTTTTCCATTAATTGTGTATTCTTGTTTCATTTCGGTATCTCGATCCGTTTTCGAGAAAAATCGATTTAACGAACACTATGTTTTGATAATACGAGAAATTAAAAGCGAAAGAAACCAAGTGTTTCTTAGTGTTATAACAACAATTAACAATAAAACAAATGGAATTCGTAATAATGATTTAAAGTCAGTGTTCGAAGAATCCACCGTTGACATTTACACACTTTACACAACGTTTTCTGAGAAATCTTCGAGTTTGAAACAACATATTGGGATTGCGTTTGACTTCGTTGGCAGCGATTTGTATTATTTGCCAAAACTCTTCCACGAACCAATAGATTCTTCCAAATAGAAAAATGAAGAGGATTGAAGTCCGGGTGGCCAAATAAAAATGCTTCCACGGCTTAAAGAAGTTCCACTTTATTTAAGAAGAGACATGTGGTTCATGCACGACGGAACTCCATCGCATTTTTCTTGGCCAGTGCGTGCATATTTAGATGCAGTTTTTCCAAATCGCTGGATTGGCCATATAATCATTTTTGCTTGGCCATCCAGAAGTCCGGACTTCAATCCTCTTGATTTTTCTATTTGGTCTCGAATGAAAGATGTAGTTTACAAAGAATCTATTGGCTAGTGTGAAGAGTTGTGGCAAAGAATACAAATCGCTGCCAACGAAGTCTGACGCAAGCCCAATATGTTGTTTCAAACTCGAAGATCTCTCAGAAATCGTGTAAAGTGTATCAGTGTCAACGGTGGATTCTTCGAACAATTACTTTAAATCATGATTACGTATTTTATTTGTTTTATTCGCTTTTAATTTCTCATATTATCAAAACATAGTGTTCGTTAAATCGATTTTTCTCGAAAACAAATCGAGATAACGAAATGAAATAGGAGTATATAATTAATGGAAAAATAATAGCTTTTTCAGGTTTTGAATCAAGTTTCATGTTAAATATACAGGGTAAAAAGTTATTAACTAAATTTTCGGTAAAATTGGTCGTAAGTGGCGCCCTCTATGAGCAATGCTGAAATTACAACACGCATCTTATTCGTCGCCTAAAAAAATATAGTTTCACAAATTGTCAAGTTCCTATTTAAAATTTTAACTTTTAACACCCTGTATTTCCGAAACTATTAACTTTCGGATAAGGCATGTTTGCACCAATCGTCACCATTTCACGTGTAGTATCTTCAGCTTTCGACTTTCCCATTGTAAATGAATCACCCTGTATACACTATGGATCTCACAAATTCCCTGCACCACAACGCAAAAGTAATTCAGTATGCCGATGACATCTGTATTTACACTCAAAACAAAACAGTCAATCAATGCACCGTCCATCTATCTAAGATTATGGAAGAAATAAAAATATGGACTGATACCAATGGATTTACCATAGCTGAAAATAAGTCTGCCACATGCTTGTTCAGTCGCACAAAAACCCAGCTCCAGCCGGGAACAAAATTGGGCCCCCATGAATTCCCAACAAAAAGTACAGTAAAATACCTAGGCATATTGTTAGACAGAAAGCTCATTTGGAAAGATCAAATTCAACAAATACTAAAAAGAACACAAAATTCAATGAACATCGTTAAAGTATTCTCAAAAAATTCTTGGAGGGCCGACCTCAATATTGCAATCCTCTTCTACAAATCCTTGGTACGATCAATTATATATAGATTATGGTAGCATTCTATATGCGACAGCAGCAGATACACATTTAAAAAAAAATTGAAGTTTTAAAAAACAAATGTTTCCGTTATTGTCTGGGCCTACTAAGCACTACTCCAATATCTGCGGTAGAAGTCGAAACTTACGAACCTCCCCTAGAATTAAGACGACAATACTTGAGTGACAGAACTAAACAAGATTAATTTCTAAAGAGAGGCAATTAATTAATAACATACATGAATTAACGACTCTGGATCTGATTTCAAGTTGCTGGGCCTCCAAAAAGTCTCCCACTCTAGTTAATTCCTACTTAAAGGTTCAGGAACAACTTCCACACTTACACACGGATAAATTAGATCCTTATTTTTCTACGGAACTCGAAGATTTAGTAACTCCAGTCAAAACCAGTCACCTAAAAATGGATTCCCCATGTGCGAAGACCTTATTTACACATGAATTAAATAGTAAATGGACAAAATCCGAACAAATAATCTTCACAGATGTCTCCAAAACAAACAATCAAATAAGCTGCGCCTACTACAATCAAAACACTAAACTGTTCAAAACATTTAGACTGCCAGACATAGCTTCCATTTTCACAGCTGAACAATATGCAATTGTGCAAGCTATGAAATATTCAAATACGCTAAGTAATCCAAACGTGGTAGTTTTCACCGACTGTAAAAGCAGTAGACAAGTTACATTCAAATGCAATAAGCAATATTGACAATATCCAAGTGGAAATCCTAACAGTAAACAACAAGATGATGAAAAGACACAAAAGCATAGAGATTGTCTGGATAAAAGGACACTGTAGCATAGAACCAATGAAATAGTGGATAAGCTTGCAAAAGATACTGTTACAACAAGCAATTATTCAGACCGAAAGATCGTGCCCCCATCAGATTTGGATGCCTTTTACTTGACGATTCTAAATAATGTATGGCAAGATAAATTTGAGCAGAGTCGAACTGGAAACTACTATAAACAAGTTCAACCATTGATACAAAAGAACATTTGGTACAAATCAGTTTCGAATCGCCAGTTTATTAAGACAATATGCCGTATCCGAACAAACCATGGTTTATATCCCAAACACAAACACAAAATAGGCCTTGCAAACAACCCATATTGTGCCTGCAATTAAATCCGAGACCTACAACATATCTTTCTAGAATGTCCTCGGTATAAGATACATCGCGACAGTTTATATAAGGAATTATCAAAAAATGGGGTAATTTTTCCAATCAACATTCCCTATCTACTGACCACCCAAAACCTAAACAACTATGGCAGCCTTTACAAATACATCAAGTTCAATCTTGAAATTTGGGTCTCAGCGGTCAGTGAACTGTTCAAATTGTAACCATCAGAACACAATATGTATAATTATAACGAGCGTTCAAATAAAAACGTGGTCGAAGTTGGCTCTGACACATTGGACGTAGGGAGTAGCTTATAGCGACCAACTTAACCTTATTTCTCAACGAGCTGTATAGCAGCTGTCAGTTTCAATAACGTTAATGACTATATAACTTTATTTTAAAGAATAATCGTGATAACAATAACAAACAATTAAAGGAGCTGCGGAAAGTGTCCCCCTCCTTGTTATAACAATAAATTAAAGCAGCTGCTGAAAGTGTCCCCCTCCTTGTTCCAAGCACTTTTCACACCTGTTCCTCAAAGAATTAAAGACATTTTCTAAGATGCTCGGGGTATTGTTAATTTCACGAATCTTGTCTATAAGTCGAGCCTGCAGATGGTTTAAATCAGGAATAGGCAGTTCAAAAATAGTGTTTTTAAGGTAAGGCCACAAAAAGAAATCACACGGCGTAATATCACATGACCTCGGTGGAAATTC
>NW_019416523.1:194205-248710 GCF_000390285.2 Anoplophora glabripennis | reverse complement strand
GAGACCTACAACATATCTTTCTAGAATGTCCTCGGTATAAGATACATCGCGACAGTTTATATAAGGAATTATCAAAAAATGGGGTAATTTTTCCAGTCAACATTCCCTATCTACTGACCACCCAAAACATAAACATTTATGACAGCCTTTACAAATACATCAAGAAGTCCAATCTTGAAATTTGTGTCACAGCGGTCAGTGAACTGTTCAAATTGTAACCATCAGAACACAATATGTATAATTATATAATATACATTAAACAAAAAAAGAAAAAAAAGTAAAATAAGTAAAACAAAAAGGAAAACTCCACCTCAAACTTGCTCTCTTAATATATATATATATATATATATAAATAATATAAAAAAAACAATAACAACACTTGAGTTCAATCAAACCAATAACATTAGGATTTAAGCATAGAATGGTGAGAAACATTTTGAGAATAAAGAATGTAAATTTTGAGCATTGTATAAAGACCGGAAAAGTAAAATTATGGATAGGAAAAAGGAATCAAGCATTTAATTAATAGCAGACACACACGCAAACACACACAAGCACACCCACACGCACATAATTAGATCTTGCCAATTTAGAACCACGAAATATACATGGTACTTATCGTTTTCACATTCTTACTTACAGTTCTCTAGATATTTTGTAGCACAAATCGGTTCGACTTGATTCCGTTTCGTTTATTTTCCGCATCTTCATATATTTCTGTCTAATATTCTTCGACATGTATTGAATGTTTGTTGAAATTATCACCCACGCCATATAATTGGCCTGAATTCTGCAAAAATATTAGTGTTTATATACAGGGTGTCCCGATACTTGATACAAAAAATTCGAGTACAAATAGATGAGGTCAAAATAATATCAGTTCTTCATATATATATTTTTTTTCATATGGGCCTTCGTTAACAAGTTACGGGCCCTCAAAGAAGAAAATTAAAAATTTATTTTTATTTACAGTCTCTAAACCATTAACTTCAGCATGATGCAAATTTGGTGATCGATAACACATGTGTACAACCTCTTTTTAATGTCGTACGTGAAACTTCATTATGCCCAGAACGCCAGGGACGGACTATGCCCAATGGTTAACATCCTAGAATTTTTACATTGATACATGCCTGTATCAAAAATTAGTTCCCTGAAGAATTGGCCGACGATAATACCCTCTTAGTTCAACTCGGTAAAATTAACAGTTTAGGAAATATTTGCGCTTTTATGTCACAATGCACATCGAGCGGCGCCTCCCCCATTTCTTGTTTTCTAATTTTTAATTGGACATAATTACTATGTTAGAACTGTACATATTTTTTAAATAAGAGCATAGAAAATCTTACTGTCTGTTAATGTAATTTTCACTAACAAAATTTGACAAATACACTTTACACATAACACAAAATAGAAAAACAAAACAAGAATAATTTAAAGTAAGTTAAAAACATAATTTAAAAGAAAGAAGGCTATCAAAATACATTTTCAGTATGGTCACTTTCCACCTCCACACACTTCCGAAGTCTACGAAGGTTATTTGTTTGTACACGAAAAAGCATTTCTGGGATATGTCTAATATTATCACAAGTGAAATTAATTCTTTGTAGTAATTCATCCCTTGTCTGTACTATGGTTGCGTACACTAATCTTCCTGACGGAGAACGTGGTGGTCATAAAATTGGGTTTCCTCTCCCAATCCATTTATTATTATTAAACACAATGGATAAATAATTTCGTACATCAATATTGAATTGGGGAGGAGTCCCCCGTGCACGAACCAAACAATCATAGCCTTAGGATGTGTGTGGAGGTGGAAGGTGTCCATATTGAAAATGTATTTTGATAGTTTTCTTTCTTTTAAATTATTTTTTAAATTTAACTTATTGTTTTGTTTTTCTATTTTGTGTTATGTGTGTTTATCTGTTAATGAAAATTACATTAACAAACAGTAAGATTTTCTCGACTCTTATGTTAAAAATATGTACGCTTTCAACATAGTAATTAAATGCAATTAAAAATTAAAAACAAAAAATGGTGGAGGCGCCGATCGATGTGCACTGTGACATAAAATCACAAATATTTCCTAAACTGTTAATTTTACCGAGTTGAACCAACAGTATTATCTTTGCCAAATGCTTCAGGTAAATTATTTTTGATACAGACAGATTGCGATCGTCATATATGCAAAAATTCTGGGCTGTTTACCATTGGGCATTGTCCGTCCCTGGCGTTCTGGGCATAATTAAGTTTCACTTACAACATCAAAAACAAGCTGTACGCATGTGTTATTGATCACTAAATTTGCATCATGCTGAAGTTAATAATGTAGAGACTGTAATTAAAAAAACTTTTTAATTTTCACCTTTGAAGGTCCGTATCTTGTTAACGAAGGGCCGTATGAGAAAAAAATTATATGAGGAACTAATATTATTTTGACCATCTATCTGTACTCGACTTTTTTGCATGAAGTACAGACACCCTATATGTATACAGAGTGATTCATTAACAAGGGGAAAGTCGAGAGCTGAAGATACTACACGTGAAATGGTGACCATTGGCGCAAAAATGCCTTATCCGAAAGTTGATAGTTTCGGAAATACAGGGTGTTGAAAGTTAAAGTTTTAAATCGTTCTTTTGCGAATTTGTGAAACTATATTTTTTTATGCGACGAATAAGATGCGTGTTGTAATCTCAGCATTGCTCATAGAGGGCGCCACTTATGACCAATTTTACCGAAAATTTAGTTAATAACTTTTTACCCTGTATATTTAACATGAAACTGATTCAAAACCTGAAAGAGCAATCATTTTTCCATTAATTATGTACTCTTGTTTCATTTCGGTATCTCGATCCGTTTTCGAGAAAAATCGATTTAACGAACACTATGTTTTGATAATATGAGAAAGTAAAAGCGAAACAAACCAAGTGTTTCTTCGTGTTATTACAACAATTAACAATAACACAAATAAAATACGTAATTATGATTCAAAGTAATTGTTCGAAGAATCCACCGTTGACACTGATACACTTTACACGTTTTCTGAGAGATCTTCGAGTTTGAAACAACATATTGGGATTGCGTCTGACTTCGTTGGCAGCGATTTGTATTCTTTGCCACAACTCTTCACACGAGCCAATATATTCTTTGTAAACTATATCTTTCATTCGATACTAAATAGAAAAATCAAGAGGATTGAAGTCCGGATTTCTGGATGGCCAAGCAAAAAATGCTTACATGGCCAATCCAGCGATTTAGAAAAACTGCATCTAAATATGCACGCACTGGCCAAGAAAAATGTAGTGGTGCTCCGTCGTACATGAACCACATGTCTCTTCTTAAATAAAGTGGAACTTCTTCAAGCAGTGCAAGCATTTTTACTTGGCCACCCAGAAGTCCGGACCTCAATCCTCTTCATTTTTCTATTTGGAAGAATCGATTGGTTCGTGTGAAGAGTTGTGGCAAAGAATACAAATCGCTGCCAACGAAGTCAAACGCAATCCCAATATGTTGTTTCAAATTCGAAGATCTCTCAGAAAACGTTGTGTAAAGTGTGTAAATGTCAACGGTGGATTCTTCGAACACTGACTTTAAATCATTATTATGAATTTCATTTGTTTTATTGTTAATTGTTGTAATAACACGAAGAAACACTTGATTTGTTTCGCTTTTAATTTCTCATATTATCAAAACATAGCGTTCGTTAAATCGATTTTTCTCGAAAACGGATCGAGATACCGAAATGAAACAAGAATACACAATTTTTGGAAAAATGATTGCTCTTTCAGGTTTTGAATCAAGTTTTATGTTAGACATACAGGGTAAAAAGTTATTAACTAAATTTTCGGTAAAATTGGTCGTAAGTGGCGCCCTCTATGAGCAATGCTGAAATTAAACACGCACCTTATTCGTCGCCTAAAAAAAAACATAGTTTCATACATTTTCAAGTTCCTAACCTACATATTTTCAGAATAATCGCAAAAAAACGATTTAAAATTTTAACTTTCAACACCCTGTATTTCCGAAACTATCAACTTCCGGATAAGGCATGTTTGCTCCAAAGGTCACTATTTCACGTGTAGTATCTGTAGCTTTCGATTTTCCCATTGCTAATTAATCACCCTGTGTATCGTATACCTAACTATTTATAGTTTAAATTTAAAGTATATTAATTTATTCTTTTTGATAAATAAATGAAAGTTTAAATTGAATTCAAGAAGAAACATTATCTATAACATTTTGCATTAGTGTCACTAAAATCGATATGGTGCTATAGTTCGAGACAATCCACTTTTTGGGTGAAAACTGCACGAAGTACCTACTATGAAAATGATATATTTCGACAAAATGTAGGAAAAAATCTATTTTGACCCATATTCATCGGCAAGTCATGAATTTTGACTACAAGCGCAAAAAATTCCTTCGAATTTCGGAAAATATGTGGGTCTGTTGGGTTTGGACTTTTTTTGTGTCTGTGTAATTAATAATTTTATTATTAATACTTTATTGTAACGATTTAACTCCGTAATTAAAAATCGCTACGATTATTTCGTCCATATAGCACACAACCATACTATTTTCCATCCACGCGTGAGATAGGTCTGTACAGGCTGATTTATGCATGTAAATCATTACGGATATGGGTGGCATTAGCAATAACAATATTAATTAAGTTTTTTTTTTGTGTTGACTTTTTTAGATTACATATCATATTATATCTCATGAAAACGTCAAATATTTACTTATACGGCTTAGTTAGCAGGCTACTAAGCCTATCAAAGTATCTATCCACATCAAATACAACCACATCCTCTTCTGTTATTGCAACACCTGTTAAGTTTTTTAAAAATTCTAGCCAGTGTATATTTATCTGATTATGTTTCAGCTCTTTTATAGTACTATGCCTTCTGTTATACTGTTCATTGTTCTTCGAATTATCGTAGTATTCTTGAACTATCTGAAACAAATTTAAGGAACTTGTAAATAATCACAGTTAATGATAAATATTTGTGAGCGTACTATATGAAGTTCTTCAGCAAAATTTAGGGTATATCCTATTTCTAGAGACGTATCCCTACTCGTGGCTCCTAGATCTGATGCAATTTGGGCCATAAGGTTCCGATTTTCCTGTTTCCATTGAAATGATTCAATATCTTTCACATCAGGGGGTCTAATCTATAATAAACGTTTTTGTATTATTTACGTGATTAACAGTCGCTTGTTTTATTTAATTTAATAGTTACTGACTGAAATATTTATACACTAAACAAACGAAAGTAAATTGTAAACAGAAGTTGGTACTGAACGAACATCAATTTTTATATAAATTACAAACAACTCTTTTCTAAGTAAGTACAATTTTCTCATAATTACCCATATCGTATTTATACTGTCATTTCCACTAAAAATGCTGACTCTGAAGAAAAATTGATAAAAAAGTCCTAGCTGTCTTGCTTTGATCATGACATCTAGCCATTTAAAGTCTTTAGCACTCCAGTTTCCTTCCTTAAGTACCGGCCATCCGCCAATGACTTCATCTAGTAAATTTAAAAGCATCCTATCATTGTCTGCATCGATGTTCGTGTCATTTATGCAGGCCCTATAAAAACTCCTCTGCATTTGCAGAGCTCTTGAAACGTTTGTGTCTTCTTTTTCTGTCACTATCTCCTTCAGTTTATTCTTCATCAGTGTTCTGAGGTGATGCAGTGTAGTTGGTTGTCCCAGTGAAACTGCATTTTTCAAAAATGTACCACAGGCAAATTTGTAAAAGTCCTCACAAGGGTTGACAGTGGGGTCCACCGTGTCTAAAATATGAGTAGCTGCTTGAACGCATTCGGGACTGTCGCAAATTTGTTGATCTAGAAAAAAAAATACAAAAACCTTTTGAAATTTTGTAAATGTTAGCAATTTTTAATAATTTGCTAGTTTTTATTTAGTTCATAATAAAAAAATATATTTAAATCCGTCTAGATATACCTACTCATAAAAATTCAATGTAAAATTATTCATTGGATCATACACATCTGTATTACGATACGTAAAGTGTAATTTTACTAAAAACAGGGAAACTACATAGTATTTTTAAGAAGGTCGAAAAATCTATTTATTATACAGGGTGGCCCTGAGAAGGATGGACAACGCTTGACCACAGGTTTCTTGAACGAAAATAAGACTGTTTAGCTTAACTTACCTATATACAAAAATGCACGCCTACTGAGATATAGCCTTCTAAATATAGAACAGATAACCTAGTTTTTTTCAAATAGTTTGGCCACCTCGATCCCCGGATTTAAACCCATGTAATTATTTACTTTGAAAAGCGTCGAGGACCACAGTTTATAACTTTTCAGTAAATACAGAAAACGAATAATGGGAAAGAATACAACATGAAATTAATGTTATTTATTAGAGGTAATGCACAATTATTGGATAAAATTCATTTTAATTTTCGAAGAACTAATACTTGCGTTTAAGAACAAGGAAGTCACTTTGAGCATTTACTGTAATATTATTTTAATGTGATTACAAATATAAATTTAGGTTTATTTAAAATGTTAATGTTGACTTTCTTACATTATTAGTTGATATTGTTTATTTAAAATAATGTTGATTTTTATTTTATTGATTGATAATACTAAGACAAAAAATGTAAGGTTATTTTTTTTAATGTTTTTTCATTAATATTCCGTGCTTTGAGGCTGCAGTTATAAATTATTATTTTTTACAAATCGGAATATATGCCTATATTTAATGTATAAAAATGCCAATTTTACTCGAAATCCATAAACGATATCGAAATTTTGTAAGAGCAAAAAAATTTTCTAAAATAGTGGGATAGCCAGTGGCGCACAGGCACTAGAAATAGAACATCCTGTATATGTATCACCAAATTTTTTATTTACGTTGAACTTAAAAAAATAAGTGTACCAAATTTGAAGTTTCTAAGAAAACTAGTTTTCAAATTATTTGAAAAAAACTAGGTTATCTATTCTATATTTAGAAGGCTATATCTCAGTAGGCGTGCACTTTTGTATATAGGTAAGTTAGGCTAAACAGTCTTATTTTCATCCAAGGAACCTGTGGTCAAGCGTTGTCCATCCTTTTCAGGGACACACTGTATATACCTACACTATATAGGCACAGATAATAATAATAATAATAATAATAATAATAATAATAATAATAATAATAATAATAATAATGTCATTTATTTCCAGGTAAACCCAATTACAGGAAATACATAGCAAATGAAAAATAATAATAGAGAACAGTTACACTTATAATCATAACAAAACCACTGAGTTTATTTTGACAAAATCTATTCTGTATAAGAGAAAAGTTGAAAAAAAAAATAAATTTGATTAACTAGGTATATCTAGAATTGCTCGTTGTTGTAAATAACGTGTTTTATTGTATTTAGTGATGAAAAATTAATATCACAGTAATTACAGATTTTATTAAATTGATAATATGCATTATAAATAGGTGCTTTAAGTAAAATATTAGTTCTAGGCCTATCACAGTAGAAAGTTTGGTTTTATCTTGAACCAGCACGCGGTACTAAAAATTGTATCTTACTAAGGAGACTACTACAATTTATGTTATGGATTAAATTATACAAAAATGATATAATTTA
The DNA here is from genome assembly GCF_000390285.2 of Anoplophora glabripennis. NCBI lineage: Eukaryota > Metazoa > Arthropoda > Insecta > Coleoptera > Cerambycidae > Anoplophora > Anoplophora glabripennis. The sequence continues at coordinate 241,073 of NW_019416523.1, read as the reverse complement.
CCATATCCGTCGCCGACCAAGAGAAATAGTATCAAATCTGTTCAATAATATTTGATTATCAATATCACTGGCGGGATAGATGCCATTTTCCTTAAAATAAATGTATTTTAAAAACCGCCTCTGAACAGATTCTATACTATCAATGTGACACTGATAAATTGGGAACCAAATAATTGATCCGTACTCAAGCTTACTCCTAACCAAGATATAATACAAAATTTTTAAGGTGCTAATATTTCTAAAATCTTTGCAGTTCCTTAATATAAAACCTAAAGTCCTATTGGCATTACTAACTAAATGATTAACCTGAGTAGCAAAGGTAAGATTAGAGTTAAAGAAGATGCCTAAATCTTTTATGCAATCACTTGAGATTGTAATATCATTAAGTGTATAATCATAATTATTAATTTGTTTTTTCCTGGAAAATGATACTACATAACATTTGTTTATATTTAACATTAAACGATTTGAATTACACCATTTGCCAATTAAGTTGGCTTGATTCTGCAAATATCTATAATTTTCCTCATTCTCAATACTTGTAAAAATCTTTAAATCATCTGCAAAAAGAAGATTATTACAAGATATGCTATTCGGTAAATCATTAATTATTATCATAATAATAATAATAATAATAAATAATAATCATTATCATTAAATCATCATCTTAATATTAAGGGATATTAAAAGAATCCCAAAATTTTAGGTGATTTTCAAAGAGTTGTAACTTGGAGGAAAATGGTCGTAAAGAGAATTAAAAAAAAGGAAATTGAAGCTTCAGGTGTCTAGTTTTCAGATCTACAGTTAAAAATTTTTTTAGCGCCAGTAGTTATTGAGTAATCATAAGAAAATATCAACGGAAAAAAAATAGCAAATTTTTGCTTTTTTGAAAAGGGCCTATGGACTTCAAAAAATTTTTTTGGAAATTTAATCATAAAGCTCTTTTAGGATAATTTAATTCTCTTCAATTTGAGTGGTTCCGGAGCCTTGTACGATTATTTGTCGCTGAGTTATCGTCGATTAAAGCAAAAAAATAATTTTTGACTTTACCAATCAATTACTCGGAAAATAATGAACGTACAGAAAATCCAAGCAGGATTTTGGAAACTGCAGTATTCTCTACAAGTCATAATTATGGGTTTCGATAAAAAAAAAATTTTCAAAAGAGGTAACGAGATACCGACGTGATTAATCAGAATGGTTGAGCCGAAACGCGTATGTTTAAATCAAACACAATAAACACATAAAAGATTAGGCGTCTAATACATTTTGAAGTGTAACAGGACAACGTAAACAGTAACAATATATTGTAAAAAGAAAATATAGGTACGCCCAAACTAGTAATTCTGCACAACGCACTATGTTTATTTAGTTAACTTATATTTTCTATACCTATAGAAAAACCGTTCTAAATATGTAAAAAATCTATGTAACTTTCCTCTATTTTTATCATTGTATAATAATCTAACAAACAAATAGGTGAAAAGAGCAAATTCTTCTAGAGAAGTGTAAGTGTGAGCTGAGCTACATTTTTTGGATATGAAATTATTAAGCAAATTATTCTTTATTAAAGAACTCAATTAGTCCTGCATCCATTTATCAAAATCAGGGAATATAAAGTTCACTAGCGCAAGTGTCAGCCGTGGCCAATAAAAATGTGTTTTTTTATGTTTTCATTAATAATTGTTTGCCATAGAAAGTAGCCACAAAATGCGTTCTTAAAATTTGTCCCCGACAATTTAAACTAATTCATTGCTTAAAGAAAAGTCTGCAGGGATCGGGAATTCGCCATTATTTCAATGTTTTTAAGTCATACTTTCGGGACTCCTGTTTATAAGTATAAATATCTCTTTTTACAGAATTTTTAAACGCAATTCTGAGCACTACGTGACAAACAGGTTTAAAAAATAATAATGTGGCAATTAAAGATAGTAAAATTTAGAATTATGGTGCTGATTTATTGTTATTTTGTAAACCTTGAATGTTTTTTAATTCCGTTAGCAATCAATTTAAGTTTACATCATTTAACCGTAAAATCTGCCTAATCCGAACATTTTTTATCTATAGCATTATTTAAATTAATTAGCATATACGCATATTTTGTCACCATTCTATGTTTATAAAATAGTTGTCAATGCTAAAATACATCTTTGTACATTTTTCTGTAGGTGTACAAGCGACGCATTTTTTCATCTTAATTTCGCCACTATTGTAGACTTATTAAAAGCTTTTCGAATGTCTAGACTGTCTAGACATTGCGCCATATCTTGGTTTATTATGCTAATGTATGGGAAAAAATGTATGTGATAAAAAAAACACTTAATTGTGGTCATGTAATAGTTTCTTTATTGAGAAACACAATTTAATAGGGCACATATGTCGCCTGGTTATCTAATTTCGTTTCTTTTTGCATTCACCATATTGTTTAACTTAATTTAACTGTTCTCATTATAAACGTACAGGCGTTTTATATTAAATATTTTGTGCCCAATAAATTATTCCAGGTATTGTCCAATTTGTTAGTAAAAAAATCCTGCAGGTTCCTTATGAACATTGACTTTCTGTCAAATTCGCTGAAATTTTGGATAAAGATAATAATAATAATAATAGATTTCAAGATATTTCCCCTATTAACATGCAATTTTTATGTGAATTTTTACCTCCAGTGGTAAAGAATTTCTGTTCTACTCGCTGAAACCTACCTTTTAATAAAATTTCAGCGTACTTCACCGAAAACCAATTTCAGTAAGGACCTTTTAAAACTACCAACTTTTAGGGCAAAAATCAATTGTGATGACAGCAAATCGAGTGAAATTATTATTTATGTTTTATTTATTTTTATTTACAGTTCCTGTGACAATTAAAATTTTTGTTGCCATGTTTATTTTTAAATTTAATACTACCGTTTTCTGTGAGCAAACAGCTAAATCGTTCGGATGTTTAAGAAGTTTTGAGTTTTACTATTTCTTTTTTCAATTAGATCCTTCAAACTGTCCTCAGCCACGTTTTTCTTAATATTTATTTATGTATAGACCGAAATAAATACGTATGTTTTTCTGACGCAATTGGAGCTGAGCGAGATTGAGAAAGAACGCAATTTTTTAAGGATAAATGGCACATCATGTATATATTTATTATAATACGTACAATGGTACCATTGAATAAATATTAAATGTTATCGTCTCTAGTTTCTCGGTAAATTAAAACTTCACATCTTTTCCTGTTGATTACGGGAATAGAAAAAATTGAAATAAATTCCCACAGTGTTGTTAATAAAATGGAAGAAATTGTCCAATATGGTTCCTAACGTAAATGGAGGCATTAAGTGACAATGCTCACAATGATCCAGTGGGATGGATGATTTATTAATAAGTACTTCAGCGAAAATTCAGAAAGCAAAAAATTTTATCACAAGTTTCCCTTCTTTTTCTCAAATGTCTGTACAAAAAACAGCACTTCGGGAAATTGCAAAAGAAGAATGTCGTTATTATTAGAGTTCGGGGTTTTCGTCGGCTAGTCATAGGCGTGCTCGTCTTAAATAAATAAACAGGTAGGTATAAATAAAAATAAATAAATTTGCGTATTTTATCAGCAACTTTTAGTTAATTTTCATTTTTTTTAAATTATATTCGAAATATTATGCATATACATGATGTTCTTTTAGAATAGGTAAATACTGTTGATGTCAAATTTGACATTCAAGGCTAAAAGAATGCAGTCAATCGAATGGCCGCAAATTGCTATATTTCATATAGTATAGTAGACATTTTTTTATAGAGTATATAAGTAGAAATATTTAGATAATATAGATTTTTACAATTACAATAACAATAGCTTTGGGTCAAACGAATCAGTAAATATATAGCTTTGACCCACCCTAACCTGACCTAACTTAATCCAAATTAAATTTATAAATCCAAAAAACATTCTACCAAATAAGTAAAAGGATACAGCAAGAGATACTCATGATTACTTCTATCACATTTCCTTCATCATAAATTGTTTATTTATTGTAATTTATTTTAGAAATAAGAAAGGGTCCAATTTCTCACAATCCTTCTATTTTTAAAAAAGATTACCGGTTTCGAGGTCAAACTTTACACCTCATTTTCAGTTCTTACAAGGGAAGATGAGGTGTAAAGTCTAAAATAAGTTACAATGGAAAACTCACATTTATCAAATTTGTTTTGAACTTGTCTATTTATTTTTAATAAAGTTTGTTGTTGAAATAGTGTGTCAACTTTATTGAACTCACTGTATATTATAAAAGGTTACGATAGATGCAGAACGGAGTATGTAGACATGCAATAGTTACTAATTAACATGTACCCTTTAATGTACTCTTTTTAATGTGAGTTTTTTTAAGGTTATTTTTTGTGTTTTTGGAAAATAGCTCATATAGATTTCATGCACTCATATGTGTTATATTCACTGTACCCCTTTTTTATTTTCCGTTGCAGAACAAGCAATTTTGAATTCTACGAAATATAATCTTCCTAAAACGTATCGAAACTTATTTGTTAGATGCGGACATTTAATTTAATTCAATTTAAAACGTTAACAAGAAAGTATTTGTTAGAAAATGATTTATATTTTTGCATAATTGCCATATTATAAATTTATTATTTATTTGATTTATGTAAATTATATATGAAAAACCAGTTGCGGCGTATTTATCACGCGAAATATATTATCATTAGTTGACTTGAACATAATTGTTTATAATAAATATAACTATTCCATAGCTCATAAATCACTTACCGTTTCTACAGAGCAAAATAATAAGAAGAATTAGAGCAACGCCACACAACACCACGACAGACAAAATAAGTCTTTTCTCTAATTTTGTGTTTTTCTTGAGAAAGTTTCCACACTCCATCGCAATGCGTTGACTAAATTTCACACCTCATGTTCGACATTAACGGAGACAGTCACAAACCGTCGTAATTCCATCTAAACTGTTTTAAATTTTAAATAGGCAATTACCACAGAGTCCCATTTCTGTGAGGTATTTAAGAATGGCTCGCCTCCAAATTATATCTTAGGCACACTACTTGACTCTAATTAATAAGATCAATTAAGAGTGATCTAACGCCGTAGGTTCGCTGGTTTGATCTGGTTAATAGACAGTGCACTGTCTTATTTATCTTTGTGTAAGTGGTCAAAATATACAGGGCGTTTCAAGTGCATATCATATTTTCGAGAATATTATTTTGCCTTTTTAAAGTACCTGAATTAATAAGTTTCGCAAATAATTATTATTATTTGAATAACAAAAAATCAAATTTCGGGGCCAGAATTGCTCCACCACCCCCCATTATTCCAAAATCGCGAAAAACCGCTCTTAAATATATGTCTAATACTTAACGAGTTACTGCGCATTATGTGGTCTTATAAACATGTTTTTACAAAAAAATGACCTTCAGAAAAGTTGTAGACAATCAAATTCTGAATAATTTTTCCTTATACATTTTTTTTCTAAAAACATGTTTACAAGACCAGCGTGCTCAATTTTTGTCACATACAAAAAAATTTTATATGGAAAACTTGTTCAGAATTTGATCCTCTACAACTTTTATTAAAGTCATTTTGCTCTAAAAAAATGTTTAATAAACCACCCCCAAAGTGCAATTCATACCAGCCAGCAGTTCGAGTTTGATCTTTTGGTTGGATACTCAGGAGGCAGTCCCCAAGCAACACTAAAAAATTAGCCTGTTTGGAATTTTTATTTATAAAATGACGTCTTTACTGGATTATATTTTAATAATCCAGTAAAAGAAAATTCCACTCCAGGGGGCATAGCATTTGAAACAATTGTAAAAAGAGAAACCACTTTATCACCCTCCAGTATTTTTATACCGTGCAAAATAACCCTAAAATCTAGGAAATTCCTTCTCAGGGATAGATAGACAGCCATTTGGTACCTACAGAGAGGTGAGGGTATTAGAAAATGTGAACATCGTTTCCAAATAAGAAATGATGTTTATTTTACTTCTTTTTCATTTTCTGACGACCTCTTTTTTTTTTATCTTCAAAAAATTTATGCAACAGATTTCCCGCGCTTTTCTATGATTTTGGCTCGTTATACCTTTTAAGCATCCAACAGAAATCTGATATCATATTAACATCCCACCTTCCTTGGTACCGACGCTCAATTTTCATGTTACCATGTGAAACAGATCACCCTGTTCTTCGCTGTAGTCTCCGAGGTTCTCTGGTTTGAAGTTTTCCAACAATTTCTCAACAAAAGTCTGGTAATTCTCGCTCTTCTAATTCCTCAAGAAATTCTGAGCGACTTTCTTGAAACTCAGCCATGCTGCTCTTTCAGTATCATTCATGTTTGTGATAAATTTCTCGTCTCTGAACACGCTACGGATTTGAGGACCATCGAAAATACCTTCTCCCGGTCTAGCATCACTTATTTCCGGAAACCCTTAAATATCCAAAACAGTCGCCATCCTTTTCCAAAGCTTTAATGAACTGTTTCATGAGACCAACTTTGATATGAAGAGGTGGAAGCAGAATATTTAAAGAATCAACTAAAGGTTCGCGGATGATGTTTTTGAATCTTGTATGGAAATATGTTCTTTTTGGCCATACTTTTTGTTCATAGTGATTCTTTATGTCTCTACTATCCCACAGACCTAAGGAACGGATTTTTTGTAAATCCTGATTGCTGTCCAACAGTGAGGGTGGAATTCTCATTATCAAAAATGCTAATCTACTAGTGGGAATGAAAAATGAGGTTGGACTGCTTCAAGTTTTGAAAAATAGAATTTCCCATATTTTCTCTATTTAAGAGCGGTTTTTCGCGATTTAAAAAACACTGGGAAGTGATGGGATTCGAATTTAGCGCGTCAGAATACATAAGGATACATAGGTCTAGTTTTTGGAACAGACCACTTTTCTTTTTTTTTGTGCGCCTGTATAACGATTTGCAAGAAACGATTTATTTAATACCGATTCAATCACTACAATTTGGATGAAAATATTTTCATCCTCATTGCATAGTTTACTTCAAATTATTAAAGACATTAAACATAGAGATTAGATATATAGATTAAATAAAATTAATAAAATAAAAAAGATAGTATGTACAATAAAAATGAGAAACATATCCAAATAACGGTGATTTAACCTTTTAAGAAATAGATTAAAGTGACTTTTGTCTCATGATTTTAGAAATTGATCAATGGTTACATTGAAAATAAGATTCCACGATTTAAAAACATGTTTCCAATTTGATTTTTTTTTTTTTAATAAAACTAGTAGTGGATTTCCAAAACTGATGATATTGTAACAATTTATTTGTTAATTACTTTAAGGGCATAGTTCCGTAAGAAATTTCGTTACGTAATAACCACAGCAGTTTATTATCCATTTTCTTTAACTAACAATGAAATGTACCTAGGGCTCATATAGGAAACCTCCTTTACATGCTAAGAGTTGTAATGCAAGATCTTCTTCTCTTCTACAGTGTCAGTACATCTCTTTCTATAAGACATTTTCTTGTGCAAATTGTCCTATGCAGTAGATGTTGCTTAGACTTCAATTATGTAAAAATATACAGTGTTCCACGGGGAAAAGTCATACTTATTTAGTTTTCTATCTACATTTTTTCATATTCACGTATTTATTTATAAGTTTAAAATATCAAAAGTAGTTTTTTTTCATATTTTTACAAACAAAATATTATCTAATATGATATTAGTTTCCAACCTCCTGTATACTATACAAAAACTTGTGTTTCTTAGCTTATTAATATTCTGATGGCATTTACTCGTATTAAATTTGAAAATTTTTCATTTGAATGAAGCGATTTGATGTTTGCTATGCCAAAAAGATGCTTAATTATAAAAAGCCTACGAATTTACTACATGGTGGATATAGCTAATATAGTTAATAAATTACCTGCACCTATTGATATTAAAATAGAACAAAATATTTATATCAAATTAGAACAGTTAAACATTTTAACAGTTTTTAATAAATTAAATAATTTTAATAATTTGCAGAGTAATGAATAATAAATGACACTAAATATTTTAGTAAGACTTAATTTTTGTTATATACATGTTATGTAAAATATACCTATATCACAAGAAAAGGCTCAACAGTATTCAACATTTTTATTTGCATATAAATTACAACACTTTACACTTATCTTTTGGATTCATATTACTTCCAATAGGACAATTAAAATCCATGGCAAAGTGTTCTGAATTTCTAAAGGCACCTAGAATTCGTTGAAATGGTAACATATGGATAAAACCTTCTGCATTATTTACATCTACATTATTACACATTATGGAAGAATATATTATCCAGAAAAGTTGTTTTGAATTATAATTCAACCCCGGTAAACTGCTTTCCATTCCATGGTTCCTTTCCAGATCTATGTAAGCCTCGTATGAAAGATTAATTCCTACATAATCTGCGAAATTTTCTTCGAATGTTTCCTTGCAATCCATCTGGAATCAAAAAAATTAATTCAAATCATAATTAATTTTATTTAAGTTCTACAGAAAAAAAAATTACTCACATTGATTACATTTTCAATGCCAATATTATTGCAGTCTTCTATTAAGCAGTTTGCAGCCTCAAAGAATTCTTCCAACGAATCATTTTTTTGCAATATTGTCTCTGAACTTAAAGTTGCCAGTAGTCCGAAACCATGCCCTAATTCATGTCCTATAATCGTACCAATTACTCCATAATTCAAGTAATTCTGTCTGCTTGATGAGTAAAATATACCGTCTAAAGCTGCAGCAGGTAAAACTAACGAAAAACTAAATGTATTTATGATCGCAATTCAAAAAGTAAAGATATAACTTACACATTATATTTTCACCAGGCATATATTTTATAAACCCTAAGTTGGTGACACCTTGATACAACTGGGCTTCCTTGATATTCAGTATTGGTTTTCTGAAGTCAAGGTTGAACATATCTCTACTTCTGTCCACTTCGCATACTATTTCGATGGTGTTGTGAAGATCAGATAGATTGATCTAAAATATACATTACATAATGTTTATATAGCTTCCATATGAGTAGGTATATTGGGCAAACGACGGTGCGCTCTCAGCGATTTTTAACGAGAAATCCAGACAGCATATTTGACATATGAGTACAGGGTGTTGCATGACGTACTGGACACACTTAAGGAACAAGTTCCTGAGGTCATGCCGAGTAAAAATGTTGTAATATACATGGGTTCAATCCTCCATGGTCCTTTAAAGTTTAGAAATAAGCATACATGTACACAGATTTTAAACTTTTACTGTTTGATTGTCAGGAACAACATTAACAAAATGACAACAAAACAAAAATAACACCCCCGTGTTATTCCTCATTTTCTGACAGTTATCCGAATTGGGGTTTGGGTTCATGGGCTTATTAGGTTGGGATATCATTGGGCTAAATGTTTATGGGATTTGGTTAATTGGTTAAGGTTATATGGTCTAATTGTTCACAATATCGTTTTTTTTTTGACGTTATGAAAAATCCTGAGGTGATGAGATTAAATGGACCTCGGATTCGGATTCAGCGACCCAAAAAATGTATAAAAAGCATGGTCTAACCTCTGGGCCCGAAAGTCGATTTTTTTTGTGTGGCTGTTTTATATGCCTAGGCTCCACTATTAATTGGTGTCTTGTATACTAAATTTTTAAGATGGCCCCACAAATAATACTAGTAATAGTCTAAACGATTAACATCTGGTGATCTCTGTGGACAAAGAATGTGGTCCTCCACGTCCTATCCACCTATTTTAATATCATGCGGTTCCAGATGCTGAACTTGTTTCACATGATAAGGATACAATAGTGCTATGTAATGATGCTCCTGGTACTTAATTCTGGACTGTCTTCAATTATTTGCAAAATGTTTTCTTACTTATTCGAATTTTGCTGCTCAGGACGTTCATAGTTAGTTGACATTGTTGGAAATGAACCATGCGTTCGCAGATGTCGAAAGGCAGAATCAAATGTTTCACTATTTGACACTTCTCTGTATGGAAATCGTCGTCGATACTCTCTACGGGCAGCTCGCGAATTTTCATCGCAAAATCCGTTAATGTAAACTATGTCGACATACTCTTCGTTTGAAACATATAGGCATATTGCCAGAAAAGGTATTACTAGAAACACGTTCACACAGTTTAGTCAACTAACATGTACACAGCTAACAAGATTAATATTAAAACATTATTACTCTACTTTAAAGCGCGATAACCATGGAGAATTGAACCCATGTATATGTATTATAACTTTTTTATTCAGAATGACTTCAAGGACTCACTTCTTAAAATTGTCCAGTACATCGTGCAACATCCTGAATAAATATTTATCTAAGTTGTTTACCATAGTTAGTACTACAATTTCCTTACCTCAGCAATGCCTAAAAATTTGTCAAACTCTTCTTCATGGTACATTTTGTCTGGTCCTCCAATAACAATAGTCATGTTATTGATTTTATCATAAGTAACATGTTTAACAGCTTCACTCATCCATGTAACTTTTTCTATATGCTTACGTAACACTTGTGCTATACGAGTCACCATTTCTTTAATAGATTTCTTTTCGACTGCATATTTCCTGACAAATTCTGCTTCTGAGACATAAGCAAATCTGTTGAAATATCCAATTAGAAAATTTTACTATTTTTAAATAGCTTTACAGAAATTAGAACACAGCTGTATATACTACTGTATAGAATGATCAATATCTTCTGCCACAAGATCTCTCAACATATACTGTGAATTATTTCCAAAGAACACTTTGTTGTTGGTTTAACATAGAAAACATGCCATGTGAAATGTTGTCAACTTAGTTTTCAGATATTTTTCGTTAACAGAATTTCTTTAGTTCATGTTTTAATTAGGACAATCATAAATTTGACATTTTTATTTTTGTCTCTAGAGACGAAAATCTTAGTCATCTCTAGAGAGAAAAATATCACTGTCACCTAAGCTAAGCTGTGAGAAAATTCTTGATTTTAAGTACCTACATGAATAGAAAAAATATTTGAAAGTACTTACACTGTGTTGGTAATACCATAACAGTAATTCTCTCTTTCTTTCGCAAATTGGTAATGTTTGGAGATGTCCGCATAGTTTTCAAATTCTTTTCTTATAGCGTATGTCAGCAACGTAGAGAATGATTCTGTTAATTTCCAAAAAATGTAATCAGCCTGAACTCTAAAATAAAACTTTCAGATTTTCGTAGTAGTAATGGTTATTTAGACAAATTAAAATAAGTAGTTTTTATTTAGAATGCAGATTTAATATCTAATTAATGTTTTTTTATACGAGTAGGTATTATAATAATTTAAGTTGGCCATATTTCATATTAATTTATCTGCTCTCATATACCAAACAACAGTCAAAACTCTTCCGATTTAACCTGTAACTACATATAGAATAGAATAGAAGCTTTATTGACACTGTCATATACAAAAACTGTACATTTTTTGTCACAACTATTACACTAAAAGAGGACATTGATATTAAACAGTAACGAAAGAAATAAAAATCATCAAGACTATAAAAACATTGCTCTAATAAAAAATTTTAATGAACTTGTGGAAACTTCTATGAGACATCGTCTTAAATTTAAAATTTTTAAAATGATTCCCTAATCTAATATAAAGCTGAATTTGGACCTTGTTTCTCTTAGTAGTATTAATTCTAGCAAAGGGCTCCACAAGATTTAGTGCCTGTCTATTATTGTGGTCGTGAATGGATGAGTGAGTGGCCAGATTTTGGAGATTCTTATGTACATGCAGCATCGTTTCAAAAATATACAGGCTTGGAAGAGGCATAATCTTTAAACTCTTAAATAGATCTTTACACGAAGCCCGGCGGTGGGTTGCAGCTACAAGGCGAACTGTCGCCTTCTGCAGAGTAAATGCCTTCCGCGCAGTAACGGAGTTACCCCATAACAGGACTCCATAATTAAGGTGACTGTGAACAAGAGAAAAATACAAAATTTTCATAACTGCATCACTCGAAGGCCTCAGCTGCCTCATAACGAAAATCTGCGATGCAAACTTAGAACAGAGAGAGTCGACATGAGGTGCCCAGGATAAACCGGGATCTAAAGTAATACCCAGTAATATCATATTATTAGACCTATCAACTAATCTATCAGCTGTAAAATGCAAATGTTGGGTTTTAGTAAAATTCAATTTAAGTTTATTTGAAGAAAACCAGGATTTAGCCTTAGATAGACACTCTCTACTCCTATCCACGCCGCCACGTGTCAAAAGGGTCGTGTCGTCGGCAAAAATAATACACTTGCAGTCGCGTGATTGCAAGTGTATTATTTTCATTATACATAACATGCGTATGTTGATTGGCAAGTCATTTATGTAAATTAAGAAAAATAATGGCCTCAACACCGATCCCTGCGGCACACCATTCGCAACGGGCAGTTTAGCGGAATTACAGTTATTTATATTGACAAATTTCCGTCTATTTGATAAGTAAGATCCAAAAAGTTTCAACGCTCAACCTCGGACACCGTAATGGTCGAGTTTACTCAGAAGTACATCAACATTGACGCAGTCATAGGCCTTGGTCAAGTCACAAAACGTGGCGTTCGTTGTTTGACCACGGTCAAGGCCATCAACTACGTCCTCAACAACAGTTAGTAAAGCTCTAATAGTTGAAGAATTCTTCCTAAAACCAAATTGAGACGGTGTCAGGATAAGGTGTTTTTCAAAAAAGGAGACAAGTCTATCTCTCAAAATCTTTTCTAAAATTTTACTGAAATAGGGAACAATAGCTATAGGACGGTAATTGTCTAATAAATCCGTATTCCCTTTTTTGTGTATAGAAAATCTTCGCTATTTTAAAGGAATCTGGCCACACACCCACTTCCAAGATTCCATTAAACAACAAGGCTAATGGCCCAGTAAGGATCCTGACTGATTCCTTAACCATTTGGCTATTAAAGCCGTAATAGTCACAGCACATTGAATTTTTAAGTGCCAGGATAGCTTGTCTCACATCTGATTCAACAACAGGAGACATGAAAAATGAGGAAATTTTTTTAAGAGAATAATTAATTGAAGGATTAGTACTGACATCGTCAATAGTTTTAACTATATTATCAGTTACAGCTGCAAAAAATTCATTAAACCAAAACATGCCAAAATTTGATATAAAAATATATCTATCTCTATAAATATGAATTGTAATTTAAATCGTGTACCTTTTATTAGTTGCGTTTAAATATGCTTCTAATTTGGGAATATATGAATGCAAATTGAAGATTATTTTCTCATTCTTAGGCAATATTACATATTTAAATAAAGAAGGCCACGGCATATTAGGATATTTATATTTTATGTCATCCATTGTAAACTTCTCATATGTTACATTGTGCATCAAATCTTGTATAATCTGAAAAAAACCTTGGAAATATTATATAATTTTTTTAAAATGCACTGCATGTAAGTTTAGTATACCATCAACAAACCAATTTCAAATTCCACCACCCGGCTCACGCTTTCCGTTATATTTGACAAATTTCCTGGAGCACCCAATATTATTGCAACATTGGTCATCAATGTTACATAATTATCTTTCACTGTATTGTCGATTTCATTTACATTGTCGGGGAACGTTACCTAAAATTAAAAAGATCTATATCTTTCCACAGTTTCTGTACAAATACATACATATAGTTTATTTTCATAGATAGTTTCTTCAAAATTTTGAATGTTTATGAACCAATCGTAATAGAAGCCGATATCTTTAGATTTTTCCACAATTCTCCCCCAATCAAACGCCTCTTCCTTCCAAGTGCTACCTTTCAATAGAGGCCAGCCACCTAACTCTTCATAAAATTTCTTCAGCGTCTTATTTTGATCTTCCTCGATGCTAGTTACATTCATGCATGCGTGGTAATATTTTTTCTGAAGTTTGATTGATCTAGAGTCGCCCTCTTGGATTGGACTTGTAATGAATTCACGAACGAATTTGTTAATACCTTGCTGAAAATTATGTATAAGAAGGTGTCCTTTATAATTTCTGCATGTGAAATTATAGAAGTTGTCACAAGGGTCTACGTCTGTGGCCAGTATGTCCAAAACGAAGGACGAGGATGTTAGGCATTCTCTTGAGGCGCAAATGTTATCTGAAAGAGGATATGTTATTTATTTATTTATTTATTTATTTCTATTTGGTATTTGCACATACATAAGTAACTACTATCGCGTACTTTAAAAATTGTTAGAAGATTATGAGGAATTTTTAGGACTGATTCCTCTCATCAACGTAAACAGACAAAAGATATGTGTCCTTCTAATAAGTTGTAAGTGTATATCCTCAGTTCTATTGCAAGATATCATTTTTTTATTATCTATCTATTAAAAGATAGTTACTGAAGAATGTCTGTATTAAATTTCGAATAAACGTACCAGATGGTCTATCAATACAATGACAATGAATTAATGGACATGGTGGTAACACATGGAGCCACTGACAGAAGCCTTTAGTTAATTGTACATCTTCATGTATAGCGATTTGCGTAAATACTTGTAAATAAAGTTGAGCCATCAATGGAGCCAGCGATTCCAAAAATGTAATGTATTAAAAAATATATTATCTTTGTAAAAAATATTCCTGCCCATTGAGTTTTCTCACATTGATTTATTTTGAATAATAACTAACCAGTGGTATCGATTCGTTTTTTATTAGATATGATTTGCTCAAGTTCTTAAAGGAGGGTTCCATCCAGTTTGTTTCTCAATAAATATGGAAAGTATAATATACTCAAATACTAATGTTTCAACATAGTGAATAAGATTTTTAAAGACTTATCGAAGTAGAACACTACATAGTATGGTACAGGGTGTCTTAAACTCGATAGTACTGTAATGATACAAAAAATTTAAGTAAAATTTGGAACACGTGGTGTTAAATGGGATGAGGTAAGGTCCATTTTCAATCGAAAGTATTATCTTTGGGATTTGACAGAAACTACTAATGACGTCATCAATTATAATTGTTCCAGAAGCATACCCAATTTTTTTTCCTGTTAAAAGCTCTTTTTTCTAATAAACTTTTATTAGAGAAATTTTTCTGTCCCGTTTAAAAGTTATAAGCAATATCGTCCTAAAGAGCCTAAAAATCACATTAGCGGTGGAAAGATCAAGTACTCGTTAGAAAATAATTGAATTGAATGTTGTTTAAAGTGCATAAATGTTACAAAATACTTGTCATTACTAAATACGAACGATAAAAGTATAACTTTTGTGCTTACAAAATGTTCATAAAAAGTTGATATGTTGCTAATTTACGATGAGTCACAAAAAAAAATGAAGAAGAGCTGTAGAGTCATATCCAGAAAGATCCAGAGCGCTTCATTCCTGATCATAGAACCTTTACAGGAGGCGACCTTGCGACGACATGAAGATGCATTTTCTGTACGGAAAAATCAAATAATTGACCGAAGGGTAAGAAACAATGTTAATACAGCTAGACTGTTACAGTATTTCGAACAAAATCCACGAAATTCTATACGGCAGGATAGCCAGGAACTGAATTTGGATAAATCAACCATTCAACGAATTTTAAAGACCAATCATGACTACAAAATTCACCATCTGGAGTATTTGCCTGATCGTCACATTGAAAACAGACTTAATTTTATAGCTCAAATTGTAGTAAATGTAGAAACTGTTGATCTGAACCTTTTTCGGCACGTTCTTTGGATGGACGAAAGTCGGATTGTCAGTAATGGTCTGCTAAACAGTCGCAACAAACACTACTGGTCCATTGAAAATCCCCACATTGTAAGTCCAGTCCAAAACCAAGGCCATTTTGGAGTAAATGTATGGTGCGGCATCATCGGTAGGCATTTAATTGAGCCTTATTTTTATGAACATACATTGAACAGCGTGAGTTACCTAAATTCCCTACAAGAAAAACTTCTGGAGAATGAGCCTTTGCAGCTAAGGAGAAACCTATGGTTTCAGCACGTCGGGGCTCCACCCCACAAGGCCAGGATTATGCATCAATATTTAGATAACACTTTCTCAGGAAAATGGATTGGGCTTAATGGACCTATTCAATGGCCAGGAAAGTCACCAGATCTAACACCCCTCGATTTTTTTATGGGTGGTTTTAAAAAATAAGGTTATAAAACACCTTCGCGAGATATTAATCATTTGGAAGAAAATATCACAAATGAGTTAAACGACGAAATGTTAATAAACGCAGCCCACAAATAAAATCAGGCGAAAATTGGATATGTTTCTTGAAATGAGAGGAAGTCATATAGAGAATAGATATCTATGTAGTATGAAAGCGTTTGCCTCATTTTTTAAGCTTAGTTATTGTTATCATCACCTTTTGTTTTAACTGTATTAAAGAATTATCGAATTTAATTCTTTTATTTATTCTTAATGACATTTATGCACATTAAACAACGGACATTCAATTATTTTCCAACAACTACTTGATCCTTCCACAGCTAATGTGATTTTTAGATGGTATTTCTTTTGAGACTCTTTAGGAGGATATTGCTTATAACTTTTAAACAGGACAGAAAAGTTTATTAGAAAAAGAGTGCTTTTTAACAGGAAAGATTTAGGTACGTCTCTGGAAAACATACAGGGTTATTTATACATAAACTTTAAGTGAGGATAGAGAAAAATAAGATTTAACAGAATCGACCTTCAAAAAATTTCCAAAATTGTTTTTAAAGCTGAAAATATTTGTTTTCTAAATCTCAGTGAAACCCCTATTTAACGGCGGCTATGACCGTCCGTTAGACGCGAGTTGCGAATTTCGCATACGCAACGGTAGTGAAACAGCGCCGCGTTGCCACGTGTATCGATTATCCGCGCATTTGATGAAAAACTTTTATTTACAAAATTCGTTTTCAACATCCTTGTAGAGTTTTACACTAATAAATAATAGTAAACACAAATAATTACTTACTAAACGTAAGTACGTGAACAAAAACACAAACACCGACAAAGCGACAAATTATTTGAACTCAACAGCTATTTGTTCTGTGAAAATAGAGTCGTAAAGTCACCTATTGAAAATTTGAAACAGCCCCATCTCTAGGTAAGTAGGGTAAGGTGCACTTCAGACATCTCGTTTTTAAAATTCTTTTGTTATTCGGGAATTAAATGGTAATATTTGTAATAAAAACACAAAACCGTCGATGTTCGCATAAAATAATTAGTACCTATTATTTTAAGCTGTAAGTCCCCGAGGTATTTACAGTTTTCTGTAATAATTCAGCAGTACGTATCCAGGCCACTAGATCAACTTGTGTCTCGCGATTTTCAGGTTATGTTTACGTACACTACAGTTATCAAGGCACTGTAATGTATGCAATTACACATACGTTTTCCAGTGTCCCAGTAAATAAATTCAATATTAATTAAGATGTACGTGAAGAACATGCGATGTGAACAAATCTAAAGGGCCAGTTGTTTACGATGTTTTTGGAGAGTCGAATGCCAATTCCGCTACGGATATCGGACATCAAATTAAGGACGCGGGTGATTTTCCAATTATTATTCCTTTCGGTAAATTCCGATTGACTTCAATGGACATTTTAATTAATTGTGCGTGGTGGTGTTTTATTGTTACTGTGTAGTCCTAACGGATCTGCAAAAATGTTGTTTTGATAGTATGCAACAACGGAACTAAGAGCAAATGTAAAATTCTGCAACGATCTGGATTAACATCTATCAAGTAGGTATTAATAAAAAATGTTTATTTCTGTCGTTTCTACAATGGCAACATGTCAACGCCGCTAAATATTGCTGAACAGCTGAGTGAAATTATGTTGACGGTTCATAATCGGCGATTTACCGGGAACAAAGGGGGTTTTGCCCCATTTTTAAACATCGAGCTAATATTCCGAAATAATTTTTTTATTACCTTTTATGCCTTCCTGAGCGCGTGGTTAAAATTTATGTACTAAGTAATAGTTGACCCTGTATAATTGATGATGTCATTACTCGCTTCTGTCAAATCCCAAAGATAATGTTTTCGATTGAAAATGGACCTTACCTCATCCCATTTAACACTACGTGTCTCAAATTTTATTTAAATTTTTTGTATCCTCACAGTAGGCCCATACTATCGAGTTTGTGACACCCTGTACAACGCAAAAAAAATGTGAGAGAGCAATGGAAAAACGCAGTGTTTATATTTTATTAAGGAAATAATCGTTTAGTCTAGTAACTTTAGGTGTTTTAAAAACGAATAGCCTTTCTTCATAGCTTATCATCTTATTAATTCAAAAGCCGTTGCAGCATATTAAACTGCCCCAATGAGATTACTATCACGCACCAACTTCGAGGATCAAGCTGATGGTCGATATGGATAGGGAGATATGAGTTTTATATAAAACCGGTAAAAAGCCACCACCACTTCTAACATTTTGATTCGGAAAGAGTGCTATCTACTTCAATCATTAATTTACGAGTATTGAAACGGTCGTATAACCATGCAAGAAAACCATTTATTCTATGATGATGCAATTTTTTTAAGTGCTTCATCAAAGGTACTTTATCAAATGCTTGATAAAATCCAGATATACAGTTTAATTTAGGTACATTCCGTCAACTGCCATGATCAAGTCATTTATGCATAACATGTTGGATCGTCCAGGAAGAAAGACGTGTTGTTGATCCGGTACAGTTTGGTTCTCATCATCTCATCTCATCAACTAGCGTTAAAAAATTCAGAGTATTTATTGTATGTTACTCGTTTCCTATTATAAATATTCTAAATTTAGCCATGTATGTAA
Source organism: Anoplophora glabripennis (assembly GCF_000390285.2). Taxonomy (NCBI): domain Eukaryota; kingdom Metazoa; phylum Arthropoda; class Insecta; order Coleoptera; family Cerambycidae; genus Anoplophora; species Anoplophora glabripennis. The sequence continues at coordinate 222,285 of NW_019416523.1, read as the reverse complement.
ATTGATTATAAATCGTTTTATAATATAAAAAATCATTTAAAGAATCAAGTGTCAGGTTTCTATTAATTAATTCCAGTATAAAAAGAAACTAATGACCAAGATAAATGATTTATAAACCAGTAGTAACTTCTACTAAATTACATGTTTATACTGGCTATACGTGTTAGTTTGTTGGTGATGCCTTAATATTTAAATAGGAAATCAATTTTAGAAAACTGTTCATTAACATTTTTTGTTTATTATGTTCCTTCTGTTTCAATTATATCTAATTTATTAGACAATTAACTGATATCACATATTAACTGATTTATTTCAGACTATTGTTACTTAGTAGTTTCACAAAAATAAACGGAAAACTCTAAGGGAAAAAGTTCAAATAAAGATCGTTTTCGACATACAGTGTGTAGAAATTATCATTTATTCGTAAATTGATGAAACTTGACCTAACGACTTAATTAATTATGATGGACACATCATTTAATTAATTTATAAAAATGTCAACCAGTAGTGCTGTTACTGGAGGACACTGTCATTTTCGAGTTTCCGAACTCTTACATTGTTGTTATTTTAAAAATTAAAAATGAACTTTGACATAGTTGAATAAATCGGAAATAACTAAAACAATTCTTTTCACAAAAAAAGTATATGTCTTTTGCTAGAAATGCAATTTTAAATATAACGTAATCAGAAGTCAAGAAAATTGTTCGCGTTCCAATTTTAAATTTTTTAGAAAATTGTTAAATCTCAGAAAATTAAAAGAAAAAGTATTTCTAACAAAAAAAATACTATACATCTTTTTGGAAGATGAGTATTTTCAATTTATTTAACTTTGCCGAAGGCTAATTTTAAATTTTAAAAAATATCTCAGCAATACCTCGTCTGAAATAAAATGTTTTTCTTATAAAAAAACCTCCTATGTATTACTATACCATTAATGAAAGGAGTATCTGGTAAATCACAGGCTTTGCTTCAAGGATAGTTTTTTTTTGGGTGAAACTAAATCGATAAAGATGAAGTGTCTTTTGTAAAATATTGAAATTTCTGACCTTCAAAGAATTTGTTTTTTAGTTCTTCCGTCACTCTTTAAGATATGTCAATGACACTGATATATCGGATTTTATTTTAAATATAAGCTTATTTTTTATCTACCCACTTAAACAGTATTTTGTTATTTCTATGTTTTCTGTTGGTAGAGATTCTGACAAAATGCTGGCCTTACAGAGTGAGTCATTAATAATGGTACACAGCTTAATGGCAGATTGTTAACGTCAAAATATAGTGATTGAGCCAAACATGCCTTAATCAATTGTTGCTCCTTTTCGTTTTACAGAGTGTTAAAATTGAAAAAATATTTCCTATTTTTATCTTATTTTAAGTATGTATGGACCGATTGTTTTGAAAACTTGTAGTTTTACGTTTTTTGAGGTGGCAAATACGAATATGCAAACAGTTTGGGGTAACGTCTAGAGGGCGCTAGTTATACTGTCCTATCAATGTAAAAATCTCTATAACTTTTTGTATTTTACAATTTTGAATTTTTTAACTGCAAATTATTGAACTACGTTCAATTCTAAAAGGTATTCTAAAAAGGTATACTAGTTATAAATCGATAAACTAAACCGTTTTCGAGATACAGACGTTTTAAGTTTTAGATATTCGGCGGGAATTAAATTAGAAAATTAGCAGACCTTAAAATACCAATCCTGAATTAAGAATTAAGACAAACATTACAGCAACTGAAAATATTATTATGCATATCTTAACAAATTATTAACCACCAGCGACTTCAGTGCACTTTCTTAGTGTCTTATTTTTTGCCTGACGTTAAATAAAGTCCTATGTTGTTTGATAATATGAACTGATTCTTGAATATTTGTCCACAGTTGTTCATGGCCATTAGTAATGTTTTTGTAAACTAAAGATTTAAGATATCCCCGAAAGTAAAAATCCAGCGGATTTAAATCAGGGCTACGTGCAGTCCAAAGTACTTCGCTACCGCATCCAATCCAACGGTGCAAGAAATTTCTATTAAGATATTCTCTTCTCCAAAAATAACAAGAACACAACTACTTCCTAATCAAATTGAGTAGAATTGGCAGAAACAATATGGTATTGTAGTGACAGCTGTCAATTTATTATGTCAATACCTACTACTTTGGAAAAATAATTTAATTCCCGTTGAATCTCAAAAACTTAAAACGTCTGTATCTCGAAAACAGCTGAGTTTATCGATTTGTAACAAGTATACCTCTTTCATTTAGAATTGAACGTAGTTCAATAATTTTTAGTTAAAAATTTCAAAATTGTGAAACATAAAAACTTTGACATATTTTTACATTGACAGGACAGTACAAAACTAGAACCCCCTAGATGTTACCCCAACACTATTTGCATATTCGTATTTGCCACCTCAAAAAACGTAAAACTACAAATTTTTAAAACAATCGGTACATACATTAAAATATAGCAAAACATCGAATATATTTTTTCAATTTTAACAGGAGCAACAATTGATTAAGGCATATTTGGCTCAATCGCTATATTTTGACGTTAACAATCTGCCATTGAGCTGTGTACCATTATTAAGGACTCACCCTGTATATGTGTTACAATCTTTAAATTAAGTACCTAAATAGTCCCTGAGAAAAATTTATTTTTATTTTCTACTATCGTTACCGGTTATGAGTATTTGGAGGTGTTCTAGTCTAATTAGAGGTAACTGTTTTGCTAGACTCAATATTTTATGGTTTGGATTATCCTGCTTCTATTAAAACAATATGATTAAACGGAGGCACATATTTCATTGAAATATGTTATCAAACAAAATCATTTCTTTGAATGCCTATAACTTTTTTTGTTATAACCAGTTTAGTTGGCTAGACAACTGTGATAGTAAAAGTAACGAATTTAAAGAATGAAAGTAAACATTCAAATTTTTTATCTTAATGTTCACAAAAGTTTTCAAAATAATATCCACCAATATTCATATTTCACTGCCTAATTTTTGTGATACTCTATTTTATCATACACGGTAATTTAAATTTTATGCATGGTTCGTATTTATGTTGCATCGCTTTAAAATGTAATGTTCGAGGAATCAATAAAATAGTAAGATAATGTCAATTTAAGCTATAAGACTATAACTACAAACTCTGAATTAAGAACTAGAGAATTACACAATGCGAAAATATTGCTGCAGACTTTACTTACCTGCCTCAAAACTATTCAGTTTCCAGACAATTATAATGGTCGCCAAGACACACACCGATATTAATATTATTATCACATACAGCACATTCTTTCTTTCACTCAGTGCTATATTTTGCACCGCCCTTAAATCAGCCATACTTCTGTCTGACAACCGTCTGCTTTATTCATATTTCTGAAAAGAACGCAACATCACGGTGCAATCATAGTTTAGCTACATCACATTACGAACACAAAACTGCTTAAAATAAATTCTGCATTAGAAGCGTCACAATTAATGAAGGCGGATGAAGGTCAATTTATAATGATCAACGCATTTTGTACTACCTATTAGTCGGTTTCGTTTCAGCTGAAATCACTGTTACAATGATGACAGGATTTCTGAATTATGAGAAGGAAGCGATAACAGACTTTTACTTTACTTTCTTGAAAATTATATGTGGTAACGTTTCTACTGAAATATATTTATGATTGCTATTGTGTACTATGTGGCCAAATCGCATCACTCTTTTGTTATTGTGGTTTTTTGGTTTTGATGTCATCTTTAGCATAATTAATTATTTTCGTAATTTACCCGCAGACATTGATAGTGATTCAGGATTCAGGAAACTGACTATCCCCTGGCGTAGGCGATTAGCCGTAGTAGCAGAAATAGGCCGACATAAAATAAACAAATTACGAAAAATGTTGCTTGTAAGATATACAGGGCGCTTTTTCAAGTTTTTTTGTGTGCCGGTGTAATCGAAATTGTTAAAACTTATTGAGAACCTCTGGAATCGTTTCCGATTATGTTAATATATTTATGTTATATACTACATAAAGAAGGTGAATATTTTCGGCCTCAAATGGCTTGCCGTCCGCTTTTTGTAGCAAATAGAAAAATTGAGGTAATTGTCAGTTTTACTTTAGTTTTTATTAAGGAAACGTGTGTGATGTGCCTATGGTGTGTGTACAAAGTACCAATAACCATATTAAAATGGGCCATCAGTAATAATGAATTATTAAACATGGAAATGCTGATAAAAACTACACGTTTATTTCCAATGATTTCCAAATAACCATGAATGAACACTTCTAAACAGAAGCAGAGTTGCCGGTGAGATCAGCGGTTCCAAAAAAGTTTTCAACTTATCAATGTGGTAAGTCAATAGGTATTAAAAACATCGATTTGTAAAAAATACAGTTAAGGTTTTTCAGTGTTTTTCTTTTGTTTTATTTTATTTAGCAACAGTTAATAACTAGAAAAACCAAGTAAGCAGCGTAAAGGTATAGTGAAGGATTAAAAATACAAAAAAAGGTGAAGTTTGGTACTACCTGTAATTTTTAATATTTCATATTTCTGGTACGTAGAGGTCAAATTTTGATCAATTTAGTTAATTAACGTCATTACATCAGTCATTACGTGAGAACGTGCAAAAAATAATAGTACACTAAGCAGTTATATGCCAACGGAAGACATCTATTAGGTCACTTTGGGGCAATAGTCTTCCTTGAATTATATAACAGTCTGACCAATGTACATGTGGAATTAAAATAGAAATTAAACAGTTGAACAGTTCTGTGACAATTTTAACACCTCATTTTATTGTTTAATTCATAATATAAGAAACGATTGCTGTCGAATATAAAACCTGCTATGGAATCTTATGTTACGAGTATTATAATCTTTTAATATATTTTTACAGAAAAAAATTAAATTACGTATTCATTAACTTTTTATAGAAAATAAAATAAGACCAATTTTAACAATAAAAAAAACTAATTTATAACAAACTACTTCTAACTAGTTTTTGTATATAAAGTATAAGTATAAATTTCCACAAAAAAATTCCTAAAAGGTCATTAGTTGTGCGTAGTGGTTATTGTAGGAATATTCACCAAATCAATTTATAACTGACATTTTTCTATTGTGATGACCACTTTTGTGTAGTAATTTAATGGAAACTAATTTTTAGAAATTTTTTAGGAACAGCACATTCCGAAGTTTCTTATTTATATTTGACAATTAATATGATATAAATAAATTCATATAAATTTAGACGTTAAATCAACTAGGTATTGATATTTGATTACAAATGAAAAAAATACTGTAGAAGTATCATTACAAAAATATACGGAGTGAACTGCAATTTCTCTGTCTATAATTATTATAGGGCATATAGACTTCATTTCGGAAAAGATACTTTACAGGGCGTTTCAATAAACATGTACTGTTGCCCCTGAGCGATATCTTCACCAAAAAATAAGATAAAAAGTTGGTATCACAACAACATTTTTTTAATATCACTAAAACTAGTTTAGGTAGAGACTCCTTATTTAAGGGTTTCTGCATACGCTAATGGCTATTTAATTTCATGTTCTAATACAATATCGTTTTCTAAAGTATTCTAGATGAATTGTAATTAGAGAGAAGAAATTATGGGGTAGTCAAGGAAGTAGAAATCCCAAAAAAATTACATCGGATACTGTTATTTCTTACATATTTAAGGTTATATTACACTCCAATAAGCAAACATGTGTACTAAGGGAGGAGTTTTTAACCTAAATCATTTTAAAGTTGCATTAGAATACGTTATTTGATGGTACCACATTTAGTGGACTATACAGGGTGTTTAGCAAACGACCCCGCACAAAACCAATGGAAAAAGACTTTACGTCAAATTGTTTGCAACTGTGGAATCAAGAAGGTGATATGATGTAGGGCAAAAGTCCCCATGGACCCGACCTCCGCCTATGCACGGTTTCGGAGTTACATAAGCTGAAAGTCGCTCAGTATAGCCAAATCTGCACTTAGCGTTATCCAGGGTCAACGGCGTGGTCGTGACAGATGTTTGACCCCATGTGTGTTGGTTCGTGCGTGCGTCGGCGGAGGTCGGACCCATGGGGACTTTTGGTCTACATCATATCACCTACTTGATCCCACAATTTCAAACAATTTGACGGAAATCTTTTTCCATTGGTTTTGTGCGGGGTTCTTTGAGGAGGACACTTGAAGAGTAAATAAATCGAGATAGGAAAACTCAATTGGTAAAAATATTTTTTTCAAATTAGAACACAATTTTTTATACCTACTGACTTTCCACAATAAAATTAAGAAACACTTTTGGAACCTCTGACGCCTTCGATAGCTCGGCACACAAGTCGCTGTACGTAAAAATGTGCAGTAAACTTAAAGTTTCACTGTCGTCGGCTCCACGTTACCACTATGTCCATTAAAGGCACCAACTCTCCTAAACACTACGTTAAGCTTTGCATCGGACGTGAAATACCTAGGAGTCATACTCGATGCAAAGCTAACATTGAATCTTCATTTTGAAGGGAAACGAAAAAAGGCGTACATATCCTATGAGCAGTGCCGCAGGACTGTTGGTAAAACCTAGGGAATGAAACTAAAAGTGATCATTTTGACACTGCCATTGTGAGACCAATTTTAACCTACAAGGTTGTGTTTGATAGCCGAAAGTCCAGCAGACGACAGCTAAACAAATGCTCAGCCAGGTACAAAGGATTGCCTATCCGAGCATAACTGGAACTATGCGAACAACACTAACCATAGCAATGGAGGTAATGCTGTCTCTGACACCTCTGGATATCTATCTATGAGAAGTGGCCTTGACAACCATGCTTCGCCTCAAGAACGTTGGTCTGAAACTGGATGTAGGATATGGATAAGTTAAGAGTCGCCTATAGAATGGGGTCGTCCGGAACATACCCCTTCTGCAGGTAGACACTGACAGTATTTTTCCGCAGTTTGCGTTCGACAAACCGTACACAGTACTCGTCAGGAGACAGAAAGAGACCTCCGGCGATTAACGTCTTCACAGACGGATCAAAAAGGAAGGAGGAAATGGGCATATCCAATATGAGTGGGCAATGGATGGGCATACTACCGTGGTGCAAACGGAATTAGCAGGTAAAACCATAGTCGCTAAAGAATTGTCTGTAGGTGCACTATGGGTAAAACCATTAGAATCTACACAGACAGTATACAAGCACTACCTACCGATCTTACATAATCATAAGATAATGACTAAGTCAGTAAAGGAGTGCCACCAGGCACTGGTCATGGCCTTAGTTTCCAACAGCATATGTATATACTGGATCAAGGGACACGAGCAATGCAGTGGGAATAAAGAAGCTGACAAGCTAGCCAGGAGTGCATTGGACTTGCTGAAATTGTCAAGAAAAACACCTACAATGAAACTGGGATGAAAGAATTAGCTGTCAATTTGCTAAGGAATGCTATTCAAACTGGACACTGTTGGCTAAGGAAACACCCTCACCACACGACGAGGTGTGAAACACCTCTTTGTAGCGGTTGTGAACAGGAAGACGAGACAGTAAGTACTACATGTGCTCGTCTCATCAACAAGAGAATTCGTGTTGGGAGAACAATGACCTTCTATGGCCTAGATTAGAGAGATCCCGCTGAGCAACGTCATCGCCTTTTTTCTCTTTAAAAGGTTGGTTGATGGCCCAAAAGAACTGATATCTCGTAGAGAGGAAGCACAGCACAAGAGGCCCCAATGAGCTCTAAGTGCTGTAGCTTCTAAGCTACCCCCCTACAATTCCAGATTCCAGATGTTCATTAATTCATTGTTACTGCTTTAATGAACCATTTTTTATTATGCGTTTATTAACATACACACGCAGACACAGTTAAATGTAGGAAACCAGATGCTTAAAATTTATTAAATGATACACGTCTTTATTATAAAAACTAATGATAACCTAAAATTGAACAAACACTTTTTATGTTTACAACTAAAAAAAATGGACAAATAAGAGGACGCCGCACTATCTACGACCACAACGATTTACTACGCTCTTTTTATGTAGGATACAATTCAGATATTCTCGTTAAGTTTTATCAATTGATTATTATTATCATTAATTTTAGACAACGTTTCAACACACTGTATATCTCAGTAGGCGTTTGTATGTAGACAAATTAGACTAAATTGTTTATTGTACTTTTATGTATCACATAACCCTACATTTTTACGGTATTTTCCAGGGCCGTGTGTCGGAACTGCCCTTGTCCAGACAACAGCATGTCCAGCAACGAAGGGGGCCTCGGCCCCATGTCGCCACCCGCCTTGCCATCTCCGGGAGGAAAACTACCGTCTCTGGATCCAGCTGATAGGTTTCTTGGGAAAGGTTCCCCTTTCGCTCCTTCAACGGGGGACCCCCAGCGGCATTCTCAGAGCGACGACGACTCCGGATGCGCCCTGGAGGAGTACACTTGGGTACCACCTGGACTGAGACCTGATCAAGTGAGTATTCGCAATTTTACTTTTTTACAAAAAAATAATAAAAACAGTAATTTGGTGGATTATGTAATTTAAAGGTAAACATAATTGGAAAAAGTAGGTACGTTCTTGTCAGGTGACAATTTTTTTTTAAGTTCAGTGTAAAAAGTTGGCTTTTATATGAGTTTGTAAAACGCATGCTTCTGTTGTACGGTTTCAGTTAAAAGATTATCTACTATAAAGTAGTAGTAGTTAATATAAATTAACATAATTTTCAGTATGAATTCTAGTTAACTCATAACTCTTCAATGTATACAGTACTATGAATAGCATCATTTGATGTTGCTTCCTTAACTGGCTCTCTGCACAACATTTTATTTGATATCGTAATTTTCAATCTTCATTTCTACAAGCACGGTTGCATAGAACCATCTAAAATATTCTCTCTATATCCTCTGAATTGGATAATTCAAGATATCTAACGCTTGATGTTTTTCCAAAAGTATTGATACGTATCGGCTGTAGACAGGATAAAGTCGACTGGTGACCCAGGTATGATGCACTTTGTGTAAAGTTCAACCATATTATTCTGTACTCTCGTTTTGCTATCAATAAAAGTCGAGTTTTCAACGTTGGAATTTTAACTATTACATTTCCAACATCTTCCTCATCAACAACTCTCATTTTAAGAAACTCGTTCTTAGGAATTTAATATGTATTATTTTTTATTAGGCGTTTCCTTAACAAATTTTTTGTTTCGTCTTTCAACTAAAGCAGTTTATTTACAATGTCTTTCATTTGTGCCATTATGACTAACTTCCAGAGTAACTATACAGGGTGATTCACAACTTATCCAAAAAAATTTGGTAATAGATGCGGCATGAGAAATGGAGTCAATATTGTAAAAAAAAATTGTAAAATCCTTATAGTTTCTGAGAAAAAAAATATTGAAGTTATAGCACATTAAACCACTATTTAGCGGTTTGCGTGTACTCGGAGTTGATGGATATCATTTTAATTTATGGTGAAGCGTTTGTGTTATGGTGAAACAAGACATCATTTGTGTTAGTTCGTAGAAAGTGAGTAAGACGGACCCAAATGTGTTTACACGTGAGTGGATACAATTTTGAACAACTGCTGTTGCAGGCATCGGGTATGTCAAATGATTTTATTATTTAAAAACACAAATTAATTTTATTAATAATTAATAAAGGCAAAAGCATTTGAATTTGCCGATATATAATAGGTGCGATAAAATTCTATTTACATATTTCTTTCCTTGCGAAAGTTTTGTCCGTTTTTATCACGCCGCCATACCGGTGTCATTGTGCGAGGTCAGGTTTTACAGTGGACCAGTTTCCAGTGCCATGCAGAAGTGTATTTTTAAATCAATTTCGAACTGACCTTTTTGATTTTTTCTTTACAAAATTGTATTTGTAAGGGTCCCCTGTACATCCAGAATTTTTTTTTGATAAGTTCTGAATCACCCTGTATTCACGAAGAATTGACTATTTCTTACGAGAATTTGCACGATCGAAAATAATATGTAAAAAGTGTCTTTATTGCACTCACAGAACTCTTAACACACTTGCTTCGCGCGTTCTTTAACGATACCATTTGTGAAATACAGAACGACTTATATTTATACCTTAAGCAACTGTTACAAGAGGATATGTCGATAAAAAAGTAACAGCAAATTCACAGTATTCCATGTTAGTATTTAAACTGGCAAGAAAGCAAGATATTTGGTTAGATAAGGTTTTGACCCGATGCAATAGACAACTTCATGCCATGTTGACACACCTCCAATTAAGAAGTGACTTATCTTCCACTGAGTTGTTCATCCTTTCCTGGGTTGCCGATCGACCTATTTTGGAACACTATCAGACAGTGGACGTAATAATGAATACTTATTCTCACTTTTGGAAATGTTGAAGTAATACAAAGCTATGGCAGAAGACTCCCATTTAAAGGCATTATTTTCCTTCATAAAAATCTTACACTATCTATTTGTCATGACAAAGATTTGATGACATGATGACGAGGATAAATTAAAGAAGTGGTGCATTCCTGACTAAAAGCTTAATGATGTGAGACAATAACAATAAATAATCTGCATGTTCCATTAAGTTATACGTGTTATGTACTGCCGTAAATATGCTAAATATACTGGGAAAATGAGTTTACACACAAATTTCACCTAATATGCAGCATCCAAGCATATGATCTGATACGATATAGTTAAATTAATATACAAATATATGTATTGCGCCCTGTATCTCAATAACAATATATTTATCACCATCTGTAATATCACTTGGTGGGGGTCTTGTGGGCTTTTGTGACAATTGTCAAAGATTGCTGACAAATTGCATTAGTTGCTACATCGTGGGTTTAGAATTCTTGACGTTTCAAGAAACATATTGCGCTCTTCTTCAGAAGAGACTCTATTCAGAGCGGTTAGTCTCGACACGTCAAGATGTTTCAACCGACGACGTATGATAACTATAGTCTCACTACATAATTAAAAAGACCTGAAATCATACAGTTAGTTAATCGTTATAATGTAGCTTTGGTCCCTGAGAACCAGTTATTACTTCACGCTTTTTAAGAAGTTGCATGACAAATTCAGATATATTTTAAAATTTATTCAACAATTCAAACACAGATGAGTTAGGAATTTTGCAAGTTTTAATTTTGTGACAATTTTGGGATCACTATTTTTTTTACCCTGAAGTCTGTTGTTTTAAATAGAACTATGATCATTTTCGTCACAATTTTCATATATTTCGCTATCAAATTAGTACAGGGTAATTCAGTCATAATAATGTCATTAATTTTAACCACGTATTCGGAAGGCCTAATAAAAACAGAAAATCGAAAAAAAATTGTTCGTCCTTTTAAAAAATTAATAAGTAAAATTAATAAGCGCCGACGGACTATAGAATGTTCGAATATTGAAGTGAAACAGCTGATTTCCGCAGTCCATCTATGAAAACACGAACTGAAAATGTAGGAATGGGTACATGTTCTTACTTACCTTTTAAAGGAACGTAAATATCTAAGTTGTCTCCCTGACTAAACAACTGTAAATCAATCGACAACTTACCCGAAGGAGGTAAGAGTAAATAAAGTACTACCTATATCCGACGAGAGTAACTGTAGTACAATTTGCGTATAGCGTGCAGTTAAATATCATATTTCTGAAATTTTTACAACTCAGAATGTGAATCACCACTCAAGTCGGTCTTTTATGAACTGTGTGGTCACAAACAATCCTTTCCGGCAGTGAAAAATGAGCTAACTTGCGTTTTTTTTCATTAACGAGATTACAAAAGCCGACGCTTAGTCGAGTTTCCAACGTATCAAATAACTAAACTGATTCAAAAAGAGCGAGGCTCGCCTTTGCGGACAAACAGATTGTTCCTCTATTCGTATCATCTGACAGGAGCCTTCACTGTATCAAGTTTAAAAATTTTCTTTTGTTTTGTCCTGTAACCAGAGCTTGTCTTGTTTCAAACAAAAGGGCTTTGAATTAAACTGCTTAAAAGACGATGACCACTAAATGAAAACACCATCGAGAGCTATTTCTAGCGCCTCATTTTAAAAAGTTTATCATATCAGTTTGTATGTGTGTGTGAGAAGGGTTGAATGTCCATTGTAAATTTTTTTAATATTGTAAAAAACTGGAGTCTGAAAAAAACGGTTTTGCAATAAATGTAGAACATTAAAAATGTCATCAAATTTCTGAAAGTATCGTCTTTTCCATGATAGATACACCAATTTCAACTGAAGCTTATATCGTTTATCTTCTTTCCAAAATATAATTATTCACGGAGTCTAAAAACCAAACCAATGTTAAGAGCAGCTTTATCAATAGGCCTTTGATAAAAGTTATGTATTTTCTGTCATTCATTTCAGCCACATAATTTGACATATGTTCAGTCTATTCATGTTTCATTGAAATGGGACAAACTTGTGCAAGATTTTATACTGCTACTAACTATATTGATAATATTGTCGCAGTTTCTGGACTTGTACGAGTAGTAGTAAAGAACTTTACCTTCATTTTTCTCGACAAAATATATATGCTTTATCTTTTTTATATTATCCTTCGGAATTTGTTATGTCGTTACGATGAACAAGAAGTCTTGATTTTTAGCACATTCTTACTTTAATTATATCTCTCAAACTATCTGCATCTACGCCACTGCTATTGGGAATAAAATGGTTTGCATTCTTTTCTTAAAACAGTTAATTTTTATGCGTGAACAAATTTTGGTATCTTTCAAATCAGCCAGAGTGTTTAAAGGCGGATATCCTTTTTAATGAGAAAAATGTAATTTTAAGTATAAACGGAACACCTTATGCAATTTCACTGTTAAAATTGCAGTAATGATAAATTAATTGATGTGTTAATAGTAAATGGTTTCACTAAATTGTTGCGTTGCCATAGCATCGCAATACACCTATAGTTTTCCTTTGCAATTTTGCTCAGAGGGCTCGAAAAATATGTCGCCTACAGGAAAATAGCGATTGATATACTGGAAAACCTAGGCCATCTACAATTTTTTAGGTCAAAGTTGTTCTAGATATTGCTGAAGAGGTTCCAACAATTACTAGTAGTATCAGACATTGCGGAGCAAATCAAGCCATCTCATACAGTGTAGACTAGTTTGTGTGAAAATCAACTGAATCCATATCATGTGAAGCAAATTCATGCGTTAGTGCTTAAAGACCATCCTAAAAAAATCCAGTTCTGTGAATAGCTTTTACAGCAAAACCAACATGATAACGGATTCATAATACAATAAATAATTTTCGAAACAGACATAACATGGAAAATCCTCAAGTTACACTATAAAAAAATCGGTGTAAGTGAAAGCAATAAGCAATAAAGGTGCCGAGTGAGCATTTTAATAATTTTAGATTTGTGATAATTATTTGAACTAAAACTGAGTACTTTCACTCAAAAATTAGGTACCCGTTAAATAAATTCAGCACATAAACTCGTATTTGATGCACTTGTAGCTAGATCGGAGTAAATGTCCTCAATATTGAGTGACCCCACCCTATTCTATAGTTGTCGTGCGTTGTTTTTCTCTATTCTCATCGTCCTCATTAGGTCATTCATCTCGTGGAGAGGTGTATGGCGTGTAGTGCTGGACAAATGTCCGTTAATCCAGTTATTTTGGTGAAGAGTATGTTTAAATACAGTGGTTTGATTACAATAATTAAAATCAATAATATATTGAGTCTCGATTGATATTTGGTTAAATAAACTAATAGTTAAATTGATACCTATACTTATTTACGTATCTGTAAATCTGTACAATATAGATTATGGCAATCTACTCATCCTATCAGTTTCCTTTTTCTTTAATCGAGACATAAAATATTGTCTCTAAAGCAGATCTGTGTAGAACCATTGTGCAGAAACTAATTTGAGTAAAATTCACTCACTTCCGTTACAATAGTTTCACCCATAAAATTTTAGTTATAAACATTATACTAATACTAAATCCATGCGATTTCTGCCTATAGGATTATATGAAAGATTTATTGTATTAAGACTGAAGTAAAAACAATGGATGAATTACGCAAACCCCTAGAAAAAACCGTGGAAAGAGTTCGAGGAAAATTGTTACTTCTAACAACTTGCAATGATGTCGTCGCTATTCCAAGCGACAGTTTGTGTGAATAACTGCGAATATCTTCTTTAGACGGGCTTGGACTACTAAATATATCTAAATCTAAATTAAAAAGGCAATTTTATATTTGAGTTTCCGAATAAGTGTTATTTGAAAAATGTTTTTATTGTCTAAGTTCTATGTTGTGTTAAAAGGAAGACTTGAAAGGGATCGTGTAAGATAGACTAAATGAAGGACTAACGATTTTGTAGATCAATCTAAAAATATGACACGAAAATAAAAAATTTACAATTATTTATTTTTCGTTGTTCCAAGTTACAATTCGTCACGTCACCTCCTTCATCTTTTTCGACAGCCCTAATATGATACATTCTGATACTTAAGGTATCTGATCTCGTGTTGATTAGTTAAAAATATCAAAGACAACAGTTATAATTTGGATAAGAAATACAGTTTGCATATCAGTCTACATTCTTGTGGGTATGCCTAACTGTTCTTGCAACATTGTAGATACTCTAACCGTAATAACTTTAAAATTAGACTAGACCAAGACAACGAAGGTAGCTGTTACGAGATACAAGTATATGCTAATTCCAAACCTCTGATCTTATACAACGAGGATTTGAATAAGCACGGTATACCGGTGGGGAGGCCAAGTAGAAGTCTCTTCCTAGAGATGCCGACAGACCACACTGATGATTGCAGCGACCCCTCACGATTTCAATTTACATAGCCGTTGTCTTATTACCCTCAAATAATTGTTTTAATATACAATTTACATTAAATGGAGGCACGACTTGTGCCACGGCTCCCGAACGCAACGAAATGCCGTCTGTCCGGCCCAAGGTCATAAGGTGCAAGGAAGTTACCTATCACGAATAGTGTCACGGTGCGAATCTCCATAACTCCTTCCTAATTGAAATTTGAAATATTTTATTTGTTTTAATCTTCTTATCCTGTTTAGTTCGATACTTAGTAGAAAAGTGGCTTTGGTATTAATCTAATGGTTGATCTACATACATCATGGTAAATGTCCTGTAAAAAACACTAAGAAATGAGGTATAAGTTGACAGTTTCAAGGATAGAATGACAAAGAAGGCACAACACTCTTTCTTCATATTTACAGAACTTCCATAAAGCCACATGACCGGTAATTTTGTTTGTAACAGTAATTTTATTTCCTTCACGTTGGTAATTAAATTTCGGTTTCTGTTTGACCGGCTGTGATTGGTGTAATTATTCACGAGATTCTATTCAACCAATCAGCGATCCCATTATCTCCACCTCCAGCTTAGACGTATACACTGTAAACAAAATTCACTTAAATTTCACTCGATTTTACTCGATAATGATTTCTATCCACACCCGATTGAGTTAAATTTTCACTCTATTAGTATGAGTACAACTGAGTGAAACTATTGCATCAGAAATAAGTGAATTTTACTCGAATCCGAGTTACTGCTAACTATCAATTGAGCGACTTTTAACTCTATTCTGAGTATATAAAGCCAATTTAGAGAATTCACTTCGCGGGGCCTCCTCCTGTCCTGATTGAGACGAGCCGGCTCAGATCCGCCGCCGCTATCGGCTAAGGCCTGTTTTCCTGGCGATCACGCTTTTCTGGAGCATCTAACGGGCCCCTATCAACTGTGGTCTAGATTACAGAAGCAATATGTAAGTGGCGCCATTTTCACGGCGCCGTTCAAATTACTCGAATTTAATATACATTTAAACTCATTTACTCTGATTTAGGTACAAGTGCACCAAATACGAGTTTACGTGAAGAATTTATTTAAATAGTACCTTATTTGAGTGAAAGTACTGAGGGTTGCTTTCGCTGTACAGCAAGAATAAAACGCTCTCTCAACGGTAATAATAAAGAATGTTATTGAAAACTAATGTATAAGAAAACTATGAAAAGACGTGTTGACGGTTCGAGGGTTTGCTGGAAAGTGCCTGCGGTTGAAGTCGGTCGTAGGTAGCTTGGTAGTCGGTGGCAGAAGTCCATGGTCCTGGCGCCACTCTGCAGGGGTCGGCTTCCAGGAACCCTGTGGTGCGTCCGGCGGCGTTCTTGATGTTGTACTTAAAATTGGGTCACTTGCAACATGTGTACCCACAGTACTCAGTTTTAGTTTAAATATAATAACAAATGAGTAAAATGATCAAAATGCCCGATATTGAGTGAAAATGTACTCAATAATTTAACTCAATGGATTCACTCCGAACTTTTATTGCTTTCACTCACACCAACTTTTTTACAGTGTAGGTTTGTCACTGATCATTGTAAACAAATCATTAATTACGTGGCTTGTAAACATTTATGAAGGCTTTATAATTGTGTTAAGGAAATTTTATATGCATAAAAATTTTTCTATAGGAAACTAACTTCCAATAGCAATCTGGTCATAATTAAGTGAATTGACAACATTTACATGATTATAAAAACATTCTTCTGACTTCAAATTGGATTTTTAGTTAAATTTCGGAATCGAAGTCTAATAGCGAGATCCTGGTATTAAAATATTTGTTTCCGAAATCCAAAAAACAAATATGCCTTGGATAATAACTTGAATATAATGAAAAAAATTGTACTGAGAAATGCAATAGACTGCTTTACTTTATTGATTTGTCAGATTTCAATGTTTTCTTGTAAAATGTATCCTTATTTTTTTATCTTTGGGTTCTAAGCATTCGCGTACAAAACTCGTTTTTATTACAACATGTACAGATTTGATTTGCTGATTTATGAAACACATAGTTTCGTTTTAAATATTATCGTTTTAATAAAAGCTAACAATGTTTTGTGAGAATTCACAATCAAAACATGCTGTTTTATTACAGCAGTTCGGACGAAAATATTATGTTAAGTTTGCCTTAAACTGTAAATTCGACAATGAAAATTTTAACAACAGCTATTATTTTCGGTACTTACGAACGCAATGGCCATTTAATCGTTTCATTTGATTATTTCCTTGTAAAAGACATAAATAAATGAGACGTCTCGGGCTTGACTTTCAGGAAAAATCGAACGGTGTTGTACGAAATAATTTTCTTTAGCTTCTAATTGCTAAATTATAGCTCATACTTATATAGAGTTTTTTTTTCCTGACCATATAATTTCTTGAATGATTATTAATTTACTGGGAGAGCAGGTTACCACAATTAAATAATTTGCTGTAAAACAAATTTTTTATACATTTTTTTACGATCGTAATAAAAAAATGTTTATAAAAAATTGGTATTTAATTGTGAATTGTTCTCCAAGTAAATTAATAATTATTCAATATACGTTTATACTCCATTTCCCCATATTTATGCAAAAAATTTTTTCAAGGAACAGAGCAAAAACTTATATCTGTAATTTAGTTGCTTTGTGATATACAAGTCAATGTGCAACGCATTTTTTAGCAGCAAAACCACAAAGTTTCATTTAACTTATAAAAAAAGCATTATGATATCCATAAGAGAAAGAATTGAGTTTCGTCATTCTTTATTGCATGGTTAAGGACACAATTAAAAAAAATAATGTAATGAAGGCACTTTTTACACTTGTGTCGTCTAACAACGTTTTATCTTCTATCGTGAATTTCTCTTCTCCTAAGTAGTGGTAAATTTTTCATGAAATTTGTTAGAACTATATAGATTTTTTATAAATAGCACTTTGATAGCTAGTATTATTGGTGTGTCGTAACTAAACCAATACGATATTTTAAAAAATGCAAGCAATTATTCAATAGTCATAATGAGTAGTAAGGAAACGATATTTTGAATACTGTTGGAGGTGAAGTCGCCGTTGTTGTTCGTAAAATGTCAGGATAAAAATGTTTGATAGTGATGTAGATGAATTTAAAAATACACAGTAGTCATCTTTAATACCTGAGAAATCACACATGTGAATAATATGAATTGGTTTGTAAAGGATTGAACGATTGATGTGTTACAAAAAAGTTTTAAAATGTGGTCCTTGATTATTTCTTCAGAAAGGGCGAATTATTTTGGTCAGAATATTCTATGGTGATTCTCCTATCTGAAAAAGACATCGGTTTTAAGTTAAACGCTTATATGAAGGTGCATTTTGAAGGATGCTGCATCAGGAAATCAAAACAGGAGTAAATGTTTTCTAATTATGGGTTGTAACAGTTTTTATCATTGCCGGTACATGCAGAAGAGACAATTTTATAAAATGATTGTAATATGTGAATAGTGAAAATTCCAAAGTAGAACTCGAATTTTTACTATTAGTGACGAATTGAGAGAGAAAAATGTGGATACACTACTCTTAGTTAATGGATACCAAACAAAATTGCTACCGTTACTCAATCCACAAGTTATATATTTATTAGGACAGGTACTAAATGTAATTGTAGCCGCTACAATTATTTTTGTCAATAGCCTTAAAATAATAAAGTTCAAAATGTGCATTTCAACATGACAAAAGTGTTTCAAATTTTGAACTGAAAATTGATATGAAATGTCTATGATCCCGTAGCAAGTAATAGGTAATTTCAAATAAAAACTAAGACCTGCATTATTTTCACTCAATATCACATCACATATTTGCATTACTACTTATACGTTAACATTGAACATGACAAAGAAAACATTCAATGTTAGTATTAAAATCACTTTTTAGCAGTTAAAAAATTAACAGCTATCTTCTAAACTAGTTATGATCAGTGCCAGATAGCCAAAGCCTTCGTTCTATAAAATTGTATTACTTTTATACATGTAAGTTGTAAAAGAAAATACATTCAATTTTTGTATGCAAATTAATTTGTGACGCATCATACAGGCATAAAATTTCAAATTTCCAACGAGGTGTAAAGATATCGACTCATTTTTGATTTTTATTCTTACTGTGGATAGTCAAAAATCTAAAACAATTATTATTGTATCGTAATGAATACTGAGTAATATTCGAATTGTCCATAACAATAACAAATCAGCCTCGAAATCATTGTCTTGGTACAGCGAACATTCACAAGCCCCCATTGCCACCTGACACGCCAAGCTGAGTCTTGCAGTGGCAGCCCACCAGCCGAAAGAGCAACAGGTAGGGCAGTTGCCCACGCGTTTTCTGCAAATGCACCGGAAATAAGACACCGCCGTAGAAGCGCAGGTCTGCTCCATACAACAGGTGCATAGACTTCGAACACGCCGTCCGACCGGTGAAAATTAGGGTACTCTAGGTGCTCGTAAAAGCAAGGGCAAAATTGTACAAATAAAACTTCACAAGCACCTCTGTGCCGTAAACGATTTCCCTGAATTGCCGGGGAATGAATTTCTAGATTGGAAGTTTTCTCTTTGGCTTCAACTAGATTTATCAACTTAAATGTTGGCTTTAGACTTCATTTTTAACTACGTAGCAGTTTGTTGACAGTTCTTTAATTTTTCTCGAGCACAGCTATTTATTATTAGTGAGCATCATATGAATTACGCATATTATTAGAGGTAAATATTGTCCAAATTGTCAATTGTCTCAGACAAAACGGTGTGAAGTATTTTTCTTTGTATATATCGTTTTGCAGGATTATCCAGAAGCTATGGCGACCAGACATTTATCAGTAATCTGTTTACATATACACACACACACACAAAAAGTTACACACTAATACATGAGATTTTTTAAATTCTATAAAAGAAAGTTGTGGTACCATTAATACCGAACAGAAGCTTGGTCTCTAAATATTTTCAATCTTTAAATAAATCTAAAAAGCTGACTAAAAATGTGTTTTAGAATTTCATTGTTAATTAAAAAGTTAAGGATAATATACATCGTGAACTTTTCTGAAATCACAAAAAAATGAGTGTTTTCCCATTCCCGTACTGAAATTTAAAAATTCTGATTTCAAAAGCCTGTTAGTCTTCAGTCGCTTTTGGTGTATAATTACCACAGACATTTCAAAAGCTATAACCATAACAAATTACAAATTTTAGTACAAATTCATGGATGACCCTGTATATATAGTTAACAAACGGCCTTTGCGTACTCTGCCGTTACAGTATACAATTATTATGAAACACCGTGTATAGTTATTAAACTAGAGCCTACAGGAAACAAAGTAGACGCGCACAATAATCTAGAATCTAGATCTAGAGGATTTAGTTACAGAAGAGAGATATCCCAATATCCACCATGGGGGCCACGGAAGCAAAGGAACGGCTTAGCTTAGAAAGGAAGTATTTCACCTCCTTCCCCTTGAGAGAGCAGTGGGAGCAGGAAGGTGATATGTTCCCCCCGGTATCCTTAGTATGCTATACTGATGGATTTCGGGTAGGAGACGAATTTTTAGGAGCAGAAATTTATCTGGAAGGCGGTGGTATCCAGGAATGTTTTTCACTGGGTATGTATATATGTCACAGTCTTTTAGGCTGAGGTTTTCGCTATCTTGATGGTGACAAGCAAGGAGGAGGTAGGGAACTGTGTAGAGGAGAAGTTTTTATCTGCTCTGACAGTCAGATCGCGTTCAGAGCGGTTAGCTCCCCGAGAACAAGGTCTGCCCTTGGAATGTGGAGACGCTCTGAAGTCATTGGCCAGACGAAGAGAGGTAGAGTTGGTTTGGGTTCCGGGTCATATGGGTATTCCTGGTAACGTCCAATCCTCGGAATCACACGAGGTAGTATTACTGGAGCCCTTAATAAATGTGCCTATCAAACTTTAGGTCAAAACTAGAGGAAGAACAGAGGATGTAGGCAGGCCCATAGTTTTATATGTATATGGACCTAGCAAACCTAAGGCTGCTGAGCCTCAATCGAAGAGCCCTAAATCAAATAGTGGGGGTTCTGATAAGCTATTGCAGACTTAAGAGGCATTTAAGTTTAATAGGAATTGAGGAGGACCCTTTATGCCCGTAATGTGGAGTAGGGGAGGACACCCCCATCCACCGTCTGGGACACTGTGCAGCCTTTGGGAGGTTAAGACATAAAGTCTTTGGTGCTGAGGGGTTGAGGTAAGGGACCTTCCATTCACCAAAATCCTAGCGTCCGGTAGGTTCGAGGAGGGTCAGAGGCAGAAAGTAGACATGTGATGGGACGGTGGGATAGGCCTACTTGCCTGGCTGAAGCAGCCCCTCTCACTACTACTACTAACTACAGAAGAACTCACCATTTTTTATTGAAAGGAGGATATCTATAATTCAGGAATATAATTATCGACATTATATTTACCCATTTAATGCTCCCAAAAAAGTAACAACCACACATCTAATAGTAGTTACCAAAATTCTTTTATGAAGTTACTTTTGCCGATGAGATACCATTAAGGTCAATTTCAAAAAATCTCTTTTAACTCAACCAAATGAAGCATTTATAGAATATCATTGGAACCATTAGATTTCTAACTATTAGAACTGATGAAAGTCGATATTATATGAAAATCGAAAGATTGTAGATTTATTAATAACACATATGGGAAGTGGATTTGATAAAAATTTGGAACAGTAATATATTAAACGAGACCTAAAAGAGGCGACGATTGTATTCCATAACTACTTAATGACGAAAACTGTAAATCATGTCAAATTATTCTATGATTATTTTTGTGGTCCTTATTGACTGTGTATGTATTATTGCATGTTAATTTGATTCATAATTATTTCAAAGGTAAAAGATCTCCCTTCCAGTTTATTGGTATATACGCTGCTCAAAATATTTAGAGGAACACTTATTTAAATCTCAATAACTTTTTTATTTGTAATTCTATATAAATCTAATAATGCATATCTAAAAGACTAACATTTTATTCGAATAAATTTACGAAAATAAAACAAATTTACATAATCACTCTTGAGACAACAGCGCCAATTCAAAAAAACTACATGAAATAAAGTGAAGAGTTTGTGATCCTGTCTGTATAACATAAAGGTCCTGGTAAGATTTGGTTCACTAATATCGTGTATGTCTTCCATTAGTACGAATTACTGCTTGACACCTCCGTGGTAAGCTTCGGATGAGCCTACGAATGTCTTCTTGTGGTATATTCTCCCATTCTTCGATTAGGGCATTTGTTAACTGTTGGAGAGTCTGAGGTAGGTCTGAGCGCCCCCGAACACGCCTATCTAACAAATCCCAAACGTGTTCGATGGGGTTTAGATCAGGACTTAGCGGAGGCCAATCCATGGATTGAATCCCGTGATGTTGAAGGTAGTTCATGGTGATAATGGCAGTATGTGGCCTTGCGTTATCTTGCATAAACAGAAAATTTGGACCTATACCATAAGCGGCTGGTATAACATGATCTTCTAGAATGAACCGTTCAGCGGTTAGAGTCCCTGGAACTATGACAAGATCGATTCTTTCATCAAGACTAATTGCGTCCCAAACCATCACTGACCCACCACCAAATCTTTCGACTTCTTGTATAGTAGCTGAAGAATGGCGTTCATGTGGACGTCGGTATACACGTACTCGACCATCACAACGACTTAAACGAAATCGTGACTCATCTGTGAAGAATACTGGTCTCCAATATCGAAGTTGCCATACCACATCCTCACGTGCAAAATGTAAACGAGACCTTATGTGATACGGAGTTAAAATAGGTTTTCGCACGGGTCTTCTTGGTCTCAAGTTTGCTTCTCTCAGTCTATTCCTAACTGTCTGATCGGAAATTTCCAACCCATGAGTCGTTCTTAGCCTACTTTGAAGGTTTTTTGCTGTGGATGTACGAGAACGCAAGGAGGGTAGGACTAAAAACCTGTTCTGAATTCGGTTTGTTTTCCTATTAGGACCTTGTCCAATGCGTCTTTTGTATCCTCCGGTTTCTAAGTAACGATTCCACACGCGATGGATGGAAGGGCTTACGTTAAAATCTCAACAACACGAACGACTTCAGCTTCACTTAGATGCCTCATTTTTTACAATTTATGTTGAACTGTCAATATTGTTTACTATTCCAAGGCACAGCATATTTCTAAATTAAAATTTTGATTGTATGTTTAACTTTATTTCTTCTAGTTTTTTTGAATTGGTACTATTGTCTCAAGAATGATTATGTAAATTTATTTTATTTTCGTAAATTTATTCGAACAAAATGTTAGTCTTTAAGATATGCATTATTAGATTTATATAGTATTACAAATAAAAAAGTTATTGAGATTTAAATAAGTGTTCCTCTAATTATTTTGAGCAGTGTAGAATAATTTTTGAGTTACTATTTTTTTAGCCTAAAATAAAGTTATTGCACTGTTCAGCAAATTGAAAATAGTTTTTAGACTGTTCGTTCCACAGAAAAAATGTATAGGAATTTTTTTTGCAAAAACAATTTTGAAAACATTATCATTGAAAGTCCGTACTAACTAACTATAGCGCTTATAAATTTGTCTTTTACTCTCACTGAAAATATAATAAATTGAAAATAATTCTAAAACTGTTCGTTTCACACAAAAAATTGTACAGGATTTTTTTTATTGAAAAATCAAATTTAAATACAACGGTATCATTAAAGAAATTCGCCCCCTGCTATGTCTGAAAATCCAATAAACCGAAAATAATCTAAAAACTGTATAGGAATTTTTTATTGCAAATACAGTTATAGATCCAATGGTATATTAAAAGTCCGTAAAATACCTTGCTATAGCTAAAAGTGTAAAATAACTACGCCAATGATTTTTTTTACTCTTAATAATTGCATTAAATTTAAAATTATATTTCCAGCAAAAATGAAATATTTTTTGTGAAATAAGAGTTAATTTGTATTTATTCATAAAATTGAAAAATCTTTTGCCTTTGAAATGCAATTGTCAATCAAATGACCTTACAGAATTTCCAAAATACTCAAAATCGTCGAAATTTTCCGTATCTGGTCTTTCAAAGGTGTTTCCTTCTGTCTTTCACCCTCGTCCACTAACTGTATACAAATTAAGTGCTATTCATTCAGTTAAATTGCCATTCCAAGTTGTATTAACGTACATCAAGCGTCTTTCGAAATATGTATGTACATATTTGTGTTTTTCAAAAACATCCTGTAAATTCCAAATGAATGAATATATGAATATAACTAGAATCATTCGTAGGCTAAAGACACCAAACATATACCGATTTCGCACTTGTTAGTCCTCATCAATATGCCATAGGTGAGACAAATTATCTAATACCCTGTATTTCAGTACATATTTCCGTTTTATTCAAAATTGCAGTTATTAAAAAATCTATAAATACGTACAACAAAAAAAGGATGTGGTAGTCAAATATTCCATAGACTCATAGACAACAAAAATACCTCATATACTTTATGCGTCATTTTTCGAAGTAATTTTTTAGTTCTTCATTGATTTAAAAGAAAATTTACAAAGTTATTTTAACATTCTCACGATATTACATAGTTTCATCGGATGGCTGCGTTGAATACTCTAAAAATCACAAAATGATCTGCGGAATTTAAAGTGGACCTTGGGTATTAGTACCCCATCGATCAAAAGCAATGTTCCATCAAGATTCATTTTTTTCTGAACGTTCCTTGCACCGCGTGTACCCAATAAAAGCACTATCGCATCGGTACAACATGACAGGAGAATGAAATCGCATTAACCATGAAGTGAAACAATAAATTGTTTAACGTTATCACCGCTATCTCGATTCATTACACCGATGTAGAGCCTGAGTTACGGCAACACAGAAAGAGTCCCATTAGCTGATTTCCAATTGGGCCGTGAAAAATCTCCGCGCAACATGTTACACTGTAATACATGGTTACATTATCAAAACTCGATTAAGGTAATGTGCACTAGAATCATTCAATTCAATTTATGGGCCATAGAAAACCATTCGTGTGGTTAACTTTTTCATTAAGCACTTTTTTTAGTATTAGTATTTAGATATATTCTTTTTTTAAATACGCTTTCGATTTAATTTTATGCAAGGAAATTAATTTTGTGGATACTTTTTTAGTTATATCATTACATTATGTATATTTATTTATTTGAAATAATTGCAGTTTTTTCCTTGCATGTTAGGTATATAACTATAACATTGATAGTTCTATGTTGCAAAGGCATCCTACATAAAAGATATTGGTGTTGTTTTCGATGCTAAATTAAATATTATAAATCACATTGACATAGTTGCATCATCTGCTTATAAATTATTATACGTTCTTCTCAAGGATTCTGCAGCATACATACTATGAAATTACTTTCTGAATCTTTTGTTAGGTCAAAATTGGAATATTCATCAATTGTTGTTTTCAAATTATCAAAATATTTTTTCAACGACTCTACGACTCTTTTAATGTTTGCAGCGACTCTTTTGCAAACGTCGGATTTGTTTCTATTTAAGAGGTTATCCACCCAATCTGCACCAGGCTTATTGTCCTTTAGATAAGGATTACCTGGCCCTTCTTTTCATGGTAGTTTTTTGCGAAGAACTGCATATCTTCTTTAATAATAGGAATAATGTAGGACGTCCTACTGGACGAATATGGAGCCCTTTGAGCTTATTATACAAAGTCCCAAATGAAATCCCATATTCTACTGTCGCTTTTCTTATACTAATATTTTCATCCGCTGTTTTTTTTAAGGCTTCTTCGATGACTTCCTCTTTGTAATCTTTATATCTTCTGGTTCCCAAAGTTCTTCGATATTTTCGCACCATTGTTCTGCAACATAAAAAGTGTTGGTATATAAGTGGATACCTGCCCAACGTTTATCATATGGGGTAACTTTGATCATCAAATCAAAGTTGCCCCATATCAGGCGATCAAAGTTACCCCACGAAGCATTTTATGACTTTAAAATAAATTTAAAAATGATATTTACATCCCAGGTAAACAAGATTTCATATAAAATAATGAAAATTGATCCAAAATAAAACCCTTTAGCTGTGTGCCAAAAATTTCTGAGGTTTCGTAAAATACATAAACGTTAAAAATAAACTTTCTTACCTTATAGTACGAGAACCGCGGCAAAACGCTACAAAAGGCTTACACTCTCGTAAACGTGTGACATTTGAAAAACATATCATGTGTTCAAACGCGCCAAGAAATTTGTGCTTGCGCAGTAATTTAAGAATTTAAAAGTTCGGATATATGTTATCCAATTTGCCCCGATCAAAGTACCTAAATAGAATCTATTATACGTTGTGTCCGTGAATTGAGTGCACGTGGGGTAAATGACAAAAATTTTTCGAATTGAAAATTAAGCTTGTGGGCACCCTATTACTAAATTTGTATCTTTGTTGAACTTTTTCTACGTTTTGATTAAACCTTCGAAAATCAACGCCTGTTACGCTACAACATTTTAAACCTGAAAATATTTCATTAAAAATATTTAATTTATGATTAGCCTTTTGGTGGTCGCCTCTAAATTATTTAGCTTATCTTCACACACTTGCCGGTATCTCCTACGTATTAATTAAGAATATACATTTAATCGCCTTATTACAGTATTTTATGTGGCGTACCTCTTAGTTGCATTCCAATGACTCAACCGACAATTTGTGGTACTTAAATAAACGAGAATATTTATGTGTCGACCAGCTGAAAATATGTATGTCTTTCCGAAGATAGATTATTATTACTTCAAGTAATGATTACTAAAATAAGAGGTTAAAGGAACCTAATGAAGGAATTATCAGATTAAATTCAAGCCATACGCTTAAAGATGACCTGCAGGTTCTGAGATGCAGATCATGGCCATCGATTAGATGACTGCGGTATTTTTATGATGCGTATAATTTTATATTTTGTGAAAATAATTGATACATGCAGTCAGGTGCATTTGTTGAAGTTTTGTTTACGCCCATTTGTTTAGTATGATATAGGCATAACCTATTATTGTTAACACACTTTACATCTCAATTATCCCATTTGAAAAGATGTATAAATACAGGGTGGGTCATTAGTGAGAAAGTAAAATAACTCCCTTGTTACTCGTAATACAGAAAAAAAGTTTATATAAAAGTTATACAGAATTAAGAAACTTAAACTACAAAATTAATTTGATACGTACAGGGTGATGACTAAAAACAGGACACGCCAAATGTTACATTTTTTAAGTGGAACACCCTGTATATTTTTAATCATATAGATTTCCGAGAAAATTCTATATATGGCAATATAAACAGTTTATTATTTTAGTGCGGGGTTGCCAAGTTATGTAGAAAATTCTTCGAATTTTGGAAAAACATGACCTCGAAAAAGTTGTATCAACTTTCTACATCTACTAACACTTGGAACAAAATAATTAGAGTTATAGGCAAATGTTAGACAAAGGCTCCTATATTAGCTAATATCGATATTTTATACAGGTCATTTTTTATAATACGATCACTTTTAGAAAGTTTAAACTTGATTTTCTAACATTTTTTCAAATGGAACACCCTGTATTTTATTGTTCTGTTTTATTCACATATCGGTACACTTTAACTTTTATTAAACACATTCTGTAACACATAGAATATAACGTATGAGGGTTTTTATGAGACAAAAATAAATTTATAATTCTCGGGAAAGAGTGAAGGCTTAATAATCTCACAATCCTTTTATTAAGACGACTAATTTCGAGGTCTACACTTTGCACCTCATCATCAGGTCATTACAAGGCTCAGTGGCGGTTTTACCATAAGAGCTGCGGAGCTGCAGAACACTTACAATTTTATGTATTTAATCATATTAAATATCAACAAAATATTTAAAGAATCCAAATGTACTCGCGCTAAAATAAATCTAGGAGCTTATATTATTATTTATTGCGACGCGAGCTACGCTCCTTAATATATGCAACCTCATATACACAATGTGTGGACAGCGAACAATTATATGCGTCCTTTGTTTTTATTGGCTGATCAGGCACGTGACCCAGTACACGGAGATAGGGGCTTTTGCGGCTGCAATAGTCACAGCGCTGCAGTCTGCACTCTGTAGTAAATGCAGTAATATTTCGTACGTGGTATGTGGTGGTTTATTTCTGCGAGCGGCACGTGTGAATATTTTCGTTTAGGCGTCTACGGATATTATAGTTATTAAAATGAATAGC
>NW_019416523.1:177656-191859 GCF_000390285.2 Anoplophora glabripennis | reverse complement strand
AAGTCAAATATGAAAATTTATTATCAAATGTCAAATTAAATTATAAATTTTATCAAATGTCAAAACTAAAGTTGGCTTTACAAGTACCAGAAAATGACCTAGAAAAAAGAACAGAAAATAAGGAATATTTAATAATAAGTAATAAATTTATATGTTAAAAATAAAAGGACATTGTAACAAATGTATTAGGTATAAGAAGTGCAGTGAAAGTGTTGTGAAAAAGGGACGTCCAAAGACTGGAATTTATGTGAAGGGACCTTAAGGAAAAATAAACACTAGAAATTTCCAGAAGGTAAAAAACAAATGTTTATTTACTAGTTACGGCTTGGTTTTTTGGTAAAAAGCTAGAGAGGAGAAGCTCCAACAAAAATTAAATAATTCAATAAAAAACAGTCAAGAAGTAAATTAAAACTTACTAGTAACATCGAAAATTGTTTGTCTTCAAAATCCACATAAAGAAACTTCGACAGTGAAGAAAAATTTTGCAACAAATATCAGGCAGTATCCGGAGAGGTATTCCAGTGGCCCATAAATGGTACAACAGACATCGTCAGCGTTTCCAACAAGGAAAGAAGTACCCAGTAACCAACAGGTACCTAAAAAAATAGAAAAATAAAGTGCACTAAAGTATTAATTCATAGCTATAGCTTACAAATAACAAAGTATTACATACGAGGTGAAAAAAAAGTAAGGTTTGTATTCAACAATTTACAGTAAATCTAAATATAAATAAAAAGTAATTATAGAAACAAAAATTAAAATAAATTAAATTAAATTTATAATATAAAACCACATCAAATTAATATTTTATATAAAATTTTCATAACAATATATTTCAATACAAAACAGTAACTATTATAAACTGGACGATTACAATGTGGTTTGCACTACATGTAAATTGAAAGTGCCGATATTGCAGGTATTTTAAATTTATACCAGATCCAGCTATTAGTTATCGTAGCTTTTAGTTCTGGGTGTTCAATGAGGCTGCTGCTGTAATTGTTTAATTTCACTGCGTACGTTGTATTATTGGCAAGTTCGTAGGATGGTAATTTATTTGCGATTGAAATTTTAATTTGTATAGAATCTTCTATAAGTATATGTATCCGCTACCCCCCATGTCGTTTAATAGTGATAATATCGGCTCCTGCTTACAGAGTGGCGGAACAGCGTCTAAAGCAGTGCCCTGTATAAGTTTCCGGATGAGGCAAAGTAATTGAAATAAGTTACAATTTCTTTGGCACATTCTTTATTTTGTTGACACCAACCACTTGGTTAACACGTTTTTCCCTGACATACTTCACAAAAAATCTTCGACTTGTAGTAACTGCCGGACGTAAAGCACAGTATTTGGGATATATCTTCATTTGGTCTGGACTTGAAATTACAAAACATCTCGGAGTATGAGTTTTGGAATCGGGAATTCTTCTAATAATAATTGAATCTTTGTCTTCTATATCATCGATAGTTATCTTTAGTAGCTCATCTCTTAATTAATTATAAAATTAGTTAAATCGATTGATTTATATTAATTTGAATTACCTTTTCTAGCACAAATCTATTATCAGGTGTTTCTTATAAAAATCTCTCAATTTCCTCTTTCGTTAGAATTCTGGACTTTTTCGGATGGTATCCAACTGATTTGCTTTTCAAATATGGTATTAGTTTTAGAAATTTTATATTTACATTTTTTGGGCATACAATATACAGGGTGATTCATTAACAATGGGAAAGTCGAAAGCTGAAGATACTACACGTGAAATAGTGACCATTGGCGCAAACATGCCTTATCCGAATGTTGATAGTTTCGGAAATACAGGGTGTTGAAAGTTAAAATTTTAAATCTTTTTTTTTGCGATTATTCTGAAAATATGTAGGTTAGGAACTTGAAAATTTGTGAAACTATATTTTTTTTAGGCAACGAATAAGATGCGTGTTTTAAATTCAGCGTTGCTCATAGAGGGCGCCACTTACGACCAATTTTACCGAAAATTTAGTTAATAACTTTTTACCCTGTATGTCTAACATGAAACTTGATTCAAAACCTGAAAGAGCAATCATTTTTCCATTAATTATGTATTCTTGTTTCATATCGGTATCTCGATCCGTTTTCGAGAAAAATCGATTTAACGAAGACTATGTTTTGACAATATACGAGAAATTAAAAGCGAAACAAACCAAGTGTCTCTTCGTGTAATTACAACAATTAACAATAAAACAAATGAAATTCGTAATAATGATTTAAAGTCAGTGTTCGAAGAATCCACCGTTGACATTTACACACATTACACGTTTTCTGAGAGATCTTCGAGGTTGAAACAACATATTGGGATTGCGTTTGACTTCGTTGGCAGCGATTTGTATTGTTTGCCACAACTTTTCAAACGAACCAATAAATTCTTCCAAATAGAAAAATGAAGTGGATTGAAGTCCGGACTTCTGGGTGGCCAAGCGAAAATGCTTCCACGGCTTGAAGAAGTTCTACTTTATTTAAGAAGAGACATGTGGTTCATGCACGACGGAGCACCACCGCATTTTTCTTGGCCAATGCGTGCATATTTAGATGTAGTTTTTCCAAATCGCTGGATTGGCCATGTAAGTGTTTTTGCTTGGCCATCCAGAAGTCCGGACTTCAATCCTTTTGATTTTTATATTTGTTGTCGAATGAAAGATATAGTTTACAAAGAATCTATTGGCTCGTGTGAAGAGTTGTGGCAAAGAATACAAATCGCTGCCAACGAAGTCAGACGCAATCCCAATATGTTGTTCCAAACCTGAAGATATCTCAAAAAACGTTGTGTGAAGTGTATCAGTGTCAACGGTGCATTCTTCGCACAATTACTTTAAATCATAATTACGTATTTTATTTGTTTTATTGTTAATTGTTGTAATAACACGAAAAAACACTTGGGTTTGTTTCGCTTTTAATTTCTCATATTATCAAAACATACTGTTCGTTAAATCGATTTTTCTCGAAAACGGATCGAGATACCGAAATGAAACAAGAGTACATAGTTAATGGAAAAATTATTGCTCTTTCAGGTTTTGAATCAAGTTTCATGTTAGACTACAGGGTAAAAAGTTATTAACTAAATTTTCTGTATAATTGGTCATAAGTGGCGCCCTCTATTAGCAACACTGAAATTACAACTCGCATCTTATTCGTCGCCTAAAAAAATATAGTTTCACAAATTTTCAAGTTCCTAACCTACATATTTTCAGAATAACTTTCAACACCCTGTATTTCCGAAACTATCAACTTTCGGATAAGGCATGTTTGCGCCAATGGTCACCATTTTACGTGTAGTATCTTCAGCCTTCGACTTTCCCATTGTTAATGAATCACTAATGAATAATTCTGACACTTTTTCAAACAACTAATTTTTATTGTTTATTAGATTGCTGTCGTTATGATAGTCATCGCGCCTAAAACATCTTGATTCAAACACGGTTCAAACGATTTCAAATGAAACTGTTGTATATAACACAATTATTTTATTGCAGTTTTCGAAAAAATATTGTTTGCATCTCGAACGCGAAATGCTTTTGCGTTCTTCCATTCTTGAACTCAAAAGTACCATTTATCGTTCTAGATATAAAAATAACTATTTTCATCGTTAAAAGAATTTAATTTTAGTTATACCCCCATCGTTTTACTCATGCTTGCTGTAAGTACTTACTTCGTTCTCAATCGCATCTTGTTAACTGAATACTCCTGATTGTTAAGAAATCAATATTTTGAATTACCTATAAATTATTTTGCTATTTTATAATTATAATTTACTGTTATATACTAGCTTTAAATTTAGAATTATCACGCCAGTAGTAGATTTATCAATTACCAGATATCAGAATTTAGTTCTACTTATTCAATTACACTTTCTCAAGAAATGCTGTGTCGTTAGATTAATTGGAACACGTAATAAAAAATGTATCCTAGAAACATGTAGAATGTTTCTTAAACTACGAATCTGATTAACTATTATGAACTTGCATTTCAATTAACGGTGGGCACATTTTAATTATAATTTTTTTATTTTAATTAATGTTCTCTCACTGAATACCTGGGGTACCTAATTAAGTTAAATCAAACATATTGCTTTTATCCATTCATTTGTATCATAAATTTGTTATGCTGCGTTGTGTAAGCTTTATCTGCATTAATAAAACTTAAAGAAGATTATGAAAAATTATTTTTGAATAATTAATACACAGATATTTACCTATATGGAAAGTAAACTTTAGTGAACTTATCTATACATCTTTTCAACATTTAGGCAGCTTATTCTTGCAATGTAGGCAGTGTAAATGTATAGCTTCGTAGTAATTTGTACAAAATGTATAAACGAAACGTCCTATATAATAAGATATGAAGAAATCGTATAGTAGCAAATGACGAATGGCACAGTAATTCCAGTTATAAACGACGACAAAGGCAAGAAAAGTACTTATTGTTAGTTGGCGGATCTTATTTCTGGAGTGAGATTTTACTGAACGATAAAATAATCTAGAGTATTGATATTTTGTGTTATTCTCTCCACAAATCCTTAGTATATTAGTAAGTATTTACGCTTTAAGATAAACAAACATCGATATTATTGAGATAAAAATTTATTAAAATATCCTTAATTGCATTGAAAGGACTTAGTGGTAAAAACAATTTTATACATTATTATGTCATAAACAAAATGTTAAAAAGAAGGGTTATATAAATATTAAACTCAAATACTTAGGTACTGTAATTCATACGTTTTTTCTTCCAGTGGTCGACATGATTTTTGTAGCACCAGCATTTAGAGCGGATTCTTGTAGGATTTCACCTCCTAAATTCGAATCTGCTTTCAGATTTTTTCCATCGCGTAGGGTTTTTTTGTTAGAAGCATTTAAAGGTTTTACGGAAATTAGAAAAAATAATATGTATTGCGATCAGAACTTTAAAACGTATTTTATGTTGTTCTGAAACTGAAATGTGATTCCTAACGCATTTTTCCTGATGAAACCAAATATGTCTTCCAAATTTTTTCATGGCATAGAGTTTTCACAAATCGTGAAATTACATCATAACAAAAAATTTTGTTCGTCTTAAAAATATGTGAATAAACCTAATTTATGTGTAATTTAATAGACAACAAGGGACAACAATTTAATGTACGTCGATTTAACCCTTCACATCTAATTTATAGAGTTTCTTAATTTTGAAATGGCACTTCTTCCATTCCTGCACATCAAATTGGGACAGGTGTCTATCTCTCAGCACAAAAAGTAGATGGATAGATGGGTGGATGGGTGGGTTTTGTAGGTGGTACAGGTGGATGAATAAATATGCGTATTCATGCATGAACGACTGGATAGAAAGATGTATGAATTCATAAATGGGTGGGTGGATAAAAAGATGGATCCAGAATGTCATGAAAATGGCGCTTTTAAGCATTTTGATCTATTTTCTGTTTTTGTATGAAATTGGACCAGCTTGGAATTAAACGAGTGAAAAATCAAACGTCTAGTGAGCTGGTAGAATAATTTGCTTTTTTATAACTCGTCGATCGTAAATGATGTTTTTTGTAAATTTTGACCTGTTTTTTTAATTTTCCCGGAAACTCAGACCCGTTGGGCCAAATCTGAAGGCAGATTCGGATTCAGCGGAAAAATACATGGAAATACATGGGTCTAAATACCAGATCCGATACTTTTTTTTGGGGCCTTGGTTTCTTTTCTTTTTAATATTATACTTAGACTGAAAGCCGTAATCTAATCAGTTATTAGATCTTTTTTGGGGTTTACTTTTGGCCACCAAAGTTGAGACGTATATAAAAAAAAACGTTTTTATAAAAATTAAATGACATGTAACACGGAAATGTGCCTTGATACGTAGTTTTTAATGCGATTGTCTTGTTCAGCAGAACACTCTATTTCGTTCGTGTTACAGAGAAAAAGTTGAAATTTGTTGAGCAGTGATTATCGAAAATCTTTATTTTAAATTAGTAAACTGTTCTTTAAGTGACTTAATTTTCAATATAATTCAGTTTTTCTCTAATATTGAATAGTATCACTGAAATTTGTTTTACTCTTTTTTGCATTTTCCTAGAAAAATAAGTGCATCGTGCAAATAAATTTACACCAAACATCTACCTGTTAGATATGAATTATATTCGGATTTAACTAAAGGAAAATTTAAAATGTAAAGCTTGTATTTGCTTTTAGTTTATATCATGTATTTCTTGTTTACCAGTTTGAAAATATATTTTCTTATTAAGTTTTCAAAAAAAAATATACAGTTCTCTTGTTTTCTTGGCCTGACGTAGAAGATGGCTCAATATTTCACGCCAGCTACTAAATACATCAAACATATTATGTAATCTTAAATAGGCGGCAAATAAAGTGAGATGCCTTTTACCTTTTTATAAAGTCAATTTTAAAATATGGGTGTTGTCTGTGAGGAATGAAGAGAGGCAATTCTAGTTTGTTTGGTGTAACTAATGTGGTATTTAGGATTCCATTTACTGGTTCTTTTATTAACACCTCAACATGTGAGTACAAAAGATGATTTATTGGAAATAAGAATTGAATTAGCTGGTGCATAAAAAGTTTAGTTGATTACATGTAATTTATATATTTATAATTGAAACTAGTTAGGACGTATTCAGAATTAAATCTATGCAGGTTAAATGCTGATAGATCAAAGTTTAATTGAGAGCATTCCATTTTTCTACAGGTTAGTTTTTAAATCTTAGTTGGGTATATTTTAGGCAGGAATATATATGACAAATTTAAATATAAATCTAGAATAATTAGAATTGGGTTTTAACATTACCAATAATCACAAAATGTTATGATGCTATGAAATAAAGGTAAAATACCACCAAATTTTTAGTGGGTTATCTCAATATTACATAAAAAACGCAAAAAACTACAGGGTGATATTCGGTGATATTCTTTCTACAAAAAAAAAAACGACTTGCTCGCTAAGTACGCCCCTGAAAATTCTTAATCAAATTTAATTTCCAGTTGAATTGTTTCAATAAACCGTAAACATTTCATTCAAATCGGCTAAAGCATTTTTTTCTCAATTAAAAAAAAAATAACCTGTGTCTCGGAAATGAAGCACTTCATATGAACTTTTTTACATATTTTGCTGAGTGGAATCTCCTTTAGGTTTTTGTCACACTCTGAAGCATATTAAAAATATTTTATATTATATTAAAAAATAAAACAAAATCGTATAAGTAATCACTAATCATCATCCAAATTGTCAAAATGTTGGAAGTTATGTCCTATGAACCTTCAACAATTTAATGGGGGAGATATTTCAAGAAATACAACATTTTAATTCAAATATGTCTTAGGTCAAACAATGGCGGAGATACTGGATCCATTGACTACTAAACACCTAACCTAGAAACGAAAAACTTAATTGTATTTCGAAGAAAAGAAGTTTTTTTTTTATTATACTTGGAAAATATTCATTTTTGAGTTACTATTTTTTTTTTAATATAAAATAAACTTATCACATTTAACTAAATTGAATGTAACTCTAAAACTAGTAAAATTGTTTATTATAAATGACTTTAAATGCAAAATCATCAAACCTTCAAAAAATTTATTGTGGTAGAAACTTTAATTTTTTTAGGAGCAAAATTTTTTTAAATATTCAACGCTATTATTTGAACTTTTGACAACAATGTATTTATATTTATAAAATAATTCGATTCGAAAATATCTTGTTTTATAAATAAAGTGGAAGAAACTTTTTCCACTGAAATACAATACAGAATCAAATGAACTGACCTATAGACAAGGCGAAAACCTCGTGAGAGAAATTTTCCGACTCGTTTTTTTGCATATTCGGATTCTTGAGATGTTCCTTAACATGAATCAAGATGATGCCGGCCGGAAATTTGGTGCCCATTTGCTTAAACAAACTTTTTTTAAACAAATTCTAAAAATTGGTTTTTTCACTCCGGAAAATTTTGGCACATTATAAACAAAAAAGTTCCTATGCACTATGGCTCTAGAATTGATAGTTTGAAAGTTATAAACAATTTAAGTTGCTAAAAATGCGAAAATGACGATTTTCAACGGCCGATTTCCGGGTTAAAAATTGTTATTTTTGATGTCAGATACCTAAATTAAAGTTTAAACATCCCCCTACAAGATGCTGAAGAGTTTTTGGATCTCATTATTTTAAAGCCTTGTTTTTTAATTGTGAATAATGTGCTATGAGCCGCGCGCGCGTCTCTAATACGTAAATTTATTACCAAAAATCCATTACCCAAAGACTTAGTTAAACAATGTAAATGTACAAAAAAACTTTTAGACTAAAGCTTGTTCTCGTAGGAAAAACTGTCACTTGTGTATCTTTATGTGGTTGTAACATAGAACAGTGTGAGAATTCTTATGATTGAATAAATGTGTGATAATAATAATATGTTGTATTAAATAAATGTTTGGAATACAAAAAATGTGTATATTTTATCACTTTGTATCTTTTTTACCAATGGTTTTCGGGCCCATGTCCATAGGAAACTTTTGCTTAAAACGTCAGATTCAAGCTTTTATTTCAGTTTAGAGCCATAGTTATTATTTTAAGCTATTTTTAGTATTAATATATTTACTTACTACAAACTATGTAATTTTGATTTTTTTTATGGAAAAAATTCCTAGAAATTCTGAATTTTTCCTATTTTTAATAAATTCCGTTCTAATCAGCTACCATTTAAATCTTCCAAACCCTCCTCTGCATTCTTTTGTTTTATGTAGTTTTCACCGTATGATTTGTTACCTGCTGCGCGATTGTATCCGAGTAAAAACTATAAAATATCGCCGTGATGCCTTTATCTAACCCAGCCCCATAAACGCTTCTTTGAGGCTCGCCTGAGGCGAACAAACCTGTCTTAATTGCCGTCAATTTTTTAAGCTGAATACCATGTTAAGTTCTCGACACAGATTTGTGACGCTGTTAAATCTTGTCAGTGCCAACATAAACTCTGGTTCCTATTAGGAAACAAGCTGTGGTCGCAACAAACATGTCATTCCAAATCGTGACTTAATTAATCTTGGCTAATTAATCAGCTGATTTCAGCTGATCGCCCAGCCAGGTGCTTTATTAGTAGCACACATCACGAGACACGCCCTGTAGATCCACACGAATGCTGTAATTAAGTCTCTAATCGTTATACGAGGTGTCCCGGTTATTTTGTGTACGTGTGAGGTTTCTTTATTATTGCGTATTTATATGTTTTATGTTTTCATTATTAAAAAAAATTCGAGTTTAATAAGACGGTAGTACGGTAGCGCTTCTTATACCTTCCTCCATAAAGAATCCATTCCTTTCAATTTTTTAAAAGTTTTATTGGAACCACGCCGGTTGCAAATATACAGGGTTAGGCAAAATTGTCGGAACACCTATCTACAGGGTGAACCATAAGTTTGATTAAAAAATATCTTTAACAAAAGTTTTTGTACTATTTCTATTATTTTCAATGACGTAGGTACTCTAATTGCTAACATCTACTTTATTTTTAGAGATACGCCGTTGTTGGCAGTTTCTTTAAATGGACCGCCCTGTTTATTTCAACATTTTTAGAAAGACGGATTTCACCGGTTACAATGATATAAGGTTTGGTGTGTAAGCGATTTTTTGTTTTTTAAATGTTAAATAAAACAAAATAAAGAGTAAAAGTTTTATTAAATGAAAATGAAATTTGTTTTTGCAATCTATGGAGCACTTGAATATTAAAAAGAAGAATCTTAATGAATTTTGAATGGCATGCTATGAAATTTCTTGAACAGCCGGCCTAATTAGATCTTCCAATTCTTCTAACGACTGAGCTTTGGTCTTGTAGACAACAGATTTTAAATGAGCCCAAAGGGGATTTTATATATCCTCTTCTTAATCTCTGTGGAAATACATTATTTAGGTACCAACGCACTTCAACTCCATATTGAGGCGGAGCTTCATCTTGTTGGCACCAAATTTCATTTGAGAGTACTTCAGGATTTGCTTGGTTTGGAAATAAACGTATCAATGCTGCAAAATTTGTAAATACCGATATTAGAGTTCAAATTTTCTCTAAGAAAGAATGGGCCGATGATGTGTACTCTGATTATGCCCATCCATACATTTAACTTCTGGAGATATTGAGTGTGATTTTCTTCAATCCAATGCGGATTTTGATCACTCCGGTAACAACAGTTATGTCGATTTATAAAACCGTTCAAGCAGAATGTGGATTCATCGGAGAAAAGTATATTATTGACAAAGTTTCCATTATTCTCAATGTTGTTCATCATTTCGTCACAAAATTGCATCCTTCTATCAGGATCATCCTCATTTAATTCTTGTACTAAATGTACTTTATATAGATGAATTTTATTTTTGGACAATATTCTCCCTACTGATCTGATCTCTCGCTAATATTGTGATATAAGGCTACTTGAAGCACTGAAGTTTTTGGTTCTTCTTGTACATTAAGAACATCTAATGACTAATCTTCATTTGTAGCTAATTTACGTACGCCGGATTTTGTAAGATTTTTAACTCTTCCCGTGAAACTTTTTCACAACTTTTGAAACTGTTGATTTTGAAATATGGGAATATCTTTCAGGGAAAGTTGCATTAAAAATATTAAATGCATCTTGCATATATCTCTTCCTGTCTCCAAAACCAATAATCATCAACAGCGAACTTCTCACATTCAATTAGTTCACCCATAAATTGAAGTTTGAACAGCAATCTT
Source organism: Anoplophora glabripennis (assembly GCF_000390285.2). Taxonomy (NCBI): domain Eukaryota; kingdom Metazoa; phylum Arthropoda; class Insecta; order Coleoptera; family Cerambycidae; genus Anoplophora; species Anoplophora glabripennis. The sequence goes on along the minus strand of NW_019416523.1, from coordinate 181,123 downwards.
AATAAGTAATAACTATATGTTGTTGACTGCAGCTGACAGGAATAGATGATATGATTTTTTTTAAACAAAATTTAGAAAAACGATAGCAAATCCGATTACTTTTTCAAGAAACCGTGACAAAAAATGTAAACAGCCAACTCTTTATTTTATTGTTCAACATATGTATTCATTTGTGTTTGTGTGTGTAAAATGTGTTCACCTACACCAGTTATTTACGGTGTAGGGTTGATAAATCTGGTTATTGTAGTGAGAGGGATTATGCCAATACGAATAATGTGTTAGACCATAAGCTCATGTTCTTATATTGACAAAATCTCACGTCGCACCAGAATAGCCGTATAAAGCTGAATGCTTTGTGTAGAAAATACAGATCATAAAGTCAATGTTAAATTATTAGCAATAATATTATGACCCCTGTAGGTGGAAGTAGAAAGGCACCTTAGTGGTATTCAAAGCCTGCTTACTTGCTTTTAGGCAGGAATGATAGTCATTGAATATTGAGCTTAATAAATCAAAAGAAATAATTGAGAAATCAAGAATGGTTGCTATTTACTTCCACAGGTAGTGCTAAAAGCAATCAACTCTTACCAAATGAAATTTAGTCTGGCTTTGATGAGGTTAGAAAGTATAAACGGTGGGATTAATGATTTTTTTATAAAAATCTGGCTGTTTGTCTTAATGAGCATTGTTTAAAAAAGGCATTAGAAATGCCTAAACATGTACACTTAAAAAATTACTGGTAATTACAATTGGGAAATAGTAGTCTGCATGTGGGCCTAAAATTGTGAACTATTAGGTACTGCCTAAAGTTTAAAATAGTTTATATGCAGACTACTATTTACCAAATTTCTGCAGTGATTGTAGCAATGGTAGTAAATGCTAATTTGTACAACTATTAGCGCCAGCGTTTTATCTATTTATTATTATATTTTTTAATCGGACAAAATTTGCCACATTTTCGACGAGTCACCCGGTAACAAAATCAACACGTGGTTATCATCAAACATCCTCGGCAGTTACTGATATGTGTAAAATTCTACAGTGACATTTCAGGTGTTGAATTCGCCGGTTGATGGAAAGCGAACAAGACGAGTACGAGATGAGAAACGAGAATTGCGTGCCGATGGCGGCGGCTAATTCGATATGCAAATACTCCGCCAGTCGTCATGTTTACGTCGATTCGATTTGAACGCGTCACGGTCATGAATCCTTGTGATCCGCCGCAAAATACTAACTGAAGAACCAGTAATGCATTATCTTGTTGGTGTTACTTAACAATTCTTACTAAATCGTATAAAAAACGTAATTTCATTTATTGCAAATCGAGCAACACAATTATGGCGGTTTTACAGGATAAGATGGAACTGAAAAACCCAGTGAACCTTTGTCAATGAGGTTTGGTATTACTACAGTTTAATATTATATGAACACATTTTTTGCATTTTTGAACTGTGATTACAGATTTTTTTATTTCACCAAAAAGTATATGTCAAAACGAAAAAAATTATTACCGGCAGAACTCTGTACGATGATTTTTCTAAGTAGAATTTTTCTTTGAAAAAAAAGTGTTTCAGGCCGAAAAAAATGAATATCTCAGAAACGTCTTGATTTTTTTATCAAAAAAAAAAAAAATGTGGATATTTAAGACACAGAAAGGTATATTTTCACCAAATTTCGTTAAAATTAAATTATTTGTGCCGCAATGAGAAATAAAAAACGAAAAATCTGAAAAAAACTGTTTTTCGCATTTTTCTCGGAAATTTTGAGGTTATGTTAAAAAGTGACCTCTACAAAAGTTGTAGATTTTTGCATGATCTACAACTTTAATATTGGATACTTTTTTGTTTGACGTCAACTTTCGCCAGAAATCCNTATATATATAAAAAGATAAAGAAAAAATCATAACACGGCGAGGAAAATTAAAATTCGTTGAATCGTTGGTAAACTTCACAAACGATTTTTTTGTTTTTAAACAATATTCAATAATTTAATAAAATATATTTAGTTTATTCCAATTTATTTATACCGTTAGTAGGTAATTCGTGAATAGATATTTCAAAAAGGTATCAATTTCAAAAATCGTTCTGAAAATCTGTATTTTTGTATAAATTCATTGTTCCTTGAAATTCAGAAGTGCCAGGAAAACGCGTGACCTTGAAAATTTTAAAATTTTTCGCCTGCGGCGCCATTTACAAGCTCTCCGGGCACTTAATATCCCGGAATTCAATTCAACAAATGTAACAATTCTAAGCAGAACACATTCAATCAATGTACACGCGCCGCCACTGACAAGGCTACAAAGTTAATTTTTTTATTATACTAAAGGTATACAATGTTTTTAAAAAACTTTTAATAAATAAAACTTTATGTGCATATACTTACATATCACATTTACAAGGTTCTGTAAAAAATAAATTTGTCAAAAGAGTGTATTATATCTGTAGGTAATGTGTTAAGTGAGAATTTGGTTGCCTGTTGATTGTCCACTAATAATAATCTCTTCCTAATAGGTATACACTAGACTTGTACGAAAACATTTTTTGTCATATTTTTCAAAGCAAGCTCATCAAATCTGGCATCAAAATATACGACTTGCATATATTTTATCAGAGAAAGCAGAGCTCATATTATACGTTTCTGTAAAACAATACGTTTATGTTCTAGAACGCTAATAGTATATTACGTAATAAATGTTGTAAAAAGCACTTTACGCACGAATGGAAAAGTTACGCACGACGCCGCGTAGCGGCGAGTGCGTAATTCTATGAGTGCGTAATTGCATTACACCACGTATTACATACTATACTTTACCTACGACCACTACTTTAAATTCTTAAAAACACACCGTCTGCGATCAATGCAAGATTCCTATTACGTCGTACGGTAAAAAAATCGCACAGCTCGGTAAAAAAATCGTACAGTTTTCCTAGCAACCGCCTAGCAACGGTCAATACAAACAGTATTGTATTGACCGTTGCTAGGCGGTTGCTAGGAAAACTGTGCGATTTTTTTACCGTACGTAATAGGAATCTTACATTGATCGCAGACGGTGTGTTTTTAAGTATTTACAGTAGTGGTCGTAGGTAAAGTCCTTTTCGTTCATCAACATAAAACAAATGTCAAAATAATTTGTCATTTTTTTAAACATATTTATGATTTTATTAATTAAGCAATATACATTTTAAGTAATATATTGTAATGAATTGAAAATGTAAACAGAAATCACGATTGAAAAATTACCTGACCGAACTTTAGTCCAAAAATAAAAATTAATTATTAATATAGCAAACAATAAAATAACATAAAATTGTTAATATAAAAACTGAATATAAAAAAAGTAATTATAAAGGATATCACATAGTATTAAATTGATAATTTTAAATTTAATTCACAAATATAAAATAAATTTTTAAAAGAATGCATGACAGCGACACTTGTTCACAAGAAATACTATGAGCAGGTACTTC
>NW_019416523.1:101319-174665 GCF_000390285.2 Anoplophora glabripennis | reverse complement strand
TTTCACCAAGTTTCGTTAAAATTAAATTATTTGTGCGGCAATGAGAAATAAAAAACGAAAAATCAGAAAAAAAACTTTTTTCTCGGAAATTTTGAGGTTATGTTAAAAAGTGACCTCTACAAAAGTTGTAGATTTTTGCATGATCTACAACTTTAATATTGGATACTTTTTTGTTTGACGTCAACTTTCGCCAGAAATCCCAATGATACAATTTTTCATAACTTTTCTACCCCCCCAAATCAACCCTCCGCCGCTTCTGCTCATGCATTTATTTTTTTTTTCGTTTATTATAAGCCCGTTTACCATTTCCACTTATAAAAATCCAGGTAACAATTTTCTTTTTTTTTTTCCTTCTAAATGAGTTATTTCGATCGATCGGTCTAATTAGAAGATGCAAACTAATAATCAACAATGTCATAGCAGATCAAGTCGGCACATAAAATATTTGAAAAAGTAGCTAAAATCGTGGAAAGTTATTAAAAATATAACTAACTATAATAAATCTAGTACCAAAAGTATATCGAGCAGCAGTAAGCATAAATACAATAAAGTAAACGAGTTAATCTATCTACCAAAGGTGAATAATAAAAATCTACATACATGAGACTACTCTAAAAAAGATTAATTATAATATCAAAGTAGACATAACATTCTAACTCCCTTATCCATTTAATTCTCTGTTTAGTTAAAAATAGTATAGATTAAATTTTATAGCGATTTCAAAGAAGTACATAACAAAACAATTGAATTTGCGTTTCTGAGATATAAACTAAAGTTTTATTTTATTTTTATAGAATATTTGTGATCATTTTAATCATCCGTTTTTTTTTCAGATTGCAGTTCAAACATATTACATAGTTGCTTCAATATTTGCATATATTTTTTTTCGTTTATTTACTGACCCTCCACAATAGATAAAGTCAAGATTGCCATGGAACTAGTGCGGATATATGCTCTTCCTCTAAAAAAATTATTAAACTTTAAATTCTTTTGAAAATATCTTATAAAATGTGTTCCACAATTCTGTTGTAAATAAGAGACGTAATGCTCTATGTTATCCACTTCATTGATAAATAGGAGGGTCACTCCAAAAGAAATGTACAATGTTTTTTATAATCCAATTCATTTTCGACGCCTGTGATATTTTTACAGTACCTATGTTGAAACATTTTTGAGACAAAATGTAATTTTTCCACATAATCTTTCAACTGCCTTACATCACCGTGGAACTAAAGTAGGGTAGAAGTCAGGACCAGCACATTTGAGTCACTGTTTAGCAATCTTCACAAGGGAGTCGTCATCTTCAAACCTCGTTCCGCGAAGGGATTCCTTCAGGTTACCAAAGGAGTGGTAATCACACGGTGCCAGATCCGGACTGTAGGGGAGATGTTGTCGAACGTGACATATTCGAGTTTTTTAAAGGTTACCACATACGCGTCAGAATTGATAGTGGTTCCACGTGGCATGATGTCCACACTGAAAGAAATGGGCTTATTAAACTGTTTATCTAGAATAATGTGTATAGCACATATTAAAACTTTTATAACCAATATACAACTTTTATTAAAAAAAAAGTAATCATCTCCATACTCATTATTCAATCAGTTTAACTGGAAGGTGCTTAATACACCTTATGCATCTATGAAATAAAGGTTATAATGAATTACTTATACATTATTAGGTGTTATAGACTTTATATTCCAGTTGTATAGTAGGGAATATTTGTTGTATAAAGACCAGTACCTGAATTTGTATATAACAATTATATTAACAGAATTATTCGTTCTTATACTGAATATGTTTCCGTTTTTAACGTGTAAAACGCATTTTATAATGGTTAAGTGATCGTCACCTCTCGGTGCATAATCGGTTATGATCGTTGTTAAGTTATATTCATAGTCTTGTAATAATAATCATATGTCAGACCCGAGAGCGAAGTGCGCCGACTCAATAAGAAACCTGGCTTTCTTATTGAGAATGATTTAGGATTCGCCGCACGAGCTCATGCCATCCCTTCCAAGATTTCAGTAGCATACTATGCATGAAGCAGGACGGTACTCGACTATCTTATACAGTCCATTTTTATTGACCATACATGTTCAATCATTGTCAAAATAAACACACAAAACCACAACGTCTTTATTATATTTACTCAAGAAGAGAAAATACAACAATCGTAAAATTTCCGAAATCCGCTGTGCATCGACTTACACACACACACACACAGTTACACACAGTTTGATGAAAATGGACAGTATGTGGGAATGGTAAATGGCATTGTGTGAAATGGAAAATTATTATGTAAGTATCTAACTGTTTTATGGCTTGTAATTGTTTTGTTTTTTTCAAATGTAAATCTTGTCTAAATCTTAAAAATTATTATTTTGTAGGTCCTATTAGAAATCGCTGATGTTAAGTTTTACATAAGATGGAGGAACAGAAGGTTAACGGTGACAAAGAAGAGCATGGGTATAAAGTCAATCAACCAGAGGAAATAAAATTATATGGAAAGAAGCTCAACCTTTCTGGGGATGCTTCATTCTTAAGGTGGAAGAGTTATAGTGCAAATTCTCATGTAATACAAGAAAATACGGGTGCATCGTTGCTAAGAAAATAAACTGGACAGTTTTGGGAGCGATTTGTCATCATTTTTAATGCTTAAAAGTATGTTTTATGTATGTTTACATTAGAACCTTAGCTTGTAATTACAGTTATCCAATAAAATTTCTGAAAACTTAATGACATATGTTTTTAACTCATACAGAGTATACAACAGTTTAATACATTTATTATTATAAAACTTATAACCAGTACTAGATGTTCTAATAACGATATGGAACACTTTAATAACAGTTATTGCTATTATTTCGTAAAGGGTATAAAAAACGTTGTATACTAGTTATACAATAATTTAATAAAGAATAAGGTTTATAGTCACTATACAACTGTGCTAGCAATACGCGTTTTATATCCAATATTCACCTGTTTAACTGTCACATATAGTATACAATGGTCTTATAATGGTATATAGAATTCCAATAAAGAATAAAACGCATTTCTTTCAGTGCACACGCAACAGTCCTTCTGAATAAAAAAACATACTAGCCATCACTTTTCCTGCTGAACACGAAATTTTGATTTCTTCTGCCTCGGCGAGTTGCATGATGCCATTCCATTAATTGCCTTTTCGTCTCAGGTTCAAAGTAGTACAGTCAGATTTGTTCTCCCGTCACAATTCTTGCAAGGAAGTCATCTCCAGAATTTTCGTTCTATTCCAAAAGTTCTCTCATATCTAACTTTGTGGGCATCGGTCAACGTTGTCGGAAACCACCTGATACAAATCTTTTTCAATTTCAATTCTCTCGATATTCTGCACACACTCAATTCTCCTACTCCCACTTGGATTGACATTTTTTTCACTGCTATACGTTTGTCAACCAAAATCAGATTGTGAATACGCTGCACATTGTCAGGAATCAGTGCAGTGCTCGGTCTGCCGCTGCACGGGAGGTCTCTAGTATTGGCGTACTAATTGTATCGCGATCAACAGCGTTATCCTTATAGACCTTCAATCGCATATGAATGTTTGTCATTGTCTCGTTCTCGCAGCACAGCAACTCTACAGGGTGTTAGAAGTTTGACTGCCTTAATTTTAACAGAAGATAGAATACATTAATACAAACAAAAAACCTTATATGATATGGACCCTAAACTCAACCATTTCCGAAAAAAAAATTATCAAAATCTCCAACTTGATGTACAAAAGTTCGATTCATTATGGAATATTGATATAACTGCGTGCATAGAATACCATAAAATACATTGTTTATCACTTTTTTTAACTTCTTTATAATTGGATTCGAAGTTGTCGTACGTGCATCGAAAATGGTGGTGGACATTTTGAGCATATGTTGTAATTTGTTTTGTACTTGTGCATTTAAAAATTACTGAATTTTGCTTTTTGGTAAGTACCTAAATTATGTTTAATACTTATGTATGATTATTTGGACGACGTGAATCTTTGGGTACTTACATATTTTTCAAATTCATAATTTGATTAAAAGTTCCTGTTTTAAGAGATTTATATCGAGCTAAAATTTAAGCACAACGCTATCTTCGTACTACAAAATCAATACATTTTATTTTATTTATTTAAAAACTGGTAAACAATTGTCTTGAAATTTACTAAATGTTTCACAATAATAGGTGTGCATCAGCTGTGTAATATTAGGTTAAGCGCTGTTGTCACGTTGTGATGAAACTCCCCAATATTAATACTCGCTGAATTTTGAAAATTATTAATCTTACGCCCCTATAATATACATATACAACATATTTGTTCATTTATGATTACTCTATCTCATGCTGAAGTAATGACAGTCAAACTTCTTACACCCTGTATGCTTCCTATGCTACGTTGCTTCAGACGAATATCAAGTGCAGCAGTCATCTTGACAACGCGTCTTGCAGAAACGGATTGAATTAAATTTGAAAACGAGCGAGATTAGTGTTTCTATGACCTCATTAAATAGCAAAGATGTACAACAAAAATTAGATTTTTTAAAAAATGAGCATTTCTTTCGGAGTAATCCTCATTAACTGCATTCAACATTTTCTTCCTTGGGTCATATAAGTCGTTCATTAATTACTTTATCTTGCAGAGTCTGTCATAGAGAACTGCACATAGGAGCAATACAGATCTAAAATTGCCCTTTCATGAGAGATCTAAAAGAATGTCATTTGATGAGAAGAGGAACATGACGATTTGCATAATATTTTGGTATTACTGACATTGTACATACATACAATGAACAACCTTGTAAAATCCAAAACAATGGAAATACAATGTAACACTTCTAATAAGGTAACAATAGTTGTTTCTGGATAGAACTAAGCAATTATTATTTTTTTAGTATTACGGAAATAACGGTATTTTCGGGTGTTATGTTTCCTGTGGAAGAAAATACTAAACAGTATTTTATAATAACTCCATCCTGTTCTAGGCAAAGCATATTCGATATTCTTTTAACTCTCTTTTAAAGGGGCAGTTTTATGGTTCCCGGGTCCTGATTTGTTCTCTATGTAGTTCTTTTTATGGAGGACAATAGAAGATAAAGTAAACATCGACTTAAAAACTTATGTGACCTAAGAAAGAAAACGTTGTACACATTTAATACTACTAATGAGGCGGATAACATTGGGTATTACGTTCTGTATCTAGAACAGAATGATGGAACACTTTACAATAAGATATTTTTCCAAGAAACATCTTTTAGTAAATTTATTCCATTCATTCCATGACATTTGTGACCAAAATATTGTGAAAACTGTCGAAACAAATGTATTAGAATACTGTATTGAAAAAACAAAGGTTTGGTATATATCTCCGCAACGCAACATTCAGTTGTTTTTATGTTATTGTTTGATATTGCAAAAAAATTGATAGAACTTTGGTCTCCATTATTTTTTCTTAATAAAAGGATAAACAGGATATGGAGCTATAATGTTATTTGAATGACCCTGTCTAATTTGGGATCATTGTTGAAGGAAGAAAAGAAATCAGGAAATAGCAGAGTGATTCACAACTTAATAAAAAAATTAAGTTATGTACAATGGATTCATGAATTCTTAAATACAGCAATCTGGCAGTATGAACTGTCTAATTAGGCGATCAACAGTCCCTATTTTAAAAAAAAACGGTCTGGAAGTGTTCGAATTTGCAAGTTCACACACAGCTTCATAGGTAACTAAATATCAGAAGCAAATTTGTAGCAGTACAACCCCAGGTTCTATTGAAAAAAATAATATAACGTAGTTGTGGCCAAAAATATGTGATCGTCATAAAGAATACCTACATTGTGTGTATCTATTTTTTTATTGACCGGAAGGCGCTAGCTACTAACTTTGTAGAGGGGAAGTATGGTTTAATTATATAAAAACAAAAGCAGAGTAAATACACCTAACTTTATATATACATACAACAGTCTTCAAATTAAACATGTGACAAATAGAAAGGAAAAGCATTAACAACAATTTAACATAAAATGAGAGTGCCAGGCTCACCTAGAGCTCCTGTGGGGAAAGAGCATGGCAGAGAAACCCACGATCGTTGCTCTTACCACCCAAATATAAATACAAAACAACCCTAACCAAAGGCATAAATTAAGATCCTTTGCTAATTATAAATAGGACCAGACTTATTTAATGTGTCACTAAATGTCACCTCACTCGAGTCATACACACTTCCAAGTAAAACTGAAGAGGTTTGGTGTTAGTTAGCCGGCAGAGCCGGAAAGTACTGGAGTCCAGGGGGGAAGCAATCTAGCTATAGTTGAGATTTTGGAAGATCTGTTTTAGCAATTCTTTTTTTGTATTTAATTATTCTTTTTTTCAGATTCGTTCTTCACGGGCGAAAATTTGAGTGAATTCAACAAGGCCCTTATATGCGTCTTGACATAAAGTGAGCACAAGAAATCAAAGAACAACGTAATCATGACAAAACAAGTTAAATGGGAAACTAAGAAGTCGTTATTGCAATATCTGGGCAGTCACGACAATATTCATATTTTAACATGTAATAAATAATGAGCAGTCGTTAATAATAATTATAACAATTTTACCTTAGAAAAATATATGCCCTTGAGCATAAAGCAATGGAAGCTAAACATACAAAGAATTATTATCATGAAACATCTATAACCATTACAATCATAAGATTACATAGAACAATTAACAACAAAGTACTTAAAGAATATTACCTGCTAACTAGTACCGGTTCAACACTTTATTTTCCACTACTTCTATATTTTTCACACTACACTATCCGCCGATCGTCTTGCTACCTATCTGCACACTGTTCTCACTTCAACTCCCTATCTTCAACTATTTTGGCTTCCTTCCACAATTCCCCCCTTAAGCGTTTGTTTTTTCGCTTCCTTCTACAACGGTCAATATTACGTTTTCATTATTGGGCAACACCCATGTAACAGGTGACGTAGAAGTTGATAAGATAAGTACGGTTTTGCCGTTTTCAATACTTCCAAGACTGATAAAAACAATAATCCACGGTATAGTCTTTCCGAAGTCAGTTGAACATGTATAAAAACGACTTGCAATAAAATTTAATGAGTTTCATAGGCGTCCCTAACATATTTTAATTATTTATGTTCTAAAACAATTTTATTATATTGATGGTAAATTTCGTTTTGTTCCGTTTAAAAAGGTTTCCAAAATGTCATGTTGTGATAATATTAGTGAATATCCCTCTTATTTCTCCCTTTTGCAATTGTAATATCAATGATTAAAAGAAGGTGCCTACAATAAATTAAAATTACCTGAATCACACCAAATTCCGCATTGTTGCACTGCACTGCTAGGCAATTTGTCAACCACTTATCAACAATTAAGATTTATTGCTCAGTCGTTCAATGCAGCTATGTTTGTATTTCGTTTGCCCGCGTGCGCATTCTTCATCTGGGCATACACATTTCCACCACCTCCATGTTTAGTTCGACCAGACCTGTATATAGGTATGGCTAAATAAATATGGGATCAAATTTTTCAAATATTTCAATGCCCAGTTGCTGCGTCAGCGACCGAACGGTTCTTGGTTGGTTCTTCAATTGAGATCGGAAAGACTATAATAATAGTGCTAAGTAATATTCAAAATCGAAGTAATACTGAATAAATAGACATTTAAAATCGAGTGAAGTAACTTAAAAGGGGTTGGTGCAAATCAATTAAGATATATTTGATTAAACAGTGTTTTATTTTAAATTTTATGGTAAATAGTGACAATAATGAGCTGATGTAACATTTTTTTATCAAATAATGGTTTTGAATAAAAAGGAGGAAGGAATTTAAGCTTAATAGAAAAACAATTGGTGCAATCATTATCATAAGATATCGTATTCGAGAATCAGTATAATTTTGTACACATTCATATCTTGCAAAAATTATGATCCATCTATTTTTTGTTTGTTGGGTCATATTTTCCTACATTTTTATTCGTGAACGAAGGATTTTTATGAAAAAAAGTTTTAGTTGGTAATCGCTTGTCCCAATTTTGCCCAAGTTTTAAATATAGGATACCGTTTGGTATAATAAATCTGCACTGTACGAAGTATGCATACGTCCATCTTTGTAGGATCCTAGATCCACAGGAAGTGTTGTGTTGAAAACAACCTTGTTGATGATAAACTTAAAGATAACGATATTAAAGTTATTGTAGAGCTGTTAGGCGCTGATAGGACATTAATGTTATGGATTTTATAATGATCCATCCACTGCAGCAAATGCGAATATTTAGTTTTTATATCATATCGCTTATGAAGACATTCAAATACGCATAGTTTGTTTCTTGCGTGGAAATTGTAGTGAAAATAAACATCTCCCTTTTTGCACGTACCATGTAACATCTGTATTTAGTTCATATTAGGTACTACAAAATATAGAATGCAGTCCGACTTTAAACCAATTAAATATAATTTATAACAGCTTGCAAAATACGCGGGAGAAACTTTATTGCAGCTACTAATGATTAACTGATTAGATAGTTATGGCTGTCGGACCAAGTATGAGTGAATAGTTAAAAATTATAAATTTCCTAGGAACGATACTTAATGCAGCAGTTTATGTTACAGTAGAGTTGTGCAAGGGAATAAATACCGACGCCTTACCTTCTTGTATAAATAGGATGAAGTAATACTCTTTTAAAATCTTGTAAGTTTGGATGAATAGCACAGTATCGTCTTTTACTTTTTTTAGGTGGTATAACCAAAAATGCTCTTAATACTTGGTAATGTAGTATAACAACCCCAGGTTCGATCGAAAAAAAAAATATAAACGTTGTTGTGGCCAGAAATATGTGATCGTCATAAGGAATACCTATGTTGTATACATCAATTTTTTTATTGATCGGAAGGGCGCTGGCTACTAACTTTAAAGAGGGGAAGTATGGTTTAATTTTATAAAACAAAAGCAGAGTAAATACACCTAACTTTATTATTTACGTACAACAATCTTCAAATTAAACATGTGACAAATAGAAAGAACAACAAAAACATTAACAACCATTTAACATAAAATGAGAGTGTCAGGCTCACCTAGAGCTCCTGCGGGGAAAGAGGATGGCAGAGAAACCCACGATCGTTGCTCTAACTACCCAAATATAAATACAAAACAACCGCTAACAAAAGGCATACATTAAGATCCTTTGCTGATGATAAATAAGATCTGACTCATTTAATGTATCACTAAATGTCATCTCACTCGAATTAGACATACACACTTCCAAGTAAAACTGAAGAGGTTTGGTGTTAGTTAGCCGGCAGTGCCGGAAGGTACTGGAGTCCAGTCGGGAGGCAATCCAACTATAGTTGAGATTTCGGAAGATCTGTTTTAGCAATTCTTTTTTTGTATTTAATTATTCTTTTTTTTCAGATTCGTTCCTCACGGGCGAAAATGTTAGTAAATTCAACAAGGCTCTTATATGCGTCTTGACATAAAGTGAGCACAAGAAATGCTGTCTTATTTGTTTTTCGAACAACGTAATCATGATAGAACAAGTTAAATGTGAACCAAAAGAGTTGTTATTGCAATATCCGGGCAGTCACGACAGTATACATATTTTAACATGTAATAAATAATGTGCAATATCTAATAATAATTGTAACAATTACATATACAATATACGCCCCTGAGCGTAAGACAATGAAGGCTAAACATATACAGAATTATTATCATGAAACGTCTATAATCATCACAAGCATAAGATTACATAGAACAATTAACAACAAAGTACTTAAAGAATAATTACCTGCTAACTAATACCGGTTAAACACATTTGATTTTTCACTATTTTGCCTCACTGCCCGCCGATCGTCTTACTACCCATCTCCACACTTCAACTACATCTCTTCAACTATTTAGGCTTCCTTCCGGAATTCCCCCTAAACGTTTTTTGTGCGTCCTTCTACCGACCGTTAATATTACGTTTTCATTATTGTGCACAACTCATGTAACAGGTGACGTCAATGTTGATAAGATAAGTATGGTTTTGCACAGTAACTTGTTATAGTTTCATCTTGTACTACTTTTACAAAGTAAATTTAATTTTCGAACAGAGTAACTGTTTTTTTTATAAATAAGGCATTATATTAATTTCTCATTACAGAATATAAACTACCAAAACTGATCAAATCACTGATTTCGTATGGATGAAGTTAGTTCCTTACATTTCGAGAAAGTTAAAAAACGTTGTTCTAGATTGTGCTAACTTTGTCCTATATTATGCCGTAATAATTTGAAAAATGTCATTTTAATAAAAAAAAGGAAAAATTGTGTTTTCTACCTAGCCCCTTACTTTGAGAAACATATTGTTTTGATTTGTCTGCAGGACAACTTAAAACGTACCAAAAATTGGACTAAAACAAAAATTTTGATATAAATAAATATTTAACCATAGTATAGCATAATATGACACAAAAAGGGTGTGGATTGCAGAATTAAGTAAAATGAAGGATATTTTTGTATATAAAATAAGTTTGTAATGGCATAAGTATTAATATTGTTCTATAAAACGACTCAAATGTGAAAATTGTGACTAAAATTGAATTTGCACATTCAATAACTACTAAAATGCACTCATGTATCACAAAAATGTTAAAAAGAATAGTAAAGAATGATTTTGTAATGTCAGATGTCATGTAAATGTACAGGCATGAGCACATTTGAAAAAACATCAAAATTTTGACAAGTTATCGACGGAAGGTAATGGTATTTTACACATAAAGTAGTAACATGCAATAAACCTGGAATATAAGTAAAGTACATCATATCTATGATCAATATCTATGTGTAGAATTAAGCCTGAGCCTCTGTGAAAGGTTACATGTATTGATTAAATGTTGACATTTTATTGTTCCGTTAGAATTTGTAAATATCTAGTTTTATAAGAGTTGTAGAACTGTAAAATAGTATGTGCAGAATGTAAAAGACCTTCATAACTTCATAAACTGTATTTAGACTCCAACCCATGTTCAAATTTCTGTATAAACTTTAAAAGTTATTGGTGAATCGGTGAACCTAGAAATTTTTGTTCGTTTAGTTTCAAAAAACAGATAAAGACTGGAAAGTGAAAAGGGGTAGTAGTATGGACAGTGAATGGACAGACATACATAAATTTAAGCTAAATAACACAATTTAACTACAATTTTCAAAAATTAGTTTTAAAGTTAACGTAGAAAGATGCTACTGGTATCAAAAAACGTAAAAACATTCAAGAAATCTGAATATGCAAAGATCATGCCGATTAAAGCATACAGGAAGTCAATATTTTCAAAATAAAAATTATCAAAAGTTTGTTATGACAGTTCCATAGCAACCATTCTTTTGTTTTTACTTCAATGAAACCAAAGTGTGAGCTCATCGTAGCTAGACTCTCATAAATTCCTGAAGAAACAATATTGTCAATTTGTTTCTAAAAATAACAATTGAAAATCAATGTAAATCAATAAGTTTGTGCAAAAGTTACCTATCCAGTCATCCATGCGGAGAAATATCTCTGACAGCTATAAATGTCAAAAGTTCGAATCACACATTTCACTGAAATACCATAAGGGCTCTTACACACGGACGGTATTTTTCCGATCGGCATTTAAAACGGTCGGCAAAACAACCGACTAAATTTTAAATTACACATATTTAAATACATTTTACACACAGAAAGTGTGTAAGAGGCGTAAAGTCTGAAAGTTTATCGATAACTACAATCAATAAATAAAAGTGCAACACCAAATTTGAACTGATTACAAATTAAATAAAAAGTGAAAAAAGTGAAAATTAATTAAGAAGAATAAAAAAGTGTAGTGCCGGAATACGGACCGGAATTATCCCGGTAGAGTACGTCCAGAACGAGTTTCCGGATTTCACCGCGGGATTCCACGAACAGGACCACCCAAGGAAATCATCGAAATTCGAGAAAGGAAATATAACCAACGTTACAAGATAACGTGTTTAAGTTGTATACAGGGTCGGAAAGTCCCCATGGTTCATCGGCCGTTACGTGAGAGCGATATAGAAAGTCATAGAAATCCGTGCGATAGAGAAAGATGGCTATAATGAAGGCGTCTAATAGTCACCGCCCATTTCGCCCTTCCACAAATAAGATCCACTTCTTATTCTAAGTTTAGTATGACGTTAGAAAGATAAAAAAACGTTAATGTTCTAAATAAGGAAAGTATCGTATCTAATTGGTCATTTCTGAATTCAAAACAACTACACTTAGATTCCTGTGCAAAAAGTTTTGCAAATAAATGAATTTGACAGTCACGTAACTAAATTGTAATATTTACAGGAATGGCAAATTTTATTACTGAAGGAAAGTGTATTTTGCAGTAGACCTCTATCTTAATCAAAACTGATATGAATGTATACTGGATTTTCTATTCACATTGTACAAATAATAAGATACAATAATGAGACAAATAAAAACAATATATAAAAACATAACCTTTTTTATTACTATTATAAGTATTATTATTTTTCTTCATATTCTCATTAAACTTGCGTATTATGACGTGCCGAAACGAGGTCCTGAGATTTATTGATGTGTAAGGACCTTTAATTTAATTTCATTATTTCATTACCCTGCAAGACCCAAACACGAGCAGAACGTAAACGACCCTAAAGTAGCCAAATAGTCGGTCTGCGACAACCATAACCGTAAACCCTCGAATAAAACCTTCAGTTGTCCTTTATTCTGTTGTTTGGGGGAAGCCCCGTTCTCCGAATATAATATAAAAATATTGACAGTTATTTTTCCGCGTTTTTGGAAGACAGCTGTCTAATAACTTTTCATACACGGGTGGCTTACTGCACAGACGTTGCGACGATCAAATTTGATGTATATTTCGAATAAACCGACTCATCATTCTAATTTCTGGCGAAATATCTTGCGTTATATTATGTGGATATTATATTTAATATTTCATCTTGTTCATAGTCAAGTTGGGAATGGTGTTGGGTAAGACGGAAAAACATCATATTGACGAAATGAACCGACACGGAGCAGGTTCACATAGTGTGACTTAAAATAAGCTTATTTAAACAACTTACTTATGTACAAACCTGCACCCCTGAAGAGATTTAAGCTCCCAAAGGGATTCAAATTTCACAAAAAAAAATAAACAGCTTTACAACCCTTTAACGTAGAAGATTCGAATTTAATTGATACTCTATTCAAGATCATTACGCATCTTAGTTAACAATAAAGTTTAATAGGGGCATTGAGTTGGAGGGTTGATTATGGCAGTTCTACAAAACAAGTTATTTGAAATTTCCACAAAATATTATCCTTGTTTTGCTTGAAGATATGCCATTGCATCTAAGATACGAAATGAGATTTGTACACGGTGAAAATTATTATGTCCTAAAGGGCTTGAATGATCGTTGTTGATCAGAACATTGGTTGGAACTTGTATCATAGAACACAGTGTTCTCTGGTTGTATGTTTACAGTTAAAAAAAAACTTTGAATGGTAAATATTAAAGTTCATTAAAAATTCTTAAGAAACGGTCCTCTTTTCCAAGTCGATAACTATATTCAAGAAAAAACTCTTTTAAATGCTTTGTTTCAGGAGGTTGGGACTACGTTTTCACTTCAAATCTATATATCACTTTTTTTCACATGTATAAGTTAACCAAATAATTATGAGATTTTAGAGCTTACAATTGTGTAAAATATAATTTTCTTTTATATCTGAATTATTCTATTTCATTCATTATACTGCAAAGTAAGTCTGGTTAACCGATAAGGAATTTCAGAATATTCAATTCATTTTTTCTCGGTTATGATTAGTGTTACCATCTTGGAAAAAGAGGACTTAACTAAATTTTCTGCAGTATTATAATAATTCTATAACTGTTTACAAAAAAAAATGTAAATTAATTTTTTATTGCACATGGAATTTTGAATAGGTGGTCACTAAAAGTCCGGAAAATTCAGTGGCATTCAAATCGGCCCTTTGCTATCCCTCAGAATATATAGAACTTCTACGCCAATGTTTTTTTATTACTTAACTTAAGTGTTACACTATATTTAAAATTAGAATTGTAACAAAATAATTATATTATTTTTTTGCAAAATGAACTTATTTTAGACAAAAAGAAAACAACGCGAAAACGATTAGTAGATATTTTGAAAAAAGTAGAAGGTAACTTTTTCTTTGAATATAATATAAAGATGTTTATAAATGCTCGAAATGCATACCATTATTTTCAATGCATGAATTTAATCTTCGCTGCGTGCTTAGGTAGGTTCTTTTATAAACGTATTTTGTTTTGGTAATCAAATTTCTTTTCGTTAGCGTTGTGTTCCTCAATTTATTATCATTATTTATTTTTTGCTCACTAATTTGCGAGTAACTTGATAACAAAAAAGGATATCGAACCCTTTTTGGCGTCAAAATGTACCTAGCTATCTTTATGCTCTTCAAACTAACCTAAGTATAAAAAGTTATATCCTGCCATTTCACTTTTTTTTAGTAAACCTAAACTTGGATAAATAGCGCCAATAAATAAACAACACTTTCGTTAGAAATTTTGAAACTTATACTATATTCATCAATTTTTGTGCTGAATTCATTTATGTAAATAAAACTATAGCATTGCTTTTTTGAGAAAAATCCAGAAAACGGCATTGTTTTGAAATAACGCTATCTGTAGATTTCCAGATCGAGATAAATAGCATTACGCATTCTCCACGAGATAAACCATGAATAAACCTTTCCAACGAGATATAAGACTATGGGCTTTTGATGAGCCAATCCTTAAAAGTATGCATTTTTCTGATCAGGCACTAGGGGCTTCCCACACCCTTTCCGTCGAGAGAGAGAGATATAACAAAACGTCAATAGCAAAAGTTATGCACAATGAATCCGGCTATCCATATTTTTATCTACTACTTTAATATACATGAATAGGAAACATTTCTGAGAAAAATTCAACTCTATGTTTTAATATGTAGATTGCGCCCCCTAGCGGCTGAGCTACGCACTTGAACACTATTTCCAGCGTTTTCTCTTGGTCGATTTATTCATCAATTTTTCCAAATATATTTTTCAAACTTTTCCTAATATTGTACCTCGCCGACCTTAGTGGGACACCCTGTATATTTTAAAAGTTATATTGAGTATTACATGAATGTTTATGTACTGAAAATAAGACATACATGAATTTTACTTGAACATTCCGTGGCAACAGGTTATCATGAAAAGTTCGAGAATTTTACCATACTTTTTATTACAGTGTGGACTAATTGTAAGCTAAATTTAGACCAATTATCATTTTTTATCCTCAAAAATAAAGAACTTTCATAAATGTTTAAAAGCCACGTGACCGCTGAGCTTAGGCACGATTCGCACTGGCACTAAATCTTGACGTCTTTACTTTGAACAATGACAAACCGTTGTGTCGATGCTCGAGATAATGCGATCGCTGCGTGGTTGAATAGTATCTCGTGAAAAATTGAACCAATCACAGACGATGAAACAGAATGTTGAGTTTTAATATGATCTTGACCTTATTGTTTTAATAATATTTAATTTAACCGAAATTATTTGCCAACATGACGGAAATAAAACTACTATTCCACGTGGCTTGTAATCATTTAATAAGGTTCTGTATTTACGCTTGCTGTATTTACTCTGTAGCACTTGTACTCCTTCACAAACGACTCTAAAAAATGGGTAGGCTGCCCCTTGTATACGCCACTGTGATACCGCTCTACAGACCTCTTGGACCTGCACTACCCATTTTGCTCGAATAATAATTCTTGATAATTTTCTAAAGGAATTTACGTAGGCGTTAACATCCCGGAGCTTCGCCTCGATCATCACCATTAAAAACTAGTTAATATCAACCCATCCGTCCTCTTTTCCAGGTGCACCTCTACTTCAGCGCCCTGCCCGAGGATAAGGTGCCGTACGTGAACTCTGTAGGGGAGCGGTACAGGGTGCGCCAGCTCCTGCAGCAGTTGCCGCCCCACGACAACGAGGTGCGCTACTGCCATGCCCTGTCGGACGAGGAGCGCAAGGAGTTGCGGCTGTTTTCCGCCCAGAGGAAACGCGAGGCCCTCGGGAGGGGCGCCGTCCGGCAACTGCCAGGACCTATGCAGTGTGATACGGTGAGTTAAGAAAAAAGGAAAAATTTTAATTTGGAACGGTTCAGAGTATATTTAAATTTGAAATAAAAAAGAAATATTGAATTTTAAAGTGCTTATTAGTCTTTGTTTGCATTTCTATAAAAATATGGTTAAAATAATGTTATTGCAAATTTTTAAATGTACTCGGTGGCGGAACTCATTTGGTGATAAGAATAAAAATAAGAGTACCTATAATCATGATTGTCGATGTCGTAAGAATAGCAATCAGAGCAGATATCCATTAGGCCGTACTTATAAAAATAAAGTATTTCCTTTAAAGGTAAGGGTAAAACTAAGAGGTAGAACTCATAAGGAAAAGCTAAAAGGAAAAGTTTTTGCTTTATTTCGTCTCCATAGTCTTTCCCTTTTCCTTGCAAGCAAATCCTCGCAAAAAGAAGGAAAAGATAGACACGCTCCAGTTACACTCATTATCAGTAGAATTGCCCTTTAATAGGATGGATATTTTAAAAAGCTACTAAACGACATTATGAGAGAACATTATAAACTAGCGGCCCGTCCCGGCTTCGCACATGTGGACATTTAATTTAAACATTTTGGGATATAAAAAATATAGCCTATGTTACTCAAGGATAATGTAGCATTCTAATGGTGAAAGAATTATCTAAATCCGTCCAGTAGTTTTTGAGTTTATTCATAACAAACATACATACATACAAAAATACAAATCTTTCCTCTTTAGAATATGTATTAGTATAGATAAAAGCAAGTTTCCATACCACTCATGAAGTAGTTGCTTATGCTTCGTTACCATTTTTTTTATAGTTGCTAGTTCGCCAGTAGCCCTATTTTCCACATTAAATTGATAATTCTCCAATAAACAACGTTCTAACATTAACAAAATGAAACATGTTTCAAGTAATAATACAAATAATCATGAAAAAAACGTAACACACATAAAAAAATGCAGATATAATAATACAACAATAAAATAACAAAATATAATTTTCTTCTAGTTATAACACAAATAATATTGAAAAAAACCATAATAACAATTCCAAAAATAATACCGCATCTAAAGACAATCACCCAGTCAGTTTCCGGTACTCCATTATCACTCATCACTATCACTATCACTATTACCGACATTGATAATAAAATAATCGATGACTTCATCAACCTTATTATCTACATCCCATATTTTCTTTTCATCTTTTTCAGCGTAATTAATACACTTTCTCCAGTCTTCTGTTATAACGTTTTCTAATGCTTTCTTAAGATGGCGTTGAACATTAGCCAAATGATCTATTTTCTCGAGCCACTTCCCCTTTAACTTATGCCCAAATTAACTCGATTGGATTTAGTTTTTCTTATGACATATTTCGCATCTTCGTCAACTTTTATTAACTATTTTCTTTCTTCCCTTCTCCATGCACTTTTTGTTCTCTAAAGATTTTATATACATTAGCCTTTTAAACTCCTGTATAATCCGTGCACATATCTGTTAATTCTTGTATTGAACGCCCTGGGTGATCTCTTTGCAGGCGATGAAATACACGTAAAATAATTTAAAATAATTTCGCACACACTTCGCACTTCACAATTAAAAACAACTTCACCTACACTTCACTACAGGTGCTATATGCGAATGAAATAAATAATTCATATTTGCAACAGAAGTTTCTCTGGACTAGATGCATATTTTCTGAAGGAAATCCTTAAAGTTTTAAAGCAAATGATACTCTTTACGAATACCAAAAAAAGTAAAACCTTTTCCTTTGGAGCAACACCTTTTTGCTTTAAGTCCAAATCTTTTCCTTTTTTATGAATATAATGTAATGCTTTGATTTCTGTAAGTAAAAGCAAATCCTCATCTTTATAAATACGGCCTATTAACTTTGTTCTTAGTGCACTAGAATCGGGTTTAAGGGCCCCATATTCTTTAAATAGTGTTTTCCGCAAAGACAAATAATTTCAAACATTTAATAACTGAATCATCTAAAGCTTATCAAATAATAGGAATGTTATGTCATACCACCTGAGTATTTTCAAAGACGCCGCAGTAAAACGAATAAACAGGTGCAAAAAACGATCAAATCATCAAGGTTTTAGGTACTGAAATCTACGATTTTTTTTTATATACAATTCCACATGTAAATATTCTTATAACATTTACTTGCTTAGTCCTACATATAAAATTGTTTACTTTTATTTATAAGTACGTGAAAATAATTCTTATAATGTGGGGTTAGAATAACAGCAATCGCATGTTTTACAAACGCTTTTTTTTAGTTATTATTTTATTTGAGTAAATTTAAATGGTAACAATGAATAAACAAAACATCAAGGATTTTATTTTTGTGCTTACTTTTGTTTACACGTTTTACTTTTAAAGATTTCAGTACCTAAAAACGCCAGAAATGTCACTATTTCTCGTCCAGGAATATGGCCACCTTAAGCAGTCAGACGCAGTTTCACTTGATTCAAAACAATGAATTGAATCTTATGTGAGCATTATGTATTTCGCAATACGCATGACTGTTGACAGTTGAAAACTTCCTTTAGGAACGAAGCTATTTTGAGCACATGCATTTAATATACACTTTTTCTTTGTATGAAAATGGGTTTATACTTTCCGAATGAGTTCCCAATATAGTTGAAGTTCGGTTCTTGGCATACTCCTTTTTGTAGCGAAGCTGGAAAAGACAATTGCGGCTGCATTTATATTCATTTTGCACTGTAAAATTATTGCTATATATACCAGAAAGTCTATTCGCAATCATGACATTAAAGTCATACGCAGATTTTTCTGAAGAAAATGTGCAATGGATAGCTAACAATTTTTAAATATGGAATCAAGAGGTAAAACAGGTGGTGTAATCTATTATACGAGGTTAGATCGAAAAGTAACGGGAATTGTTAATTTTCTCTAAAAATATTTTATATAATCTTTCATTTTTATCCGATCCCTTCAAAGTAGTCCCCTATTATACACTTATGCCAACGTAGGTTCCAATTTGAGAATCACTAGTGGAACGCCTCTTTGGATATCATCTTGATCACGGTTTCCGATTTTGCCTGTATCTCATCTATTGTTGAAACACATTGTCCTTCGTTCGGGAAATAGGAAAAAGGTAATTGCGGCATCACAACGGTGTTATGTTTCGCCAAGAACTGCTAGTCTCTGGTGTTCTGCGTGTGCGTTGTCGTGGTGCAAGATCTATGAGTTGCCTCTTGTGTTCTTGTCATTTTCTCCTGATTGTCTCACGCAAATTGAATTGTTGAAAACAATATATTTACAAGGATCATTTTAAAATTTGGTTGGAGGATTCTTAGAATTTGCAGTGTCTTTTTAGGATGTGTTGAAAAATATATTTAAGGTTTATTCATTTCTTAGTTTATTTATGTTAAATGCTTGTGTACCCGAAAATCGTAATACCCTGTATTCGCAGCTAATATTATGGGAAATAACTACTCTGCGGGTTATATGTCATGTTCAGCACTGAATTACACCCGTAACATCTAGTAAACATTCGTCAATAGAATCTCCAACAATAGAACGGTCTCAAACTTTTAAGTTTTCGTCAGTATGCCATAGATGATATAACCAACGAACAATTTAGCTATTTTATAGAATAAGCAAATGAATAACTTGTCACTTCACCTAGCGCGATGCTATTCATGGTTTTATCAGATAACACTATACCAATGAGAAGCGACAGAATCGGCGGTTCCTTTGATGTTTTGTGGTCAGGCTAGAGTCGACCAATTTGACAGAAACACAATCGTTTACACTGAGAAGTTACACTTTTGAATAGATGTACACTGAACGAACTGCATCAGTATCAAACATTGTTCATATAATACAAGGATAACTGTGGTAAAATATACACAAATTATGTATAATATATAAAAAAATAAAACAAGATGTTTTACAACTAATATTTTTATTAAACAGGTATAATATTTTTCTGCAATATTTGAAATAGTTTTTTAAAAATAGGTATCTGACAATGCAATAACTTCTTTGGGACAATCTTCCACAATTTTTGCCTCTAGCTCTTCTTGCCCATTTCTAAATTGAGGAAACTGTATAGGTATTCCGTTTGGCAATAAGGTTATTCTTACATTCCCTTTACTAATATATTTGGTTTCGAAATGGTGTTCACAAAGCCTATAATTCTTATATACATCCACAATCCTAGGCAATAAATCGAGTCTATTGCAAGTTTCTATCCACACTCGAGCACTGCAAACAAAAGTAAAAATTCTCGTAAAGATATTTTCTATACTTATGCAATACCATATTACAAGAAAACATACCACATTATTTTAAAAATCAAAATACTTTTTCTGATTTACAGTTTATAGGTAGGTACTTAAAATAATAATAATAATTACCTTTCTAATCCTTACGTAATCTCAAAAGGGTTAATCCTTCACCAGTTTTGGATGAACAATCGCGAAAAGCATAATAATAACCATGCATTTTATTGATTTCAAGTTGATTCTAATTGTAGATGGAAACGAAATACAATACAAATAAATCCACTATCAATTAACATTATACAACACAACTGTCCACCGCCAAAAAACTATTACTCGTTTCTTCTATTTATATTTGGCGGCTCTGACAGCTACTGACCACTGACAACAACACAACCCAATTCGCGCATGCGCATACGAAAACTGTTAAGCCTTGCTGTCGCTTCTCGTTGATATAGTGTTCTCTGGTGTTATATTACCTACAGATTAGTATGTTGCTCTCTGTCAGCAAATACAAAGCAGCGCTTTGTGGCAGTAAACAGGAAACAAGATTAACTCATCAGAATTTGGATTTTCAGCAGTTTTTTAAATATACCACAGCAAAAATTTACACATTCCGTGAAGTCAGTGCTTGGTCACTGGTTTAATATGGTAAGGATACGCTTTGCTTTTTCCTCCAAACGGTTTGATGAGAAACATTCAAGTCTGAGGCAGCTTTTTTAGTGCTAGTTACGATACTCTGTAATTTCGTTTAAAACAACTTCAATTTCTTGTGTTCTTTGATAACGATCTAATCCACCTTCTACGTCTTTATTAAAATACCATTTTCGTGTAGGCGACAATGTAAATTTGTAAAGTTCGTGAATCGAGAATAATATGTTGGGAACCTCAAATACATTGCCATTGGCAAAACCATAAACATAACGCATATCAGCCACTTCAGCATTTGAAAAATTAACCATTTTATTTTTTAAGTTAGTCAATCTGTTTAAGGTTATGTTGTAAATGAACACAAAACTGCAGTGCTAAAACAGGACTGATGTCAATTGTCTTTTGAACAAAACGAAGGGTCATAATTCTAATATGCATTGTAAGAATTTTAATATGCATTATAAAATCCATGAAACGAAGACTCACATCTACCTTTAAAAAACTTTAAAAATTTTCAAGTTTTTTTATCAAATTTTGAAAAAAGAGCCACCACAAAATAACAGGATCTACCCCACAGATCCTGTTTTGCACATTAGGTGTTTGTTCTGCACATTTGATGATTTTTTGTTATTAACTCTAATTTTACATTATAAAGCATAAAAAGTTTAGTAGGTATACGTGCAAAATTTCATTTGCATGTCTTTAAACGTTTCGAAAATATTAAAGGAAAACCATCTTCAGAGTTCAACTTTGAATAACACTGTACATTTTGGGATACATATTTATATGAAGTTATCTTCATAAAGTAGCCTTATCAATCGCCTCTTAAAATATCTACATGTTGTTTTAGAATCCTGTAACACAATCTCCATTGGTCAACAGAATATTTCAGTATACGTTTATAAGTTCTTACCTTCTTTTTGGGTTTACTTAAACAACAACAAAGTAACAATCCGAAAAGGCGTTAACTACAAAGAAGGTCGGAGCACAAAACCTCTCTAAATGCCATTTTTTCTCACCCACACAGCATCAATAGGTTATTAATAATTATGTCATGGTTCATTGAACCGTCACGAAACTAGTTAACATTATATTATGAGTTAGTTATAATTTTACCGAACCGCATTAAATTTGTTGTAAACCGCGTAATGATTTTGTGGTATTTCAATGGACCGTAAATATAATTTGAAATACAAATAAATAGGTATGTGTGAGGTATGTTAGTTAAAATGTTAGTGCTGTAATCTTTTGAGTAACATGGAGTAAAATTTCATAGTTATTGTTGAGTAAATTGCTTTTTTCCTTGTATTGCCATGCCACTCAATCATCATAGAAAATAAAAATAATAATTTGCATTTGTATAGAAATACCTACTACGATTTCGACATTTTCCAAAGATTTACCTTGAAAACAAAATATTTTAAATATGAAATAATTAAAAATATTTTTTTGAAAAGCATTGCATTATATCGAAATTTAAGATATTCGCTTCTAATTCAAATAATAGTGATATAATGGATCATAGATTCTGACTAATATTTTGTGATTAAAGTTTATCATATATGTAGATATATACATACAATCTGTACAATATTTGTTGATACAGAATTTCAAGAAAAGAATAAGCCAATAAAGTTCTGTTATCGAAACTACTGTAACAATTTACCGCAGTAAGAGCGTACCTCGAAATTTTCAGCGTTATTTTCAGAATATTAAAGTATATCTAAGGTACCTACATATACCTACGTATATAAAGTAGATTTTTTTTATTAAAACGTTTTTATTTCTTTCATAGTAGAGTAGAATACAAATCATTAATAAACTAAAATTATAAACACGCTGGTACAAAAAAAGGAATAAAGAAACATATATTTATGTAACCTATTACAGCCCTTATCAGAAGCTGTTATACTCATTATTTTCATGTGGAAAAATTGTCTTAAAATAATTATACACGTTAAACACGAAACTCTTCGAGTGGGAATTAAATTCTCTTTTATTTTTCAGCTCAATTGATTTATTCTAATAAGAAGTTACACTGAAAATACACAGGACGATACACTTACGAAGAAATACGCCTTCGTAACTGCAAAACACAGTATGCACTGCAAGCTGCTACGGTGAACGCCACGCCGCCAATGTCTTTCTACCTCGGGTGTCGAATGCAATTAATTCTAAGAAAGTGTCGCAGGGGTCTTCTTGAAATTCCATCTCAACAAATATTGTAAATTGTTGTTGCCTTAAAAAGTTTCAATGTTTAAACCAATTAAGACACAAAGTATCGATATTGACAAACTGTTTCTATGATTCATTGCGTGAAACCAAGCGGACATTTTAATAAAAAATAGCCCGCTGAAACGACTGCTGTTGCATTAATATCGAATTTGCACCATCATCTTTATTTTTTCTTCCCCTTTTCGTATCAGTAAGGGTGTTAACTTTATGAAGTCAATATCACGTGCGAGCACCCCTATCGAACACATGAATTGCTGGAAAATTTATTTTCGGCAATGGAAAGCCAGATTGTTCTGACGTTGGATAAATTATTACACTTGCGTAACTGCTGGAGGAGTGCGTGTGTGAGTTACGTTTTTAAGAATTCCATGTTATTTTTTCCTTATAAATTGTCATTATTTACACCGTCCTTAAGAAAAAATACTTTTAACTAAAAATAAATAATAATTCACTAATTAAATATATTTTGCTCCAGCAGACATACCTACTAACTAGTACCACGGGATATTTTTCAGCATTTCCACACATGGTATTTGGTATGTCGAAAATTAAGGTATAATATACGAAATCGAAGTTTTATGGTGATTTATTAATTGACACAATTGTCCATATAAAGTATTCTTCTGTATTTTTGCGCGTTTAAATACATACTCCTATAGTACACGGCTGGCAACGGTACATTAGACCAGGCAATAAAGAGAAAAATATCTAGATTTTCGCGGCCCGGTCCGATTTTAATGCGGTTTTCTGCATTTTGTTCAGAAAGACCGTCGGAAAAAAGTCCCGCCTTTTTTATTATCCGGAAGTGGCGGAAATGCATCGCGGGTACATAACGTGCATCGCATCCGAGAAACTTGCCAAAGTGCACGAAATACCGCAAAAATTGGTAATCGGGGGTTTTGGGGGGCGCATAATTCGAATATGCATATATCCAGTTTACCCGACCCCCCCCCCCCCGGAGGGCAACTTCCTGCCGCCTGGGGGGCGCGGGGGCACGTGGATTGCAACGTTCTCCGAATGATTGGAAAAATGGATCTCGGGGGTCTTCGCGGGTGCTGATTCCGAATTCGAGGGTGAAAAATAGCCCCTGTGCTCGTGGAGGGGGCGGCAGGGGGGGGGTGAAATCTAAAGTTCTCGAAATGACTGGGGAAATGTATCTCGGGGGTTTTCGCGGGTGCTGGTTCCAAATTTGAGAGTGAAAAATATCCCCTGTGCTCGTGGAGGGGGCGGTGGGGGTAGGGGGGTTTATGAAATCTAAAGTTCCCGAAATAACTGGAAAAATGGATCTCGGGGGGGTTTTGCCGGTGCTGATTCAGAATCTGACCCTGTCAAATGCGTCCCATGACTATTTCTGATTATTTTGGGGAAGGGCGTTAATCTTCTAAGAAGGATGAATATAAATTAATGGAAAATCATGGGACGAACTCAATCTAAAAAGTTCGATTGGAAAAAGAAAGGATAATCCTGATAATTTTTTTAAATATATTTATTGTTCTAAAGTATAAAAGTATATTTATTGTCTTAAAATATATTCCTTCTGTATTAATTGACAAAAACGAATAGAACGTTGGATATTGTTTAAGCCAAAAAATGGATTCAAACAAATAGAAATCCTTTGATAGTTTAAACTCCAAGGAATAGATCGCTATGTGTACTGTTCTGTAGCCACGAAGAAATCCGAATAAAAAAAACACAAAAAAACAGACGTGTGATAGAATTCGAACGGATCAATACAAATATTGGTAGAAAGCATTTTAATTTTAAACAATAGTTGTTTTTTTTTACCTTAGTGAAATCAAATTGTGCACACGGTAGCCAACATCCTCTCATTCCTCACTCTCTCGTATCCTTTTACCCTTGGCTATCATAATAGTGTGATATGCACATCATCATCATTTGGTAAGTTTGCATAGTTTCCTTTTTTTCTCTCTTGTCGCCATTCTATTAGTTACAGTCCATTCCTTGCTTTTATAATAGCTTAATACTAACTAAATATCTTTCAAATACTTACAATTAGAAGATCGAAGAATATTGTAAATTTTTTTAAATTAATTTGAATTAGTTACCAAGTACTTTTAAAGGAATGAAACAAAAACCACGACCCTTATCATGATATTTTTGGCAAAGGATAACATCAAATTTAAAACTGCTACCTATTTGGATAAATTTGACTAGTTTACAAACCGCACCTCGAAAAAACAAACATTTCAATTGAACGGAGATATAGAGACGTTCTTTCGCTACTTTCCATTAATTCCTTTATGCCTGTATGATCGTGCATATTTTCTAATAAGTAAAATAAGAACAGTCTCTAATATTTTCTTAATGTACTGAGCTGCCAATTTTCAACATGAAAGGTAATTTCTGGGGGAAAGGGTAGGTACCTAATACAAGAATTTTAAAGGAAAAATTATTAAGGTCAGTGAATATATTTTTACTTTGTTCTTGACGGATACAAGAATAGGTTTTTCTCATAAATTCGAATTATAATTTTATAAATTTCATGTTGCTATTTTGGTCCTAACTTCTGTTCTATGTTTCTATTATTCTAGTACTTTAATTTAAACCCTTCTAAAGTTATGTAAAACTATAAATATTTGTTAATTCCGTCCCAATTACAAACTTTTATACTGGATCTAATTTGTAATTTTTCAAGAGTTGTCTTAAAATGTTCTATTGAAACGACTGGGATGCTTTACTGTAGTAGAAATACTATACCATTGGGTCCATGTTCATATTTGAATAAAACCATAGAAAGCAAATGAAAAGGATCCTTTGGGCCCCGTTGGTTGGAGCGTTTATCTCAAATTAATTAAAATGTCAGTTAAGACTTTTTTAATACAAAAATGTTAAGTGTTGTGTTCAATTTCTTGGTATCATTAGAACTTCAAAAGTCACCTCATTTCTTTGTTTTTTTTAAGTTAAATGCATTTTTTCTAATACAATAAAAAATTTGAAATATTTGAAATTTTTCTTTTTTTTTATTTTCAAGAATTTTTCCTAAGGATTATTTACTATACCGAATTTCTTAAAATTTTTCGTTGAATAAAATTTCGTAGAACATTAAAATAGAAAACACATTTAAATCTATTTTGATAACAATACTCAGAAAATATATTAACTTTCTAAAATCTGTATGGGATTTTTATTTTAGAAATTAGTGTTCCCTTTGTTTTTCAAGACAAGATCGTATGTACAGAATCTTCATAAATGATTGCAAGCCACGTGACCAGTAATTTTGCTTGGAACAGTAATTCTATTTCATTCACGTCGACCGATTGGTGATTGGTGTAATTTTTTACTAGATTCTATTCAGCCAATCAGCGATCGCATTATCTTGAGCGTAGACGTAGAGGTTTGTCACTGTCCATTAATCAATCAATCG
Organism: Anoplophora glabripennis; assembly: GCF_000390285.2. Classification (NCBI taxonomy): domain Eukaryota; kingdom Metazoa; phylum Arthropoda; class Insecta; order Coleoptera; family Cerambycidae; genus Anoplophora; species Anoplophora glabripennis. Next base: position 147,970 of record NW_019416523.1, on the reverse strand, counting down.
TTAACATTGGTGACGCTAAAATTTAGGGATTTTTAGTTGACAGTACCAGCTGTGCAATGTTGGTTGCCTAACCTCGGTGGTCACGTGGCTTATAATATAAACATTTATAAAAGCTCTGTATGTATATACATATTTCTTAATCCGTTTTCCTCCAATATTAAAGAAATAGTACATGATACCTTTCAGTTACTTTTCAGTAACTTCAGCTCATTGAATGAACGTGCAAGCAGTCATTTTTTTTAAATATCGCAATTTAATTATTTAAACTTAATTAACCGTTGCTAATGACAGTTCTTCTCGGAGTTCCTTTTAAGTAGAGGAAAAAGGAGGCCTTTTGGAATTAATGGGGCGGATAGAAGTCTCTGAATGCCCACAGTCATTATAACTACTGCATTAGCCTCTAAGTGTCTTAATAAAGATTTTAATATGGCGAGGGATTTGAATAAAGTGACGCTGCACTTTAAATATTACTGCCATTAAATCGACAAACAGATAAAAGTCTTCAATTTCATTAGGGAAGTTTTCCGTTTCGGGTGGGTTTTAAATTCTATCCCAGAATTTAGAACCGTAAGACGCTTTAAAAGTGCCCTGGGATTAACACGAATTAAGATTTTTTTCTTTTTCATTTATAATCTGACGACTCAAGAGTATATAATTTTTTCTGTACAATATTTTTGCTCGCGAAAGTTTCTGGTGAACATTACTAACAAATACGTCACATATTCTTTTAACTGTCTTTTTGATGGTAATTAATTCTAACTTAATTAATTGATATAGATATTATTGTTCAATATACATGGTGATTCATCACATATTCTTTTTATGGTAATTCATTATAACTTAATTGGTATCACATTTTGTAATAAATATTAATAATTATTGATATAGATATTGTTGTTCAATAAACATGGTGATTCACAATTTGTCACACAAATATCAAACTCTAAGTAAGACTGTTGTTGAAAGGAGTCGTACGTGATTGTACTTATATTCACATTTTATAAAGAGAGATGGAATATTTATCTATACAGTCCGTAGTATTGACAAGTTTATTTGTTATTTACAAAGTTATCTACGCCTAGATTGTAATTCAAAAAAAATTCGTAATATAATATCTTCAACCCATTTATTACTGTCATTTTGTTTAACAAACGTTTCACTTTATTTATATTCTTGATAACATTGCTTACGCATAACATTAGTTGTATGTACAAGAAAACTTCTAACTTCTAATAACCGTAGCTATAAGTTTCTTATATTTTTTGATGATTAAAAAATTATTGAAAAAGAAGATTTTGTTTTTGTGATAGAAGCAGGGAAAACATTGAAAAGATGAGGATTGAAGGAAATTAAAAATAGGTACTGCTTTTTTACTATATATTTAATGTTTAAGTGCACTTTTGTAAAATAACCCAAGGAAATTAAACAAAAAAAAGGAGGAAATCTCGACAAGATTTCCTCCAAGCGGACGTTCTTTGAGATGTTCCGAACCCGTAAAAATCACAAAAATCACAGCAAGGCTACCCAAAATATCGAAAATAATTTTTTTTGGCAAACATCTCGCGTTCTATGTATGCATCAGATATCCATTGGGCGCGAGATATTCTCGAAAAACTTTGACCTCAAATATCGAGGACCAGGTTTTGAAAAAAATTGCAAGGGGCCAATATTGTAGATAATTAAATTCTCTATGGATGCACAACGCGAGATATTTGTAAAAAACTTTTACCTTCAATATCTTCTGTAGCCATGATTTTTGCGGATTTGGGTCAGTGCAAGAATTCAACTTGGAGGGAATTTTGTCCAGGCGGAATACTAATTTCATTTCCTAAAAAGTTTTTTTCATTCATCATCGAAATAAACCGCGGCAAAGATCCTCATAAAATATGTTGTTCGACAAAAGACATCAACATTCATTCATTAGTGTCGTTAGTTACGACTATTTCTTGCAGATTAATTCGGATACCATACATGGATACTTATATAAGTAATTTAAATTAGAGGCCTTCAACTAATTCGGCGTTGAAAAATGATTATATACAGTATTCTTTACACGTTTCCTGGTTGTCAGTTTTGAATTTATGTATACCACACCCGATTGTAATTATTTTTTTTCCATTTAAGCAACTATACAGATTATTCGGCTCGCTTGTGATTGTGGAATTAACTACATATTATATATTACCAGAAAATTTTGCGACTAAAAATAAGAGATTAGCTTGATATGAACAACTTTCAACTGTTTCCCTAAATATATTTCCTAAAATTACAATAATAATTTCGAAATTTTAATAAGGGGCAAAATTTTGTCCCAGCTTTTTTGTACACGTGGAACTTTTCTATTGTTCAATTTAAAAATTAAGACTGCCAGCTTTTTTACAGTAAAAATATAGTGCTCTTGTATCATCCCGGTAAGTTATGCCGTTTGAGAATAAAATTGATTTAGTTGTAAGCTATTTGAAATGACTGAAAGTCATAGAAACTGGATTATCGATTATTTCGAAATTCTAGGTATAAAATGATGTATGTATTAAATTTTAATTTATAATATTGAATTAGATTCACGTTTATTGAATTTTGTATCAAAATATGGATTGAATCACATTTATTGAATTTTTAATCACAGAAGTCATCGAAAAAAACCCTTAAGAATGGAGCTTCTTGCAAAAATAGACTTAAGGCAAACCAATTCAATATTTTTCATTCTCCAATTCTGCAAATAAAAACTGTTTTCTCTATTTTGGTAAAAGCTAATTATTTATAAATTTCAAACAGTGTTTTTTTACCTACGTAAATTTTTGACATGGAAGAACACTTTTGAACTACATTTGATAAAATTTGTTGAATTTACTTAAAATAAAGTAAAAATGGGTAATTATTTTTAATAATCAATTTTGAATGTGTTTATAAATATTGTGTTGTCAAAGTATCATTTGTTTTGAAACCGTACTGCATATGGTGTGTATTTTCCTACCTAGGAAAAAAATAAAAAATGAAATAAATTATTGTCTGAAATAGATCAAATAAGATTGTTTATAAAAAAGTAATTCTGCCTAATTCAAAATTTCACACTGAAAAGGGCAGATAAATAAAAAAATATTACCTGCGGGCTACTATATCACACACACTTAACGTTTTCAAAAAAATTAAAAAATACAAATCAACTCAAGTCTTCTCTCGGATAGCGGGAAAAGACAAGAAAATTCAATAGTTAATAGTGCTGTACCGGAAAATTCCGATGATAGTAAATCCACAGACAAACATTTTTTTAGAAGGCTCCTTGGAACCCTTCTACGATTACACCAAAGAAAATATAACACTGAAAAGACTGTTGCATAAATAGAGAATAGGGCACCGTAAAAAATTCCGTACAAACTCAAAAGCTAAAAACCTAAATAAAATAAAATTCACAAATTTAGTTTCACGTATTTTCAGCATGTAACATAACTTTCAAATTAAAAATGATACAACCAGTAGAAATGATACAAGAGTCCTTTTCAGTGTAAAACTGTTCAAACGTTGTAATTTTTTACCGAAACAGAAAATGTAATATTCTAATTACTCACAATATACTGCACCTTGAGACGTCTAAGACTAAAAACTTTTTTAGATTCGTAACATAACGGTAATAGAGTTAAAATTTATTTACAGTAACTATTTTGGGGACGTTTGGAAAAAACTACGTCCTGGCCCTTTTGCAACCTTCTTGGGAGGATTTATCCGCTTATATTTATATAAACTGGTTTTCTAACATTTCAGCATAAATTGCTTTGGAAAAATTCTGATTTTAAAACACGATATATTTGTACTTATACTTGTATTAGACATATTAAAAGATGTCTGCAATGATTGTTAAATTAACTAAAATAATAATTGAATTGTACGGAGAAAATTATACATAAAAAATTGAAATAGGTTATCAAATTGAGGTGATTATGGATCGCGGATTAATTTCAACCTTACGACTGGTGGGAATTGTTCATAAAGGAAATAACTGTAGATTTTAAGGGCCAGGGAGCCCTTCCACTATCAGATCCTTACTTCTCATCAGCCATAAACTGTTTTATGATTCGTTTCCCCCCGAAGCTGCAGACCGCGTAATTAGACAAAGTTTAATTAATCCCGTCAATCAAGGGCTACTGGCCACGTCGAATTGCTTCGATGGATCTCGAATTTAACTTATGTTGAGGGAGCGCCCTGTCTTGGGCGTATTTTCTTTGCTCTCTGGAGCAGCACATCGCCAACTTATCTGCAAACAACTGAAGAATAATATGAATTTAATATTCCGCACCTAAATACATGATATCTTTAGATAATAATTTATCAGTGAAAGTAGCTTTGAACATAAATAGTTGAAATCGGTTTACAATTTTAATAATTTTTATATAATTTATTTAAAAATACTAATTTTTGATTATGCCAAATTACATTTTCAAGTAAATGTCATTATTGTTGTAGTAAATTTGATTTCCGAAAAGAAAATATTCGAATACGTATACCTAACTAAAATTTATGATTGTGCATTGCCAAAGCAGCATAAACAATGTAATTCTGAGACAATATTCTACCCCCTTTATCTTTTGCCATTTTATATACAAAAAGACATGACCAAAATTTCAGGAAATCTTCCTACAATCATTTATTATTTTTAGAAATCCTCTTTTGTGATTACAGTGATTACAATTATTTGCTCAATATTTTTTGTTTTACTCATATTTATTGACTTTGCACACTGGGTAAAGTCAAGATGGTCATAGAATTCAAGCATGTTTGTGTAACAATCAATTGATTTATGAGATTCCTTTGAAATCGCAAGAATTATATGATACAGAAAGAAATAGTTAAAAACGAATTTATTGAAATTCGTAGATCTTCTGAAAGGTGGTCAGCGATAAAAGCTTCAGTTTGCTTTATTTTTATTTCTATACGACCATTTTTGCCAGGTTACAGCCTTTTGAAAATCACCTAAAAAGTTAGGATTCTTTTTTATCCTTTAATTTTTGTGACCAGTTTAGTCAATTTGATATAAACAGAAAAAAAATTCGTTTATAATTTACCTAGTAACTACTAAATAAATAAACAAAAAAATGAAGAAAAAAAACGTATGTCAACTTAAAACGTAAAAGTATGGAAAGATCTGTTTCCGTTCGATAATTTCAAAGATTTGTGCTTCAAAACTCTAATGATCTTTGGTCCAACTCCTAATAATTTTATTTTTCTCAAATAATCAGCTTTTAAGCAACATTGGGGACAAATTGCTTGAGTGAAATAAACATTCAGTGGTTGATGTATTCACAAATATTCATCTAGGTTAAGTATGAAGAGGAAATCAAAGGGTCTGAAATGATAATTTCTCTAAAGAAGATAAATGTTCATCAGCAAAAAAATTCATAATATTTAGCATCGCTTGTTTGTACAACTATGTAGCCAGAGTTAGTTAATGAGTATATTATTATGTATTTATACTTACCAAATTTTATTTTTCCTATGCAAGTCAAATTTGAATTCAACAAAGATTGAAAGATATTTAAAAGTATTTTAAAAAATTGTTGGTAACTTCTGTTATTTTTTTTTCTTTCTTGGTCTAGATTAAGACAGGAAGTATAACAAAAAATATTGTAAAATATAAGGCCAATTTGAAAGATAAAATTTATTTTAATTTAATACATTTCTTTTAAATTTGAAATTAAAAAAATATATATAGGTATACATCTTTTTTACCAATCATTTTATGATGTTGCTTACGTGAGATATTTCAACAACTTTTTCTAAGTAATTATATCTTGACTTTACACTTGGAAACTTCATTTTCTTTGTATTTCATGGTGACCTGTGACTTAAATCACTAGAGAGGTTTGTACCTTTGACATTCAAGGTTTTTTTTAAAGAATTGTTTTCTCATAATAGGCAGTATGAAATTTTCTCGCAGATTAATGAATAGTTGTCACTGTTATCGCATATCGTGGACCTTCGGCTTAATAAGGATTTCGATTCCGGAGCATAAAGTTCTTGCTGCAGAACGGAATTACGCAAACTGACGCCAAAATCACCCTTTACGGTATTTAAGCGTAACGAGCCTTTTAACCGCCTCCTCGGTTTTCTAAACGATCCCGCTCATGAAACCACCCTTCCGCCAAACTAGAGGAAGATTAAGATGTTTTTCTATTACGAATTTATCACTTGACCGGAATGACTTCACTTAGAGCCGGCTGCCTCACGTGGTGATTTACGATGTCCATTTGCAGTTATGGGGATATGGATGGATGAAGCCGAGCAATGAATGGATGAAATTACTACTGCTGCAATCACCTGCCCCTCTCCGCTTGAACGGAGATGCAATTTCTGGTTTAGGTTATTACACGAAAGTTATAACCATGGAGAGTACCAAGAACAGTTACATCTTAAGTGAGGAATCTGAGCAAAATACCAAATTAAAATGAGCGTTGCCTATGGAGAAGAGAAGCCAGTAATTTCAGGTCACAGATTAAGTAATTTGAATGATCACAAAGCTGAACAGTAACACACTACACTACACTGGGAAAACGTTTTTTTGTAAAAGTATATAATATAACGTTGGTAATTTGTAACCAAAGTTGTCTTATGTGAATTTACGAAATATGTAGATGTAAAACCATATTACATAATTAATAATGAGTTTTTGAAAATCTAAGAAAAAATTAACAAAATATTCTAACAAAAATTTGCAGCACATGTAATTTTAACAAAAAAAAAGCATATTATTTGTCAAGAAAAGTAATATAAAGAAAGTGTCTACTTATGTCTATATTATCAACTTCTTTTGCTTCTTTAAATATTTTTTGTGATATTTAACACTTTCCTTTATGATCATTTACATTACATTTTTTGTTTTTGATCGGGATAAATTTTCAAAAAGAATATTTGGTTTAGTTCCAATATTGTTTCCAGATTCTTTGGAAACTTAATTCATTAGGTACAAGAAATGATTAAAATGCAATTTTAACAGCATTGCTGAATGCTTTATTTTTACAATTTCATGTAAATACCAAAAAAAAAATCCCAGTACCGTAGAAACTGGGATCCTATTTTTAAAATATTATTGTTACAATACTGAGTAAATAAGAAATAGTAACATATAAAATCTATAAATATAGCATCTATAATGGTAGCTTCATATTAACCATGTCATCCATTTATCATGCATAGCTACTTTCAAATCAAAACAAAGGGTTTTTGATTATTTCTTTTATTACTTATTTATGAACCCTAACTTAATTTTTGTACACATTTGACCCTATGAAATTCTTCCTATTAATATTTTACTTGTCTCTTTTATCTTAAAACCTCTGTTTAATTGTAAATATAACAACGATTTTTGGTTTCATATTACATACCTATTTCTCAAAACTTACCGAACTAATCATTTCCCTTAATTCTTAAGGATCTAGTCATAGAACCAAATGAGATATTTGGTGTTCACAATCTAACGTCCTGTACAAAGTTACATATAAGAAGTATGTTAATAGTTACCTGCAAAATATACAGTGATTTTAGCAAAAAATTTGTGGGATATCATTTACGTATTTAAAAAAGATGTATTATGGACTTAGGTATCGGATATCCACTTGGATAATCAAAGCATACGTTTTATGGATGTTTACTTTATGAATATCTATTTGAGATTTTCAAAAGGGTCGCACATATACGTGCTAAGATTATTTCTTTCACAAAATTAAAGTTTCTTTGTAGTTACCTACACCTATTTAAATATTAATTTGTACTTAACATTCTATTTTTTAGAGGTCATAATGCTGATAATACTTTAAGAAAAATGAACACTGAAAAATAAAGCGGTAATTAAAGAATATATGTGTGACCCTTTTCGAGATCTCAATTTTTTATTTCGACTTTTTTTTCGTCACGAAAGCTGCCACTGAATTTAACGTAAGCTTTTTGCTAATTTGTTGGATATTTAATTTCATGATATTTATTTTATAATTCATACGAAATCAAAGATTGGTAATTCCAATTCTTTTCTAATTAATACATTTCCCTACGTCCAATTGCAGTTGCGGTTATATCTATGCAAATTCTGATAATCTAAATTAGAAATTCATTCCCAGTTCGCTGGAACAATTATTGTCGAAATTAAAAAAGGCATTTGCATTTTTTTAATTGCGACCCCTATGACAAAGGCCATAAAAAAGGTAAAGAGGTCATTTATATCTTTCATGGAAAAGTGTTCTCGCCAGGTCTCCGGAGATTGAAGAATAGCCGTACTGAACGAAAACCTAATTAAAGAGTGGGTGCAGTGCAGACGCTGCTGAACAGTTCCTATGGGAATTACTGCTAAATAACGTTTTTACCGTTCTATATAGCGTTAATTAGGAAAGGAAGCTGACAGAGCGATTCATAAGAAATATCTATACAAAATGTGGCCTATTTGTTATTCTTTATCTTTTCTGTCTGTATCTAATTAAATTAGCTTTCAATTTGTGCTAAATACAGATTTTATCTTGATATTTTAAAATTCATTCCTTTGAAAGTTAAAATTTTTTTACTGTGTTCCACACTGACTCATGTTTGTAATGACGTGAGAAGGACGAAGAATGATCAAACCGGTCTTACTAAACCTGAGAAAGTAGACTAAAATATCTTTAATGACAACCCAAATATGTATTATTACGTATGCAATAAGCATATGATTATTGCATATATACTCCTGTAATTCGACGTTTATTTTTATACAGAGTTATTCGATCATAATGTCATTAATTTTAACCACGTATTCGGAAGGCCTAATAAAGACAGAAAATCGAAAAAAAATTTTCTCGACCTTTTAAAAAATTAAAAAATAAGCAAATTACCCCTTAACTCCCATTAATTCGGCGCCCTACTTCGCGACACGGAACACGCCGGCGGACTATAGAGCGTTCGAAGGTTGAAGCGAAACAGCTGATTTCCTTAGTCGTCTAGAATTTTGCAATTTGTTTCAAAATCAAAATACACCGAGTCCTAAAACTTTATGAAGAAAGTGCTATGGACGAGTGAGTGGGTGTTTTTTTTAGCTGCACTGTCATTTTAAATAAGTAGGCACCATACTCTGAGAAGCAAAAAATCATACAATAAGGTATACATAGATACTACAAACTGAATAATTAATTGAACATAATACTAAAAACTCGTACTCAATTATATAGGTACGTAGTGAATACGTTAACAATATTAAAAATACTAAATTGTATAACGAAACATTCAAAAACAATTATTATCCTTTTTTATTTTTTTGTAATCACGTATTCGTACTCTATTCATTTTTCTCTATCATCCCTTAAAATGAATGACTGAATCACCCTATATATATATGGATATTCGATCATTACTTGTGATTATTGAGGGTGGTATTTCTGAGAAAATGTATCCTACATATTTTATTCAAGAACGAATCATATTTGAATTATTACTTTTTAAATTGCGTTAGCATTACTAAGGACTTGAATAATACTAAAGCAAAGAATTTCAATACCCTGTACATTGAATAAGCGTTTCAGACATAAATTTTACAGGACTTTCACTTATTTTGGCCACCAGAATTTCAAGTCAATTTGGTCAATTAATTCGTAACAATCCAAGTAAAATTGAAATATTGAGTTTCAGAAGACGGTGATTAATATACTACAAATTAAATATTGCATGAAGGTTCTTCAAAAAATCAGTGTAGACGATTAAGAAAAGAAAAAGTATTAATTTCCATTCATCATATTTTTTTTATAAAATGTAATATAAATTTGGTAGAAGTTAGTAACAATATTTGATTATAAAAGGTCAATAGATTTTATTACTTTGATTCAACATACGAGTAGATATCAAGTTACCTTAAAAATATATAGTGTTTCAGAATGATGTGCAAATCTTTTAATTAGATGTTTAAAAAGTAATTTTGGGGAGGGAGTACTTCCAATACATATCAAAAATGACTATCGTTTTTGGTAACTGTTATACTAATTATGTGTATCTAATCGGCAAGGAAAAATAATTTATTTTTTTGCTCGTAAACCATTAAGTATACGAAAAAATGGGAAGAGTAAAAAAGTTTTTGAATGAAATGTAGTATTAAAATCAATTTTTCTTGTTGGAATTGGCTAACGTAGAAAAGGTTGTGAGAACTAAAATCAATTCATTTCATTCAAACACAAACCAGAAAAAAACACTACCAAAAAAATACCATTTAACTAGTTGTTAACGTGTACCAAAATTCAAATTTCTAAGTTTAACCGCTTTCGTGAAAATAAATAAAAGCTAATTTTTTCGGCCAGTTTGAGATTTGAATATTTTCTCAGGAGGGCTCAAATAAAAAAAAATATATTGGAAGTACCCTCTCTAAAATCACTTTCTAAACACCTCCATAAAATATTTGCACATCATTATGAAACACCCTGTTATAAATATATGAAGTTAGTAAACTGGCTCTATACAGGGTGTCCAACCACGAACTCCATCGATGGATATCTGGGAAACCGCTCGAACGATTTTTTTGAAATTGTAATGGTGTGATAAGGACCGTGGGACCTACCAAGCTAAAGTATTTTCAAGGTGATCGTACTTCCGGTTACACCGGAAGTCGGTAATAACTTTCTTATTTTAAATGGAACCCCCTGTATACTATTGCATTTTTGGAAAAAGCGTCTATTTTTGAGTTGAAAACAAATAGCATACTCCATTAGGATTGACCGTTTCCGAGATATTTTGATTTTTAAGCAAAAATTGACAGATGCAGACTGTCAGTAAAATTTAGTTTTCCCGGAAACAGGTTTATTTTTTTGTGAACATTGGACATTTTGTAGAGCAAGACCTAATTTATTGAGTTTGATATGAAATTTTTCCAGTTTTTATACAGGGTGGTCAAAAAAAATTTATCGAATATGAAGTTCAGAAAATGTGGAACACTCAAAATTTTTAAATGGAGACCCCTAATTTGTTTTAACGTATTCGGATTCTGCACTAAAATTAAGTGTAACTTTGTTAAAGTTTCCCTATACCTAAACCCAGTGGTTTTCATTTTATTTGCGAATAATCATTTCCCATTTCTTAAAATGATGTTTCCATTTGTTTCGCACATTTTAGGTTAGCCGTGACAGGTAAGTAACAGTCAACATGACAACTCTCACAGGTTTTTAATAGTCAAATCTTTCAAAAAAGATTTTTGTTTCAACAATGCAATTCTGAGATCCATTATCCACCGTCATTTCCATTTTTTTTTCTTTCGGCATGTATAGTAGCGTCGGAAAATGCAAGTTTAAAACGGTTGTGTGATTGTGTGATTAAAAAAACGTTTAATAAGTTACTTATGTTTAAAAACATTGGGTTTATGTAAATATAAGCAGCATTTTCATTTCAATTCTAGACCACACAAATGAACGGAGATAGTTACATTCCCAAGCTAGGATAAAAGCTATAATTATTATAGTAAGGGTTTACAGGGAAAACAATTATACGGGTCGACCCTATTAGGGATGATAATATCGCAGATTTGACCACACTCTAAAGAGATTCATGCTGAACAGGGATTTAATGCGTCACCATAATTAAATGTTAGGCCCGGGTTTCACCAAAGATTAAGTAGGCTAGATTTGAACGGCCCCTGTTGATGTCTCTGTATCTTCAGACCGTATGTGTGCTATCAAAAATTTAGGATAGATTCATATATGAAGTAATTTTTTCAAAGTTAAGGTTTGAGATCACATAAAAAAATCCTTTCTAAATATAAAATATTTCAAGAACTATATATTCCATACCTAACCTATACATATTTCATCTTATCCTTAAAAATAATTGAAATTAATTGAATTTTTATTTTGGTAGCAGGTACAGTCATTTGATATTTGTTCCAATTTGTTCTTAAGATATTGTTTTGAATTAAATATAATTTATATGATCACTTGTTGGTACAATTTTATATGTATACAGGGTGTTTGTAAATAAGTACGAAATATTTTAGGATTTAGGCCGAAGTTATTTTGTGAAAAAAATTCATATAAACGTATGTCGAAATGTGCTTCATTTTCCGAGATACAGAGTGTTTAAATTTTAATGTTTTATTTATTTTTATTAATTATGTCAAAGAATTTTAAAGATATTGACTCGAAATTTGATGGTTGTATTTTATTTAGAAAAATTGACAGCAACCTACTAGATAATGTATCAATAGAAATTAAAAATACACAACTTGCAGTAAAATATGTTTTATTTTTTCCTCAAAAAACGGTGCATCCTACGAAAAAAATTAAGAGACCGATTTCATTCAGAATTGATGGCGGATTTCTAAAAAAATATCAAAACGGGAAAAAGTCAATGGCGTACGATTTTTTTTATTAAACAAATGTTGTGGTATTCTCGCACGAACGCCACTGGTGCAAGTACAATATTCGGATCCCCCAAAAAATGCACATTTATCCCTCCAAACCGTTTTTCAAATTTCGAGTCAATACCTTTAAAACTCTTTGGAATAATTAAGAAAAATAAATAAAAAATTAAAATTTAAACAATCTTTTTTTCACAAAATAACTTCAGCAACACACCCCACCCCCATCCCCCCTAAAATATTTCGCACTTATTTACAAACACCCAGTATACAGCAAGTTTTTTGAAATTTAGAAAGTGAAATATTTTTCACAAATGTTTAAAGCACGATGATTTTTCGGGTTGTTATGTTTAGGCCTGATGTTCATTTCGGCTGTTGTTTCTGTTTATAAGGCTGCTATAGACGGAACCTCTCCTCAGACAGTACTTGTCCGCGAGGTTGAGCGGGACTATCGCTCTTTACCCATAGAATGCTTTTGACCTCACCACCATTCTTATGGCGTCGGTATCGTGATGCGCGCATCCAGGTCTGCGAAGTGCGAACTACAGTTGTGGAAGTGTGGTAGAAGGTTTTGCTTACGTTGCCGATGACGTCAGTACCGCCGCACGCGCCTATACTCCTGAAGAATGGAGTTGAGGGTGTGGCTTCGAATACGCCTCCTGGTTGCCTCTTTTTGAGAACAAACGTCGGGATGAGGGCAGAATGTGAGATATATCACTGTGTAGGCCTGATATAGATATATGCTATGGTACCGATAATAATAATATTGTAATGCGCAGTCGCGGAGTCGTGCATAGTGATACTGGGGAGTTCTGTAATTGGTATTTATATCTACTGTATCCACATCCCGTTCCAGTGCATGGCTTATAGTCATTAGTCCGTGTCGTTCTAGTCCTTAATTTTTGTGGATGAGTTTCCAAGTTGAAGTTCTAACTCCTCGTCTAGATTGAAGTTATTTGAATTCTTCTGGGTTTCTATCACTTCGTTGAAGTGTTTTGGTCTAAAATTTTCTTAACATAATTCTGGTAATAGTTACGTCTATCACGTGTCCTGTATCTGCCATATGGTCGACGACTGCTGATTTTTTCAAGTTGTTATTCCTGAACTGACATTTGTGCCCCTTTAAGCTTGTACTGACGTGTCTTATAGTTTGTCCAATACCTTTCCACATATACACGGAATACTTATATACCGGAGTTTTAGAGTAGATGGTCTTGAGAAAGGCTGTTGGAGTGTTGTAGACAGTATTAATTTTGTTTCCTTAAGCTTAAGATGTCTTCTCGAATGTTTCTATATAGATATTGCAAAAGCTGGGAGCAACAGTGAACCCATAGCAACTCCTTCAGTTTGTTCGCATAACTAATTCTGTAAGGAGAAGAAGGTCCATCTTCGATGAAGTTCTTCCAAAGCTTCTTTAATTGGCATGTTTGTGGATAACGACATCATGTCAAAACTCATTAAAATTATCACCCAGGGCCTAGTTAGGTTCCCTTGATCTTGTCAATAATATATCCATCGTTTTTGACATACAGCGTTCCGTGTTTTCCACTAAGTCTTTAATTTATGACACGTCCCGAATGAATTCAATGCTAGTTGAGGTATAGCCCATAAAGTACTTGCTTCCCTCAATGTCATCAGTTCTTGTATCATTTGCATACCTAGATTTCTGATATCGAAGAACATTGACTTCATTTGATATGATTTTTTTTGGAAAAAATTTTTTAATTAGTTTAATTATGTTTAAAATAGAGTAAAAAACACCCTGTATCTTTGAAACAAAAGCTGTAACACCCTGTATCTCAAAAACGACGCATTCATATGAATTTTCTGGTTTTTTTTTTGGATTTCGGCTTGCTTTTAAATTTTTAACATCTTATATAGCTCAAAGTAACTTTTATTTGTGAGCTGTTCCAAAAGGAATGAAGCACATTACATATTTTTTGTTCAGAACAAAATATTCCCTCCAATTCTACTCTACATTAAGGCAACAAACATGGGTCGCCATTTTCTGCTATTATTCCTTGGCGCTGCTGAGCGCTGTATTTAATTTAATGCCCGAGGGACACCAAACGACATACGGAGCCGGTTATAACGTATAAATATGGCACTAATTCACGGCGAACTGTTTCTAATATCTCCGGTCTGTCTCCGGCGCTCGCCCGGGGCCAGTCTCGTAAATTCCGAGTTATCCTGCGTCGCCTTTCGTCCTCCGCGCCATTTGGTCGCGACAGATTTATTAGAGGCATGAATTTCATCATAGAGGCGTGCATTTTGGTGATGTATTTTTTGCAAGGACTTAATAGAAATCATATTTGTATTTATGGTTGATGTATTAAAGGATAATGCATCCCGTATGCATTCTTTGTTATAGATGGATTCAATGTTTTTTTTCTCTTTGATAAGAAGTATTTTGAGAGTAGGTACTAATCAACATCAAGATGAAAGTATTTTCTGTTCAGAAAACAAGTAAAATGCAGAATATGAAATGTGCATGAAATATTTATAGATGGAAGGCCTTTTTTAAATGAGTTCGTACTAATTTTAAAACTAACGAAAAGGTTACACACTATACTTATTGAACATTTTTTCTTTCATAGTTTCGGATAATTTTTTAGCTATGTCAGCTAAAAAAAAAGAAAAAAAGATATTCAAGCAATTTACTAAAATACGAAGCCTCACTCTCCTACTCTGGGTTATATGTCAGCAAAATTTTCACCTAAAAACCTCATTACATACTACCGAGAGATCCAGAATGATTGAAGCGTTTGGGGAACGCAACCTGTTTCTAACACCATATTTAGCATATAAAAATCTGCGGTATTGACAGAGACAGGCACAGGCTGCCATCTCCAAACACTTCAATCATTCTGGATCTCTCTGTATTATAAAACTTGACCAAACTCTTTTTGTTCGCGAAATGCGCAGATCAAAAAGAAAGTCACTGCTTGATGTTTACACAAAAAATGAGCTCCGGTGCTAGTCTGGTAATGTGTTGGCAATGCGCATCTGAATTTTCTTCAAAAGAAATACCATAGCTCCAAAACTGTACTTTTTAATAGATAGTTATAAGACGAAACTACTTATTGTTGCAAAATATCCTTTTTAATTTCTAAAATTCTTTATAATTTTGGCGAAAAAAATCAACAAAGTAATTTTCTCCTAAACATTTTCTAAAAGCGATCTATCGGATTCAGCTTACAAATCGTACTGTATCTGTTTATATCTACCTATTTGGATCTCATCATTTGTTTAAATGTTAAATGCAATTGTAACATTTATGAGAAGTTGAGGAAATCCGATTCCAAAATTTGTTCTTAATTGAATATAGGTATCTTCCAAAAGTATTTATTTTTAAAACGTTACAATTCAAGATTATGTTGATATAATTAGGTACCTATATATATTATCAATTATTTTTGTTATTATTTTTATTTATATCATTTCCTTAAGGGTCCCATATTCTTTAAATAGTGTTTTCCGCAAAGACAAATAATTTCAAACATTTAATAACTGAATAATTTAAAGCTTATCAAATAATAGGAATGTTATGTCAGGCCACCTGAGTATTCTCAAAGACGCCGCAGTAAAACGAATAAACAGGTGCAAAAAACGATCAAACCATCAAGGTTTTAGGTACTGAAATCTACGAAAATACTAACTTTTTTATATATAATTCCACATGTAAACATTCTTATAACCTTTACTTGCTTAGTCCTACATATAAAATTGTTTACTTTTATTTATAAGTACATGAAAATAATTCTTAAAATGTGGGGTTAGAATAACAGCAAACGCAAGTTTTACAAACACTTTTTTTTAGTTATTATTTTATTTGAGTAAATTTAAATAGTAACAATGAATAAACAAAACATCAAGGATTTTATTTTTGTGCTTTTGTTCTACAAGTTTTACTTTTAAAGATTTCAGTACCTAAAAACGCCAGAAATTTCACTATTTCTCGGCCAGGAATATGGCCACCTTAACTAATGTCACATTCAATCTCTTTTACTGTCCTGATCCATATTCTCTGGAAATGGAACTCTTGACTCTTGGCGCAGATTTTGAGACCTATAAAAAAAACTCGACGGCAAAAAAAAAAAAGCTCTTGGACTAGTAAGGGGGATGAAGAAAATATTGAAAAAACATAATGAAACATAACATCTAATATTTTTTACGGTTTGCTATAACAGGCACTTTGATCCATTTTAATTATTACAGCAGCATTTTAAAACGTCCCAGTTGTGTTTTTTTAATTTATAAATTTATTATAGCCATGGAATTAGACCCCTCGTCTACGCTTATGCTATGACGTGTCTCAGGACGGGTTAAATCAAGTCCGTTTACACCCACTAAAAAAGCATTTCCCTATTCCCTACCAAGTGCAAGACAGAGATAAAATATAGATCGACGTTCAGTGTAACTCAGTCTATACACGATTATAGATCCTACCGATGTGCATGGCGAGCGGCACAAAGATAAATAATATTGAACCGCATAGAAATCATTTTATATTTTATACGCATTATGGTAATAGTGTTTTTATATTATGTATTGGTCACTCTTTATAATTTCGGCCGCCGAGTATAAGTACTAAATTGCCACTACATAGAGGAAACAAATACTGCAATTTATCTGCGCAAAGGCTGCTTGCTTTCCTCGATCGGGTAGAAATTATTATTTTAAAACAAAATAATAAATTAATTTTTAGTATAAACTTAGCAACTCGACAACAAAATAGCGCGGCACTGTGCATCATGGCGAGATTGATGCCATTCAAATTCTTGTTTGTAATGTAAACATTCGGCTTGAACTCTGAATTCAGTTTACCAAAATTGGTAACTAACAGTAATTAAACAGTAATTATTAATCGTAAATACTGACATCATAAGTATTTTTAGGAAGTGGTCTATACATGCATTTCACACGTTTATCGGGATTTTGGATATTTTTATATTTTCATCGTCGTTTTGCCTGGAAATTTTCGTGAACTTTAGTAATTTGTGAAAATGTTTACCTAAATTTGTTTTGTCTAGAAGGAAGGAAGTTGTCATTCAAACCTTGTAAATTAATTTCTAAAATCTATTTTTAGCTAAAATTTTAGGGCAAGCCTTCGATTACCACCACTACTCCTACTACCACTAGCAGCACCACTATCCCTCGTATCACCTCGAATACATCTACCACCTCTACTCCTACTACCACCATTACCATCACTACTACCAACTAAAGTTTAAGGAAGAAGAGACACGTTGTTTATTCTGAAAAAAAATTTTCATGTCGCGAAAAGTGCTTTTTCCAGTGACAACGCATCGCCAAATTCAAATACCTCCCACCAAAAATTTACTCAATCAATGCTCTCAGAGTCATTATTACACAATCTGATTATATCTAACTGTGACATAGGTATTCTACATATTTCAATTTTTTGCGATTTACAGGTTTTATTTGAGGGTGCGAAGGAGCAAAGACATCCATTTTGCATGTAATGCGTCTAAATCACTCAAATTTGGAGATTACGGACATAAATTATTCACATACACATGTAATAATTATAACTGTTTTAAGTACGACACATATAATTTTGTTTTGAATTTTATTTTGAATACTAATTGTCATAGGATTATAAAAATATAAACATTTAAATTCAGTATGTTTCACACTGTTTCACAGGGTATACAGTGACGTGATTCCTCTTGTTCAAACAAAAAAACAAGAGTAACGATTTTTCCTAAAATTATTTCCGAGGGCTTTAGGATTCTTTAAAGATTGGACATGAAACAAAATATTGGATCAATCACTCAAGAACCACTGAAGATAGAGAACAAATGAAAAAATCCAATTACTTGGAATAATTATTCAAATCTCAAAGAAAATTCTCTGTTATGTTGATTGTCCTTCTTTTTGGCAGTTGAGACTCCTCAGGCCTCCTTTAACTCCGACGCTGTTGGTTAATTACATGTAGATAGCTACATTTGAAAGAACTGCCCTGTACCAAGTCTATATCTTCAGTCATTCTTGCAAAATCAATTAAAAACTATTTTCATATCAAATTTATATGAATTGTACAAATCATTTTTGAAAAAGTTGTTAATCTTGTTCTTTTAATTTAGTTTGTCAAGGGGAATTAGCCCTTTTATTACATTTCAGTAGTTTAAATAAAAATTTAAGAAGTATAGTCTGTAATTCAACAGGTTTTTCTTTATATTTTCAGTGTGAAGAGACAATGTCTACGGGGGACATTTGTGTTTTTGCATCGAGAGCTGGACCAAACACCTGCTGGCATCCTGCCTGCTTCACGTGTAGCGTTTGCAGAGAATTGCTAGTGGATCTCATCTACTTCTACAAAGAAGGTCGCCTCTACTGTGGTAGGCATCATGCAGAAACAATTAAACCAAGATGCTCTGCATGTGACGAGGTAATATCATCACATCTAATGGTAATATATAAATCATAAATAACAATAATAAAGAATATCAAAAATATTTCAGTTGTTGACATTTTGGATTTATATCTTTTAATTTTATAATAAACACCAACTTTTAAATCCAAACAAATAATAAACTAAATTTTTAGACTGGTACTTTTGCAGATCCTGGTACTGCAGAGTATTAACATTTCATTTACATTTTTACAAAACATAAATTTTATTTACATGCATGTAGTGTGTCAATTGAAGTAAATAATATTTTCTATTCCAGATCATCCTTGCTGATGAGTGTACAGAAGCCGAAGGTCGGGCGTGGCATATGAAGCACTTTGCTTGTTCTGAATGCGAGAGACAACTCGGGGGTCAACGATATATAATGCGCGAGGGCCGGCCATATTGCCTTCACTGTTTTGATGCCATGTTTGCTGAATACTGTGATTCCTGTGGTGAACCAATTGGAGTAGATCAAGGTCAGATGTCACACGAGGGTCAACACTGGCATGCCACCGAGAACTGTTTCTGCTGCCATACTTGCCATACATCACTACTGGGCAGGCCGTTTTTGCCTAGAAGGGGTGCAATTTATTGCTCAATTGCTTGCAGCAAAGGAGAACCGCCTACACCAAGTGACAGTTCTGGACCAAATACAAGGGTTCCTCGGCAACAACCCAGGAACAGACCACCCCGTATGCCATCCCCCAACGAGTCAAGTACTCCTCCTGCATCGCCTTCTCTCAGACGACAGATCCCACCTCGATCTCCCACAATGTCTTCCCCTTCTTCACCACCTGGTGTAGTTCATGCCAGCCAGTATGTAACCAGGTCTCCTACAACTATGAGGTCACCTAAAATGGGAAGAAGAGCGTTACAGAGGTCGCCAAAACCGACGTCAATACCTAGCACTCCAACACTATCTGACAATGGCACAAACTTCCAAAATGAACCTTCAAATGAAGAAATAACAGCTAGAACTATGCCGGCTGCTTCACCTAGTTGTCGAGGACTAGACAGAGTATTGCTAGAAAGAAATTTAGAGCGACTATTAACAGAAAGAAGTGGCCAAGGTCATTCGCCAGACTTAGAAAAGCTTTTACTTGCGCGAGATAGAAGTCGGGAACCATTACATTTAGCCGATCTAAGCTTGGACGACTGGCCTGCAAAAAACCCTTCAGAATACAAACAAGACAATGAAACTAAACCAAACAATAGTACTGAAGCAAAAGACAATAATAATAAATCTAGTTTGGAACAACCACAACATGCTTCGTCTATGCCTGAATTAGCCATACCTGGTTCGAGTGAAAGCACTGGAAACTCGACAACACCTGGATCGCCCAGTAAAAGAGGACGAGGGCTGTTAAGTGTGAGATTTCAAGGTGATAATGAAGCTTTCGAAGCGGATGAAGGAGATAATGCTAGTATAGAAGCAGCAAAAAGGTTTCCGAGAAGTAGAAGCTATTCAGGACGGTCAAGACACATAGATACTTTAGAAAGGCGAAATAAACCTGTTAAGACACCTTCTGAATCACATGTTACAGAAGCGCGTACTAAACACAGTAGAGAAAAGGAAGATGATGAAGAGAGTTACTGTTCTACATGTTCATCTAGTTCATCTAGTGACGATTTGGATTACCAGTTACCTCCAAGGAGGGCGTATGGTGGAGTAAGAATTTCTTATGTTCCTAATGATGCTCTTGCCATTGCCAGAAGAAGACAAGCTACCATACAGAAATCACCCAGCAAAAAAGGGATGATTGATGAAAAAGACAAAAATTGTGTCATATCTTGATTTTATTTTAAAGATAACTTGTTGCCTTCCAATTTATAAACAGTTTGCCAAAAAATAAGTAAATGTAATGCAATATATTCAGGGTATGTATTTTCGACTATAAGATTAATAATTTGCCTTGAAATAATGTACTGTTAGGACTAATTTTCTCTGTAGTGTGTTGCTGTGTTTTTTTATGTATTTTTATTATTATTATTATTCCCACATTAACAATGCATAGTGGCAACAGCCCTTTCTGTAAATCCTAAAAAATATAATTTTTTTTGCCATTGTCGCACAGTAAACCCATCATGTCATTTTTATAATCCAACATTTCAACCATTTGACTTAGCTTGGAAATTTTCAACTTTTTGTCATGAACTGAGTGAAATTTGGTTCGGAAGTCCACCAAAGTAAGAATAAAGACGATACCAAGTTCACAATTGCAGACAGCATTTAAATAAAAAGAGGTTTTACTACCTCTTCAATCAAAGTGACACCATTACTACTGTGCGTTGCTGATGTGTGATATTTTAAAAATTGAGAGCAACAAACTTTTAAGCAATACACTGCTACGTTAAAATTATATCTTATGCTGATCTAAAAATCATGTGGTAAATAACTAGTGTTTAATAGCATTTTGTACAAATTAGGTTTCCTAATGTCAAACTTTTTGTATCTACAATATGTGTAGACTGTAGCTATTGTACAATAATATTTATTAATATTAATATAACTCTTGTTTTTAATTTTGTATATTGTAAATAATTTGGTTTTTAATAAATGTAATTAAAGAAATGTGTTTTTATTTTCAACAAAGAAGTAATCAAAACATTTTATTACATGTACAGGGTGATTCATTATATTTTGACCCCCGCTTTAACTTTTTTGTGTTAAGAGATAAAAAAATGTGAAATATAAAAGTTGCACGAGTTTTTATGAATTTTTCGAAAATGATAATGGAAAAACAAATGAAGTCCAAACAAAATGGCCGCAGATGTTAACTTTGTTAAGTTATTTTAATTAAATAATAATACAAACTGTCAAATAATAACAATGTTGTCATGACATTACCTGTCACTATCACGGCCTACCATGTAACATTGTCCATGAGTAATTAGGCATCTCACAGCCTAATTAGTGATATTTAGTTAAAATACCTATACGCATTTTGGACCATATCAATGTCTGATCTGTCAAAATATATTATAACTAAATCTGTAAATCCTTACGTAATTGGAAAAAGGCAGAAATGCCTGAAAAAGGTTTAACAATTCCAAGATGTCTTATTTTCTTAATAAAAAACCTTCTTTTCCTTTTTTAATAGTATCTCGCCTATTGTTAACGATGGACCCAACAAACCCTACATGACTGTGCTCGACAGGGAATGTTCTATCCAAATATGTAAAAACATACAAGGTGTTTCATTTAACTTAACACAGTTAACATCCGCGGCCATTTTATTTGGATTTCATTTGTTTTTCTATTATCATTTCCGAAAAATTCACAAAAACTCGTGCAACTTTTATATATCACATTTTTTTATAACTCTCAAAACAAAAAAGTTAAAGGGGGGGTCAAAATATAGTGTATGACCCTGTACATATCGAGGGCGTCATATCAGAAGGGCGTACAAACCAAATCTGAAATTTTACAGTCATACGCCTTTCTGATATTATAGTGTTGCAAAATTTGTTCATACGCCTAAGTAAACTGCGTTAGAATAGAGGGTTGATGTTTATGAATATATACACTCTTCTGATATATTAAGCTATTAAGCGAATTGATTAAATGAGGTCATACACCCTAAAAACTTAAAACCGACTATAGTGGCTCTTACGCCCTTCTGATACGACGCCCTCGATATGCAATCTAATTGATTTGGTTTTATTTTATTGAAATTTGTCCATTAAAACACATCACATTAAAATGTATTAAATAATCAAAAAGACTTAGCTGAAGATATTTACTAGTTAGTTTGCCCGATTAAAAAAAGGCTTTGTTGGAAGTCTCCAAACAAAGTACCATCGAAAGGGTGTAATATAAATTACCTATAATTGAGAAAAGAGTATCCTATTTCTTTACAACACCAGGTCCAGACTACACCTTCTTAAAAGCAAACTAAAGTGGGCCGAGATGGACAGAGATCGACCATCACAAAACTCCAATCAGCGCCTAGTTGCGTTGAGTTTAGTGCACTATTAGAAAATTACGCAATAACCGAATTTATCGGAGAGGAGGCGACATTTATTAACGAAAGCTTTTGAGAAGGACCAAATACCAAACTCACACTGGTCATGAAAAATCTGTTTGTCGTGTTGAAAGATGAGTTTCACCATCTTTTCCTCTAGAATTACCCCCAATATATTGCCTGTGGTGCTGGGACTCTTGTCTCCTGCTTGTTGGTAAAGGCGCAAACATCCATGTTGATGCTTGCTTGGAGTGATATTGTTGACTTCAAAAGTGGTGCAGGCAGTATATGGTTCTGCGGAGCATCCCACTGGATTCGGCAGATTTTTACAGCATGGCACTACTGTACGTAGTCTGAGATTTGTCGTCATAGGTGGCCCATATGATGCAAACTCTGAAGTAGGGATGACCTTCCGTATCTTCCATCTTGGTATTATTATTGGTATCCTGTAAGTGGCGTGAAATGTCTCCTTGTTGTTTTGGGGTTCAATTATGTTGATGGCCTACCATCTTAGAATGTCTCGTCGAATACGAAGTGATCTCTGTTGGGCTTGTAGAGTAGTTTCAAAATGTCATGAGCCGCGAAATGCGCGAAAGACGTGGCGTATCCACATAATTCTTCTAATAAGCACGTTGTGAAAACATTGACTCAGAATTAGACCACGTGCCTCATTACAACCAGAAATTAACTAAGGCGCTCGGGCATCAATAAAGTCAACTGGCGAACGTTCGTTATATATATTTTTATTGCTTAAATTAAAATAATAAAGAATTTTATTATGATATTTGTAATCGGAGCAAAGGCTTGTTTACGCTACGAGGGCTTGAGATAGACTGTAAATAAAGGATGTAATGTTTTTAGACGTAGAATAATTTAGGCGACAGTCGGAATTATGTTTCTGCGCATATCATCAAGGTCAAAGCTCATAAGATTTCAACAACAACTCTATCAACTCTACTTGTACAAATCATGGGAAGCCATCGGGTGGTTTGTCTGGACTCATACAGGCGGCAACATACTAGATTCGTTGACCATATCATTTGAATAGGGTACTGTTGCGTTATGGCACAGAAAGTTCACAAGTGGTTCTCGTTTTCCTTGATGCGACAGTACTCCACTTAAGAGTAATATACTTTCAAAAACATAGATAAGGGCATTCTCCTAGGCTCATCATGGACGTCTTTATCAGCAAAGGAGACTGCAATGTTGATTAACTGTGATTCGAGTTGTGGAACCCAATATATGGTTATTCAATTTGTTTTGGTTGCATATATGCAACGACGCTGGTAGTCGAACAGAACATCCTCTTGGGCCAGGAACTGGGCGCCTAGAATAATTTCTTCATTCAACTTTGGAATGATGTGAAATAGCATTTTGAACTCTCGATCACTGGTGTAGAATATGGCCTGGACAATATCATGAGATTTGACGGCTTGCTCCCCATAAGCCAGAATATAGGAATATGCTTGCTTGTCATGGAAAGACAAATTATTGGTTCAGATGAAATTTCATGTCACCCTAGAATCGATTAAGGTCTTGAAATGTTCGTCATGTAGCTGAACTGTGATCTGTAATAAATTATGGGTCATTCTTGTCGTGGAAATAGGGCACCTCTGGCATGGATTCGTAATAGCACTTTCCTAGAAGTCCAAGAACAAGTTGTCCTTTGAAATGGTTCTACTTCATTCTACTTCACCGTAGTTGACTACAGATTTATTGAGACTATTGATGAGAGCAGCTTTTTGCCTCACGTCTCTTATTTTATATTTGTTCTTCCTTGGGTTATTTTGGTTTAGTTTGCCCCTTTTTGCTCTATTAAATTTAACCATGAGCATTTTTCTGTTTTTTACTTACAGTTTGAGTGATTCTGGAGATAGAACCGTCGATGGGTCCTGTAGTTTTGATTTGATGGCTCCTAATCCCTTTTTCCACTTACACTGATTCTACAAGCACTGGGAGGGGAAGTGTATTTGCAGACATAATTTGTAGGAATATCTTGGTCACTGTGGTTGGGCCTTAATTTTCACCATGGCAGTGAGGTTTGATGGTGGAATTGATTAGCCTCTGTTGTGCTGGTGGATGCTGTGGAATCCTGAGTGCTGAATAGGATTGTAGCACAAGCTGAGGCATCAGGTCTTTTCTGGTACCCGTCTCGCATGTCATACCTTCGGACATCCCTCAGGCCTGTTTCAATTTTGCCTGTAATTTGGAATAGGTCTTTGTAGAAAGTGAGGTTACTGATATAGAGTCAAGCTCCTAGTTTGGACTCTAACTTTGTATAAACAAGTATATTCATAAGAGGATGGCATAGGTGATGCGGAACGGAATTTGCGGAATAACACAATTGCACAATCACCTTATTCCACATGATGACTAGAACTACTGGCTGAAGACCCTTATAACTTGATGTGCAATCTGCTCTGAAGAATTATACCCATCCAGGAACATGTTCTCTAACTCACGGTAGCTATTCACCACATAGATGTTATCATCAAATCAGTGCCATGTCTGAGCACTATAAGCTGTTGCTGAAAAATGTCAATCCATATTCCAAATCTAGAAACCACTCTGGGTCCTCTTAGTCTGGACTCTTGTATAGAAGGTGTCTGCCTGCACCTCTCCATCTCGTTTGCTAACCATCTCAATGCTAACAGAGCAGCAATCATGGCATCAGCCATTCTTACAATTAAGGCGTCTGCATTTAGAGTGGGTACATGTTTTTCAGACTTTGTGGATTCGACACTGAATGGGAACTTTGAGCTTGTTTTAATTTTTCTAGAGAAATTTAACTCAAATTTCCTTTTTTATAACATTATGTTATTTATTGAAATTTTTATATTTAATTAACAATAAATATGAGCATAAATACTTCTGTAAAGCAAAATAAAGATTTGGAATGTACAAATGTACTGTTATTATTGAACTGGACATTATGTTGAAATTCGATCAGGGTCCTACGTGGATCTGTAGAGATCCTGTAGCGAGTTCGCCTTAGGTCATTAGCCTCTCTGGATTTTACACATCTTTGGAATATTATCAAATACAACCGATGATTGCCTTATGAACGCATAGTACTTTTGATTAATTTCATAGTTCCTCGGTTCCAATTCGTAAATACGGCTGCTCTATCAACAGCATCGGCTTCTGGCAGTATCATCTACTTCAGCTTCGGTGTTTGAGGCGACTAGAAGCTTCTTAGTGACTTTCGGAGAAAATTTAAAATTACTTGAAAACTTTAATTTCTGCGCTGTGACCTCTACTTCTTAAGGAAGGTAGTTTCGATCTCCTTGGACTTGGGTTTCTACTTTGACTGGGATTGGCATGTCTAGCATGGTTGGAGAGG
The DNA here is from genome assembly GCF_000390285.2 of Anoplophora glabripennis. Taxonomy (NCBI): domain Eukaryota; kingdom Metazoa; phylum Arthropoda; class Insecta; order Coleoptera; family Cerambycidae; genus Anoplophora; species Anoplophora glabripennis. The sequence continues at coordinate 121,901 of NW_019416523.1, read as the reverse complement.
GCTTTATGGTTCTGAATGAGCAAAAATTTGAAATCAGCTCGGAACCTGGAATGTGACTTAAATCAATCCATCCATAAGTTAGCAGCCATCTTCCTGACATGGAAGAGATATGTATGTGTCCATCTCAATCCACCATTCCATGTATCATCGATGATCCTGATGGACTATCTGAAGTGCATAATACGGTTCAGTACACGTACAGACCATTTCGGAGACTATCAAAGAAGCCAAAAAGTTTCAAAAATGAATATTGGCGCCAGTCGCCTACCAGCCTCATTCTGACAGACCAACAAATTCTGCCAGCCAACATCCCCAATCAACCCAAAACTCGTATCAAATTCTGATGCTCCACCCCTGATACTCAATGTAGGCCATTCCAGTACTGATAGAGATTGGTACTATGTGGCTTGTAATCATTTAATATGAAGGCTTTGTACTTCACAAGGTTAGTTTTATTCAAAACTTATAATTTATATTACATGAAAATGTCAAAAGGTTAGCTGCTTGCTCCCCTGCTTATGCTACTGTATTGTACTTCTATTAATAATGATCAATTGTACATGGAACTAGATATAGAAAACATGCAAAATGCACTCTTTCTGAAATAAAACGTTGACAAATTTTTCTCTACCTCGCTTCATCTGATTGTAAGATAAATCATTAAAATATTCTAAGAAATATATCACTCTATAATATTTAAATGTTACGTGATTAATTTATATTCAATTTAACTGTTCAGTATTTTCACTTCTCAGTATTTTACTTCTCTACTTTTTTTAAATTTGTATAAAAAATCTTGTGTGACATCACATAAGGTCCTGTCGTGAGAAACATATTCGAAAAGTATCCATGAAGAGATTTGTAAGCTCGTTTGCTCACCGTGGCACCTAGAATAATAAAAAGGATAAATCCGTCTACCATCATTCGATATTGTCTTGTTTTTTAGTTAATGATTAACTCGTTACACAGTCCATTATATTCAATTGCAAATAATGGTCTTAATACTATTTTTTACTGTCTTAATAAATAAACATAAATTTTACTTATTTAAAATTATATGTAATTAACGAATTTAAAAAAAAATTACAATTTGTTAATACTAAATTAACCTTCGGCTTGTTTAAGCTTCTTCTTCTTTTTTCTTCTTGGTTTATCAGTAACATCCTCATCATGCCGCTTCTGTTTCTTTAATTTTTTTGAACTAACAACAGTTTCCATATTTTCAAAGATTTCTTCGTATTCTTCATCAACTTTTTCTTTCTCGCTTGTGTCTTCTACTGGCTCATCTTTAACTATTGATTTTACTAGGACCTTTGTTAAATTTTGCTTCATATATACCTAAAAAAATATTTTAAATTGTTAAGAACATAATTAAATACAACTTCATACTAAACTTCTCTCTGTTCTTGATTTTTCCCATGATATAATTTTTGTAATACAATAAAAAAAATGCTCTTATTCTTTTAAATAAATCAATATATTAAATCTTTATTAAGAAAACTATATTAAATATTTATTCTTTAAAATGAATTAATCATATTATTTCAGTAAAAAAGAAGACAAATCTTGGATTTACATTTGTATTTTAATATCAACTTGTGTAAAAATTTCAAATAGATTTACTTAGATAAAATCATTCTTGTTAGCAGCTACATAAATTACAAATGTTTTAATTATTTAAAAAAAAGTTACATTTTGTTAACATACGCCTAAAAAGCTTTTTTCTTAGTTACCAAAAAACATGTAATTTTTTTTCATAGCAAAATGCTATACAGTACAATCTCACTAATCCGGCACCATTAAAAACCTAAGAGTGCCGGAGTACTGGAAAATTCGGAATAATGGAAAATTTATATGTAAACAGTATTAAATTAAAAAACGTTACATTTAATTGTTTATTAACAAAGAGATTGGTACATAGATACATACATATTACAATTGTGTATGCATATATATGTATATTGTAATGTGTTTATGTTTCTGTAAAATAATCTTTCAACTAAACTATAACTGTATAAACTGTATTCTTCAAGGATAGTCAACAAACGCGGAAAAAATAACGCCGTATTACTGGACGTGCCGGTGTAGTGAAGTGCCGGATTATAGAGATTCTACTGTATTACAATTTCATTTTCTTGAACGCTCGCAAATATAATACTGTCACCGAACCAGAGATTTTCAATTAAAATGAATGTAAAATAAGCACAAATCGCTCTATGCAGGGAAAAAAAGGCGACATCATTGTTATCAGTCGTCAGTTAAGAGAAGATAGTGACAGACACATAAATACGAATCGACTACTGACTCTCGGGCCACGGTAAAACCATAAATCAGATTATTACTTTGGTATCAAACCATTTTCGAAAGTTTCTGTGATTTTTTGACAAAAAAAGCAACACAAAGTTCTACATCTTTCTAGGAGTCTCACTAGTCATGGCTTCGAAAGAATCGTACAACAAAAATCCAGTAGGAAACAGAGGCGTAGACAATACATTTATTTTTAAAGCAGTTACTATATTTGTAAAAAAGAATTATAAATTGTCGGCAATTGCCAAATCATTTTAAGTATAGTCGGAAATTTATCTTGCAAGTACTAATCTACTATCTACTAAAGTAGTAATCCTTCAACTGGTAACAATAACGTCATTAACTTGGTGTTAAACTAATTTTGGTATGTATCCTCCTGATAAAAAACAGTGAATTGGTGCATATCTTAGCATTTTAATAGCATGTTGCTCATGAGCTTAGGAGTACAAGATGATGGGTAAAACTGTGGTTAAACCACTAAGGAAATGCTCATTTCATAAAAGTGAAGATAAAAAAAGTTACGTAAATTTTTCGGAATACCTAAATGAAAATTTTTTTTTTTTCTGTGTAAAGAATAAATAAAATAAATAACTTATATCATGTTATGTTCGCTTTGTACAAGATTACATATTTTTGCAATTAGTGTCAGGAAAATAACTCCTGTAATACCATAAAAATTGCAACAATTGATAGAAAAATTGTCACTATGAATGAGTTTCGTAAAAATTGCAGTTTATATTGTACACAATTATAACTGCCAACTGTAAATCTGTTTTTAATTAACTTACCTTATGTAACAACTCCTTAGTTTCCAAATTATGTATTCTTAAATGCCTATCTAAACAAGTAGTAATTACATACGGCTCCAAAGGGTCACAAACAATACTGGTTATACTACCAGTAAAATTTGTAAATGTTCTCAAACATTTTCCAGCTTTCATGTCCATCACCTGCATGTAGCCTCTGGTTGTTCCAGCTAAACATTGTCTAAAAATCAACGAGCACTGGTTATGATTTATATAAAAAAATAAATAACTATTGAACTGAAAAATTCAATATAAAATTTCAACTATACCTTTCTCTATAAGCACAAGCAATAGTAGTATAACTAGCTTTTTTCTCTAGAAATTTGACCACAGGTCTTCTTTGAGCCCTATCGTCATATAATAAAACATGGCCTTCTTTTGTAGCGCATACACTTAAATAATTATCTTCTGGAAAAAATGTAATTCCTCGAACTGATGTAGGTATTGGTAGATTTAACATGTCATGCCCAAGCTAAAGTAATATTTATTTAATATTTTTACACTTTAATGAAAAAATAGTCAAAAATATTAATACCATATATTTATATCGTCTACATCCATTTCACAACAAAAAAATTAAAAACGAACCAATGAATCATTGCTTTATAAAAGAGATATTCATAGAATTTATTAGAATCAAAATAATTAAATAAAAAAAATAACTTACTGATTTCGCTTTAAAAATACACTGTTGAGTTTCAATATCCCACAATTTGAGATCATTAAACTCTCCACCAGTACCAATAACACCATGTCTATTCTCATTGCACACTAAAGTGTCAAGGGTTCCTTTTTCATCCAAGTGTGTATCAAAATAGTTGTTACGTTTACCATTCCATACATTAATAATACCATCATGTTTTCCTATTACAATTGACTTATTTACATATCCAATTCCTACTACTCGCCCTTCTCCTTGCAATTCAGGTGTTTTAATATATTTTCTCTCTATGATATCAAAAATATTTACGCAGCCATTGTCATAACCTATTAACAGTTCGTTTTCATTTCTACCGAAATTTAGGCTCGTTACTTCTGAAATTTCTTCACTCTTTGCAGATTGAATATTATTTGGTTTATCACTGTTAACTAAAATAAATATCTTGGAAGTCAAAATCGATTTAATTATTATAAACATACGTACACAGCAAAGTTCCTCTGGACGTACCCACATAAAAATTATATTTGCTAATATCCATAGCAATTGCAGTATAAACCTGTTTACTTAAATTAGAACATAATATTAAGGTAAGTATCACAAATTATAAATGAATCAAAAGTTGATATGAAACAAAATTTGAGGTTAACTTCTTTAAACATGCTGTTTATTGGGACAAAACAGTGCAGGTAACATTCTAAATTCTAACATTAAAGTTACTAAAATGCATCAAGAGTCAAGAGGGAAGGTGGTATTAGTACGGCAACGGACATAACCGGACGAATAATATCCTTATATTTTTCGCTATCAACAGCTAAATTAATGTATTCAACCTAGGTAGACGTTACTAATCAAGATAAAAAACAATAATTTCAGATACAGATACAGCGGAATAATCCTTGTCTAATTTTCACAGATTTTAAACTTTACTTTTTGACTTTTCTCTACCTGCAGTAAAGAATTTGTGTGAATTATTAATGTACTTTGTTGATAAATTGTATGTCTATATTCTCCATATTACCACTACATACTACTTCTCTCTAATTTATATAGTATGTAACGCAACTTTTCGTGCCTACGAAATTGTAGGACACAAAATCTCCGATAAGTACCTATCCGATGATAACGGATACTTTTTTGAATATATCCGGGTATATATAGTCTTCGTTATTAGAAGAAAACTGAAGTGCAAAATGAAATTAATTTACATCAGTAATAATACGGATAAAGTGCCTTTTAGCAATTGGTAATTTAACCCTTAGGCCCGGTACTTTGAGTCTCGGTTAAGACTTGATTAACTAATCAGGCGATTAGACGATGTGATTAACTTGTAAAATAAATCAGTAAATGTACAGTCTAATCGCCTGATCAGTTTTAGTCAGGTTTTAGTCTTTTAGATAAATAAAATATGATATTTAACATAGAAAATAGGTACACATTTTCAAATAGGTTTCCTGTTGTAATCTAATGGTAAAAATAAAATTAAAAGATTATAAAGTTAGTCATTGGGATACTTTTTGTTGGATATAGTATCCTATATACTTTCAAAGTATAAGTACCTGGTACTAAACCTTCCTAAGTACCTAACATGCATGAGCACATCCTTACCACAAGAAGAAATTTTATTCTTGTGTCCCTACTATGAATGCACTGAATGGTCACGATGAATTTTTTAATAAGTATTACAGGTTTTGAGTAAAAAAAATAAGTTCAAGATCATACACGCATATAAATCTTCTTTTCAGTATTTGATTTTGCACATCTAGTAGCTTCTAATCATTTTCTACTTGATGATAAACAATTCAAAAAGGCAAGAACATTCCTAAATTTAATATGCGTACAAAAAAAAGTTTTTTCAACGTCTTATAATTGGACGAGGACAATAAAAAATACTCGTCTAGAAAAAGCTTTATCAGCCTAAACATCACGACAAATTTCAATTTCTAAATTTCGTTTGGAAATAAATAAATAAAACTTTACATATTTCCTTTTAAGGGGTCGTAACTCCTCTAGGGCCTAAAATAAAAAAATTTTAAACAGGGTGTCCCGAAATTCATGCAACAAAATTTGGTCACAGATTCTTAAGACAAATTTATGGGACTCGTATATTTATTTTTGCCAAGTGGCCCCCTCTTTCGGAGTTACATCCTCCTGAAATCCGCCCCTATAAGAATAATCTTTTTTTATATCTCACAACCCTGTTGTACGAAAATCACTAAATTTGGTACACAGGAGTTTTGACATGAGGAATCTGATGATGCTACGTTTTTTTGGCGGGGAACCTTCTTAAGACAACTTTTCGTCGGCCCCCTTGTCTTTGGAGCCAAAAAAATTTGGTCGCATATTTAAATTTCTTAAAAATTATCAGTCCACTAGAAAGCCATTAAATTTAGAAACTTTTTGTCTCTTTATACTTTTTTCGTAAAACGCAATGTTTTCGAGAAAAATGTCAAAATGTGATCGAATGCATATCGTGATTCGCCATTTTCCTCAAAAACATTGCGTTTTACGAAACAATTATCAAGAGACAAAAAGTTTCTAAATTCAATGGCTTTCTAACTAATAATTTTTAAAAAATCAAATTTGCGACCAAATTTTTCTGGTTTCAAAGACAAGGGGGTCCATGAAAAAGTGTCTTAAGGGGGTTTCTCGCCAAAAAGCGTAGCACTGTGAGATTCCACATCTCATAAAACCCCTGTGTACCAAATTTAGTGATTCTCGTACAACATGGTTTTGAGATATAACAAAAACTTCATAGGGGCGGATTTCAGGGAGCTGTAGAGTTGTATCAAAATCTTATGAGCTTTGACCTTCATATGCGCAGAAACATAATTCCGACCATCGCCTAAATTATTCTACCTCCTAAAAACATTACATCTATTATTCACAGTCTATCTCGATCTCGAGCTCTCCTAGCGTAAACAAGCCTTTGATCCGATTACAAATATCAAAATAAAATGCCCTATTCATTATTATTATAATTTAATTTATTATTTTAATTTAAACAATAGAAATATATATAACGAACGTTCGCCAGTTGGCTTTATTGATGACAAAGCGTCTTAGTTCATTTCTGGTTGGAGGGACCAGTTGGCAAAAATAAAAAATACAGGTCCCCTAAATTTATCTTAAGAATCTATGACCAATTTTATTTTGTTGCATGAACTTCGGGACACCTTGTATGATGGACCCCTATTAAAAGTGTTTAAATTGGAATTGACCCTCAAATTTTTTGCACATAATTCGGAATCACCCTTTTACATACATATTGAAATTTAGTCAAATGATTTATAATTAGGTATCGCAAAATATATTCGTAATACAAACTTCAACCTACAAACAAAATTGTATGTTTTGCTTTAATTCTAAATTTATACTACAACCGTACAATCACAAATAAAATATAAATTATTATCTCCTTATCTCGTAAGATAATATAGATTTGGAGGTCAACGCAAGCTGTAAAAAAGTTATTTTATTGGCATTGACCTGAACGTCACTTATATTTTTTCGTGCATGAATAGAAATCCCTTATTTATGGTCGACATACACGTGTGGCGTCCGGCGTCTTTGCGTTTTCTCATAAAATAAGGTATAAATTAATAAATAAGACATGACAGTGTCTCTAAATTTTAATCTGATTTATGTAGGAAATTACAGTCTAAATTGTAATAATTGTCGTGTGTAAATATGGAACTCCATCGCTAAGGGTTCTTTCCAATATGTGTGTGGTTTTGGATAATTATTTTTTTAATTAATTGTGTGTTACTATTTTGTTTCTTCAAAGGGAATAAATTAATATTAAATAATATGGTAGATAAAGACTTTCCATCATTATCTTATAAATAATGCTTAATTTTCAAAACGCTCATTTTTAGGAACATGTACCTACTGAAAATAACTATTTGCTATAACTATAAATTGTGCGCCGCAGTACATCTGGTAAAATCGTTAATTTTCTTTAATTTTGTATTTTTCCGTTTCCTCTTTGTACCGTGATCAATCCTTCTTTAATTACGCGATAAATTGTCGTTTTTAATATCTTAGTTAATTCGTTAATCCGTTTCCTAACTTTTTTATCACATTGTTCACTATTTTCAATTTTCAAAGATTCATATATTATTTAATATAATACGTTGACTTTGTACATGTAAACCTTTGTTTTTAAGCTCTGAATTTGTTTCGATGCTTTCAACAAAAACCGGTTCTACTATTTTGGGATTTTCCCGAGTTATTTAAATATCCTTCGCTTCAAAGAGTCTCCAGAGAGCCACGCTAAATTACTAGATAATGACATATAACATTTATTTTGATAACTATTGCCCTTTACTGGTTACGATATGAACACATAATAATATCAACTAATAAATAATAATACGTATTATACCAACAACATACTCCGCCAAGCAATGCTCTGCATTGCACTGGCAAAGTGGCAAAGCTAAGCGAACCCGTGTACCATACAAAAAAATTATTTACGACCTAGTGAACCAATACAGGTTTGCTTTGATGACCAGCGCGCCACCGTCAATTGTACATCAGGCGGACTAGTTTACCAATACCGGACTCACCGAATTGCCATTCGAGTATAAATTACGAGACATATCATGGTCAAAGCATAGAAAGAAATTTCAGAAGTGCATACGGTCCTGTGGATTCACAGGTTCCAATTGACATCGTAACAACTATACCAGTTACGTAAACATACAGAATCATCCGTCAAAGATTTATTTTACGTACTTGTTACATTATAACTGTTAATGTTGCCTAATTTCTATTTTCCTTTACATAAAATTTTTAAACTATGCCCTCCCTTCACATCCGCGATTTAATATATTTCTCGTTTTAATTTCTGTTGTCCTTAAAATTTCAAAATGATTTTTAGAACATGTTGAATTTACAAAAAAAATGAAACATAATTCTTATAAACATTGATCTGAAAAAGTTCACCTATACATAATTGCGAAAAATTAAATTGACAAGACCACACTTCTGTCATTCATTTTGTTAACATAGTTTTCAAGGAATAGGTAAATATTTACATTTGGACAAAGATAATAAAATGAGTTCGTATTATTGGTAAAATATATATATATATATTTTCATGTATATTACACAAATTTACAGTAGATACAATTTACATTAAAAGGAATATATATTACATAAAAATTTTTAACTTGTAATCCTTTCAATAAATCTCCTAGCTGCATGGGCAGGTACTAATCTCTGAAAAAAAAACAAACAAAAATATATATGTATTTTTTTGACTTATGATATATCATTCCCATGTATTTACCTGTCCTACTCCAGCAATTAAAGCAAAAAGTGATCGCCTGGGTGGTCTACAATATTTTTTTCCACCTTCCTGACAACACAAATTGGGAAAACAGTCTAGTGGGTTTTGGCATGCTTTTGGAAATATATCGAGAAGTGGTGGTGGGGGAGGAGTGCATTGCATATAGCTGACTAGATTATTTATGGCTGAAAATAAATGAATGATAAATAGGTATGTAAATAAATATTAAAACTCTTATATTATAATTTAGGGATTTTCAAAATGTTAAGTTATTATTTGACTTTACAGGGTGTTACATTATTTCATCTATATGAAGCTATTATGGATTATTGGGATCAAATTAAGAAGATTTAACTAAATCGTCCTCTTTTCAAAGTTGCTTTGTTCAGACGCTAGATGGTGTCAACAAAATTGTTTTGTTATTTCAAACAACTTTCGAACGCTTCGTCAGATTTAGTATACTTATTACTTGGGTATGTTACTTTTTGGCTCTGTAATTGAATTATTTAAATGTACAGAAATGTAAAAAATATTTCGACTTCTCAACTCATACTTTTTTGTACGTGATCTTAAAGTTTTATATCTTGTCTTATGACAAAAACAAAGACTAAAAAAAAAATTGTTGTAATTTCTGGGCTGATTGCCACGTTGCCAGTTTGAACTTCTTGACGTTTCAAAACTGGCTATGAAGTTCGAGTTTTCGAGATTTTTGTCGTTTCCAAATTATCTCGATTGTTTTGGATTTTTCTTGCCTCTCCAAAGAATTACCTAAATCCTTCCTCGCCAAAAATTCCGGTATTAGTTTGCCCCTTGTTCCGAAACTGATGCTGATTTTTCTCCATTGTTATTCTTGTGCTCCTTTTGTCTTGAAGTAATGTGTCTTCTTGTTTGATCAACAACAAACTTTTCTGATGATTGGTTCTATACCTCGTAGAGTAGTTCCTTCAAGAGCAGATCGTAAGCGCTATAGTTCCTCGTATGAGTGTTCTGGCTAGCAGATGTCACGTGCTTGGTGTACTGATGTTGACAATAACTTGTGTCTGAGTTTGGTGGTGATCTGATGGTGATCAGCGTTCAGATCATTCCCTTGGGTGCAACCTAGTTTTCTTTCAACAAGGACGTCTGAAAACATTCTCATCCATCTACATGTTGAAGCTGACGACTGGGTGTAATCTACTGATGTAGTCCATGTTGTTCAATCCATGGTGCCAGAAAACATTCAAATATTTCCTTTCTTATAACTGTTTATATCTTTATTTTCTTTACTGAAGATGGTGATGGTTTCCAATACTTTTTACTAAAGAACATTCGGATAATTTTCTGATATCCACAAAGTATTTCATTTTGAATTACAATTTAATAAAATATTTTATTTATGTAGGTGTAACAATAAGTAATTAGAGAGGTTTGCACTGAAAAAGTTATATTTAGTTAAATCGTCGCATTTTAAACCCAAGAATTTATATACCTCAGGGTGGACTAATTTCGATAATTTCGCAAGGTTTCTACTATTTTTCGAGAAGATAGACAAAAACTAATTAAAACATCGTATTTTTTAACAATGTTCAATTGAAGGCCAAAATCACATATCCAAATCTTGGTTCATTTAAGAAATACGTCTTACATTTTATTTGTGATATTGAACAACTTTTTTGTTTATGAAATTAGGTATTTGATTTTTAAAAGCGTTTTTTGCGGTCAATCCAGGGAAGTAATAATAACATTTCTCTAGAATTTCCGCATTTTTTAAATAATGGACACAACAGCGAAAAGTAAGAAACAGTCTTATGAAGATATAGTTTAAATCTCAATATTTCTTGGTAGGTATATTTTTGGCAAATAGAACCCCAAATGTGTCAAAATTGGTCCATCCTGTCACACACGAAATAGTGGAACATCATGTGTAGGTTATTTAATATTTTTTCTTTATCTTTTTTCTTAACAAAATCTAAGTGCAATAAAAATTTGCGACCAACATCCTATAGTCACTAGTAGGTACTTACGTTCTACAATCTGCCTGGCAGCTGGTATTTTATCCCACAATGCTTGTGCCGTTCTGCAATAACTCACATTTTCTCCACTCCTCAAAGTTTCTGGACAACAGATTCGAGGTGAGCAGTCGCTATCTGTTTTACATTCTTTAATTTCCCAAATTTCAGCAAGAGGATTGACAGGACATATTCTCTCAACAAATCCAAAAAATGTTGCTAAAACAATAAATACATCAAATACGTGATTATTACAATTTGCAAAAAAATTGAAACGCATGATTCTGGGTCAAAGTGAAAAATCAACTCTTTGAATTTAGTTAGACCAATGGCTTGCTATTACCATAGGTATCAGGGTACAGAGATTTTAGAGAATTATGAATAATCCCAGTACCCAAAGGAAAGCAATGAAGGACTCTGCTTCTGAGTAGTTGGCAATATTGTGTTTCAAATATCACATTACGAATACTAGAGAGATTTATTATTATGTCTTTACCTAAAAATAAAATACTAATAGTTTCCTTATACTGTTAGTATTTTTTTAATTTAGTTAATGATCTTTTATACTTATTATACCTATTATTTATAAAAAAAACTGCAATTATTTTAAGAAAAACTTATTTTTTTTTAATTAATAACTAATTTGCATATGGAGTTCCTTCTTTAGAGAATAGGGTTGTTGACTAAATTTCAAAAAGTAGATAATACGTACTAATTAGTGTGTATGCACAATTAGAGATTGAAAAATGCGTCGGAACAGTTTTAAAATAATTATTTAAAAAAAAATTTTTAAATATTTATAAAAAAAATTTTTTATAATATTTCAAAACGGCTGTGACGTCATAAGGGGTATCTTGTAGTGAAATTATGTGTAGATGATTGCGTAAAGGAAAAAAATTGGAGGAAGAAGATGCTCTGTCAACACTGTCAGTAGTGTCAGTCTGTTAGTGATATTGTCGCATAAAATATTTTCAAGTTTACGAGTTCTTTTCCTTAATTTTCGAATTCCTTTATTAAGTAAAATTATTTAGTAATAATCATTTAATATCTTCCTTCCCTTAGAATTAAAGCAGAATGTGCGAAACGGGATTTGTGAAAGCTACTTCGCAAATTTTACCGAAAATTAATATTTTTGTGATCATGAATTAATTGAATTTTTAAAAAGAGACGACCGTTTTAATATTGGCGAAATCAGAGGTATAAAAGCAGTCAGGTAAGGATTAACATATTTAATGAATGATTTTATTGTGTTTATTTATAATATAAATAATAAATATAAATACCTATTTATTTACGGAAAATTATAGTGCAGTTCGGGAGTCTTATGGAGATAATGCAATTGGCTATGTGGAATGTGGAACAAAACACCACTTAAATTTTGTTGAATCCATTACAATCAGGAAATTAATAATAACTATCACAAATACTCTTAATTGATAGACTGCTGTCACTAGTGTCACTACTGTCACTTTTGTTTAAAAAACAGGAAACAGGGTATCAGGGTTTGGTGGACAATTTTGATATATTTTCTTCTTCAAAATTATGCAATAGGATCGCTACTAGCTTCTTGTTCAATTGCCCCTTATGACGTCAGACTAGTTTTTAAGTAACAGAAAAATTCATAAATGATTTCTATCACTAATTTATCATATATTTAAAATTTTACTATACAGGCAGGTTCTTTTATATAAAATATTTCTATCAACAACAATTTGTATATGGTTTGTTTTTATAGTCAACAACCCTATTATAGATATTGCAAATTACCTATCTAATTTCCATTGGTGAGAATTTAGGACAATTTTTTGCCTCTATGTGCAGAGTTAATAAAAAGTGTTTGAATTAAAAAACACCACACCAACTTTATAGTGCGTTTTTCAGCCACAGTTGATTAAAAATATGCTTCACATTTCATCCTTGAAAGTACAGACATTAGGAATTGCTTTTTTATTGTATTTTGAGGAAAGAAATCATTGTTTAAACTTTGTTGCAATGTCACTGTTATATCCTGTGTAATAAATAATCACCGTCAGAACATGAATTCAGTAGGAATTAAACATATGCCATGTTACGTAAATTTGTTTATATTCTTTATATTTACCCATATGAAAGTTGAACGATATGTTTCCAAATACCAAAGACTACTTTCTCTACATCTTCTTGTTGCGAATCTGAGTGTCATGAATAAATTTCTTTTAAAGTTCATAACATCTCGATATATTTACGTAACAAGGGATTAACATATATTCTTCCTTATTCAGATCGTAGCATATTGATCTCAAATTGCCAATTTTGTATAAATATTCGATTAGGTAATAAATTAGCAACATTTTAAGATCATCTTAAATTGGTACATATACAGGATGTTCCATTTAAGACGGACTACAAAAGTAGCTCTATGTCACATTTTAAAATATTTTTTTACACAGGGTAAACTTCTAATTAAAATATTAAACTATATAATTTAATTGTATGTCTGAAATTATTTATTTATTTTAATTTAAAAATTTTGAAGACAAAATTCCCCAAAAAGTTTCAAAGAAATTTGTTTTGCAAATATCACAGAAATAGGTACGCCTTTAGTAAAATATGGAACGTTAAAAGTTGTGTATAACAATATTTTGTATATTTGTTTTTGAACAAGGTAATAACAGTCAACAAATTATGTGTATATATGTAATATTTTACATTACAAAATAAATACAATTTTCTGTTTGATTTTAACAATTTCTGGAGATATAGGAAAATAGTATGTGCCCTAGAAGAAACTAGAAAAGATTTATAAAAATACTACACTGCTACAAAGAATTAGAAAATATATCTGAGAACATCTTTATTTTTTCTAATATTGTCATACCCATAAAACTCACAAACATACTTCAAAATATTTATGCATGCAAATACACATATATAGAAACCACAATTATTTGTAAGTTAACTTTACTTTTTGGTCTTTATTAGAAACAGAGGTGTAATAAGTTTAGTTGTATATTGAAAAGGAATACAGAATCGTAATTTTAAACACTAGGATATTTTTAACTTAAACTTTATGTTTTAAATATAATGACTATTAAAGAAGTATAATTGTAAATCATTTCCTTACATGAACAAATTAACTTTTTGTTAGAGATCTCAACCTCGACTTGTTTTCTTCATAGGAAGAGAATTTTGTATTACAATAAAATAATTTATTTTCTGTAGAAAATAATTTTGATATCAACAGATGAGGTATATCTATTAAGAGATAGATTTATCAACCAAAAATGTAACTAGACCATTATTTTTTAAATATATATTTTTTATCCCATATTATTATGAAGGTATTAAGATAATTCAAATAAATTCAAAAAATTTTCTAAAGTTCCTATGAAATGAAGTTAAATAATGTTCTTTGATGTAGATTTTTGGTATCGAACAGCATTGTTTGACTTCATGTGATGGAATTGTTAAATGTATTTTTATAGCAATGTAAAGAACGTAAGTTGACACTTCTGTAGTGTCTACTAAATCTTATTTAAGATGTATTAATAATACACTCATATTTTTTAAATCATTTTAAAAATAATAAATACAGATGAGATTAATTCCAAAATATCTAGTGAAATTGAAAGAAAAGACACTTTAAACATTATTGTGGAGATGGGGCCGAAAAATAGATAAAATATACATGGTCGTGAACGATTGCTGTCAAAAATATGTTTTTTTAAATAATTCCAATGAGAAACGAGATTCAAATTAAACTTAGCACATATTTAGAACATCTAGGTACTATTTTTGGAAAAATATAGATTAATTATTTGATCTTAATAACGTGTACAGTTTTCTAGAAATCTGGAAACGTTTCTTTTGCAAAAAATGGATTACGAAGAAAATCAAAAGCGCCATAGATTGTTTTCAGATTTTGCAGATATATTATACCAATTACAATAAAGAAAAAGTGTAGGTAAAAGTCTAGTACCGTATTTAAGTCCCATTGAAAATATAAGTTAATAAATTAAAAAATAGAAATATCTGCCTCTGAGAAAATAGAATATATTCCTTTTTATTTTAACTTATATATTAAAATATCAACAAGATCTGATAGCAATTCGAGTACCAAATGTAGGAGTACCTTTATTTTCAATCTCTTTCAAATTTATCAGCATATTTTAGAATTATCTTGTAGAGTGGCACTAAACATATGGACAACATATTAAGACTAAAGCGCGTTTGATCAAAATAAGTCAGTTTAGAACAACCTACAATATAGTTTAGAGTTTAGACCAATATATAAAAGTCCCACTGAGATGTGGCCCTCTCAAGGTAGTAGGTATATTTTTTATACCTGCATCAATTAAGGAAGCTTCTACAAATCTATACTGATATACGACTATATTTATTGGGATGTGACATATTACTAGAATATATTAGAAAATAATGTACAGGGTGTTACTTTTTGGGTCCCCTACCTCCCATACCTAAATCTTTGTCCTATGCGTATGATAATTTAAATTATATTTTCTAATACAGAATTAGTTCGTAATGATATTTGGTCTCCTGTAAAATTTTAATATTTTTTATGGATTTCACATATAGAGTAAGTATGTTGAATTATAGAATGGTCGTTTCCACATATGAAGGATTGATTGTACGCATAAAAATAAAAAAACTTTATAAAATGCTCGTTAAGTGTTGCAGCAGGCTACAGCTGTTTCGCAAAAAAATATTTTAAATGAATAGAATAACCAGTAAAAAAAAATTCTGACATCCTTATGTAAAACCGAAGTTTTAGACTTACGGGAATGTTTGGGCTCTGGTTTTGGAGGAGGTACACCCTTTATACATCTCCTATTACAACATACCATTCCTCTTCCCAGGAATCCACAGTCTTGAGTTGCTGCACAGGGCAAAGAAAAAAACGGTCGAGAAACCTCCTTGCCAGGACAAACAAGTCTTGGAGGTTTGTCAGGTACATTTTCTTTTGCTGGCGTTAAAGTTGTTGCTTTGATCACACTACTAATCGTAGATGAAACGGTTTTAACTGGAATTGACTTTTCGGTTGTGCCAGCTTTGGAGAGGTCTTTGTCTAACGTTGCGTCCAAAGCATTTTGTTCTGTAACAAAACATGGTGTTTTACTTAATAGAAACTAAAAATTAAGAGTACATATTTGTTGTATTCAACAAGAGTAAAAATACAAAGATGTACAAATTAAACAAATTTGCATAATAATGAATATTTGGATTGCATCATATATACATAGGTACATAGTAATTATAAATTTAATATAATTTAAGTAGGTACCTATTAAAGAAATACAGATTAAGCTCAAATACTTTTATTAGTCATGAGAGAACTTTTATACCTAATTGTAGTCCTTCAAATATTGTAGACCTTCAAATATGAATTGTCTTATTTTTTAAGAGAACTGCCTTACTCTTAAAAATGAGATTTGGGAAGTTTTCTGCATAGTTTTTTTATAATTTAAAGCAATATTTAGAGAATTAAACTGTTGTTTCTTTATCCAAGTAATGGAGATATAGCCGAAAGAGTCTTCAAGATATTATTGTAAATTCTTAAGCAACTGAGTCTTTATCTAACACATCTTTCTAATTATTAAAGATAAACCTTATACAACTATATCACTGATCGTGAGATCCAAACGTTCTATGAAAATATACAAAAATGTACAAGACGGTCTAATTTCCTGTCTGTACAACACTGGTTTATTGATATATCCCACATTTTGATTTTAATCAGTTCGATTGATTCTAATGTTTTTATGGAATGTATAACGATTAAGTTGAATAATAATCTCTAATTTAATTCGACATTTCAAGTAAAAGTACGAAAACAATGTTATGGTGGAGCAATAATTTCTTTTAAAATGCCTGTAAATTCATTACAACATACATAATTTTAAACTAATTACATTATGGATCATGGCATTATGGATATTTCAACAGTATAAACACATGTAGGTAACCATCTGGGAGATGCAATAATTAACAAGATAAAATTATTAGATAAGAAAGCAGGACAGTTTTTATAGATTTAAAACTATGTTACTATGTAGTTAACGACATTCCACAAACAAAGAAATTTAGTAAAGAAGGCAAATATTATAACCCAGTTACTGTAGCTGAAAATATAGTAATACCTCCGAATTTTTTATAACTGCATCGATTTTTCTAAAAATTTAGAATTAGGCTCATCTTACCCCCCACTTCAAAACTTATATATGCGCTAGGTGTGCTTTTTGTTCTTAAGGGGGTGAAATCCACCCCTTATTGGAAAAAAAGAAAAAATATAATTTAAGCATTTTATGTAATCAAATATTTTATATTTATACAGTATGAGTAATTTCATGTACTATTTAACATGAAACTTAATGTATCCCAAATTTTCAACCGGGAAAAGCCTTTAAAAACCACTCCTTTGGATGAAAATAATATAAATTTTTTTTTCAACTTGAAACGTTTTAATCATGCATTTTTATCAAATTAAAATTGATTTCTTGATTAAAAAATTGTTTTCATCGATTGCAACTTTTCAACCCTTGAAAAATACCCCTTCTTTCCAAAAATAAAATGAAAAAATATTATTGAAAGAGTAGAAACATTTTAAATGTACATTCGTATTAAATATTCCCTTCTTATAAAATAATTTTGATTTGATTGCAACTTTTCAACCCTTAAAAATTATCCCTTACATTTATATATACCTATACACACAAAATTAAGATTATTTTCCTTTTTAATAATAATAAATTAAAAAAAAACATTATAATTATGTGTAAATGATTATTCGTCGTCACTGATATTCTCTTCACAATCATGCTCGTCCTCTTCCATGATTGGAGGAGAATTTAGGCAGTTGTCGCCAGAGCATATTCCACATATGTCGAATTACGTATATATACAAAAAAGATCTAAATGCTTAAAAATTCTTGTTTGTACACGTGTATATTTTTTTTACGCTAACTCTCTTACTTTTAAGATTTTTAATCGGACAAAGGCTCATTTTGCAGGGCATTGTAAGGGCTACGTGAACTGTTGAGTTGATCTTTTTTAAGCCCTTCATTTTTAAGTTTGAAGGATTTAAAGGGCTCGAAAAGGGTGGTTCTATCATTCATATGATAACATAAAAATGGCGATATCTCGATTAATATTAATTTTAGAGGAATAAAAATATAAAGCAAAATCTTCAGTAAAAATAAACCTACATTTTTTCGTACTCCCTTTAATTTTAAGTTACAGCGTAAAAATCGAATTCTTTTCAAAAATTTGAAAAATTAACATTTAAAAATTTTTTTTTTTGAAATCATGCTTTGTAAGTTAGCAAAAGACCCAGAACTTATTCTTAGAACATAAATGAAGAAATCTCTAAATGGATTGCATTTAATTTTAATTCTGTCGCCAAAGGCACTGATTTGTTTATTAATTTTTTATTAATAAAAATGGGACTATCATGTTATTTCGATCACATTTCCGTTAAGTTTGATGCTAAAGACTTTTAAAACAGTTCAATTTAAAGGTTTTTCAAAGTACTTTAAAAAAGTCTCAAATAGTTTTTTCCTAATATTTATGGTTTTGGCGTTATTTAACATTAACTGGTTCCAATTTAGTTTTTAATTAACATATAATAATGTTTAAAAATCTATAACTCGGTTTATATTGCAATTAGAGAAAAACAACATAATGCCATTAGATTTGTTTTTTATTACCTTTCTTTTTGTTCATTACAACTTTTTCGTTAAACCCAATGGTTTCAGAGTTATTTGCAAAAAACTGTCCGAAAACAAGCACTTTTTTAGTAAAAAATCAACATTTTCAATGACGAATTACTCGGAAAGTATTGGATTATCCAATACACTTTATATAACATTTGTTACTTAAAATTGACTCCTCTATCGATTTCTGTGGTTCTTTTGGGCGTAAAAATTTCCACCCCCAAGCAGGGGTGGAAACTACCCCCAGGGCAAAAGCACATTTCGGCACTATATAAATTTTGTTCCTTGAAGCATTCCCCACGTTCAGTCAAAATTTCACGTTAATCAGTTCAGTTATAAAGAATTCGGAGGTAAAAACCCTGAGTAACTGGACTATTAGTTAGGAAAAAAACATTTCACATTGATCTTGTCATAATGTCAATACTTTTGACAATGTTGCTTCAAAATGTTTTTTTTTGGTTTTATGTTTTTTTGTATATTTAAAATTCTGTACTATTGTAAGTACCTACCTAAAAAATGGAAATGGTAAGATCTTTCTATCTATTTTTACTTGTTGGTCTTTATCAAGGGTGACGTTAGAATAAAAAAAAAAAAGTAAGAGACGCAGTCGGGAAATATCTACTTATTCCTGCCAATTGATGTCTAAAAAAAGGAAGGAATCAGGAAATGTGGCAAATGTTTTCCGCAACAACGAAAACCCGGAGAAATGACATACCTATTAAACCGGAGTCCAAGGATGTACCATTAAAACCCGGAGATCTAGCAACCCTATGCATGTCTCGGTAGACTCGCTTTGCACGCCATTGAATTGCGACTCTCTCTGACAGACTTTATTTATCAATTTCATTATGTCAGATATGCGTTTTTATATTAATAATATTTAGATATACCATTTATGTTTTTTATTTCAGATGATTATTAATTACTAAATATTTACTAGTATTCCAGCCAGGAAAATTAGACGAAAATAGGGCCGAACCTATTATTATTAACAAATAATCGTATTTCGGATATTACGTGGGGTGGAAACGGCCAATCTTGATGCGGTAAAGCTCATTCTTCTTCTTATTAGTTGTACTTTAACTGTAAAGGACCCCCACCGATCTTCATTTGTTTATCGGTTTTATGTAGAAAATTCAAGACCCTAATGCAGGAAGTGAATTCTCAAAAGACCATATAGAACATGAATCATTACGAATAAATGTTATCCACTTCTCTTTGATTAAAAATTATCCATTCTAAGTCTTAGTTACAGATTGCACGTGTAATTATTTTATAATGATTAATTAGTAAAAGGAAACAAATGAAGATCATTCGGACCTAACGGTTTTGGAATATCCCGGATGATGATCAAAGTGACTTATTCCATAAAAATCAGACTTTTCTCGTCCAGCTCACAGATAACAGCCTGAATTTGTATATACTAATTCATTAAAGATCAATGAACAAATGAAAATCAGTCTGCCCTTAGTGGCCCTTAGTGGTTCTGGATCACCTTGTAATCCAAGTACGAGAAGAGCGTCGATTACCGCGTGAAAATCCCCCTCTCCCAGTCCGATTGCCTAATTTGCTCTTAATGATCGAATAAAAATCAATAAACAAATGAAGATCGGTGGGAGTCTCCCAAAGTTAAGGTACAACTAATCAGAAGAAGAATGGGCTCTACCGCATCAAAATTGGCCTTTTCCAACCCACGTAATATCCGAAATACGCTAATTTGTTAATAATAATTGATTATTAATAAATAAACAAATTAGCGCCGCATGAGACGTTGTAGACTTTGACCTACATGCAATTACGAAGAGAACGCACTTTGTC
>NW_019416523.1:83088-100195 GCF_000390285.2 Anoplophora glabripennis | reverse complement strand
TGTAACTGTAACTTTGTGATTCCTATTTGAACTGGTAAAAACTTTTATTAATTAGTATTATTTAACATATTGATGTATATTGTTACTGAGAAAATAAATATTGTTGTAACTAGTATTACCTTTTTTTCGGCAGTTCTATTTATTTAAAAAAGAAGTCATTAATATTATTTTAAAATCAAATTAGGTGTGAAATTGGTAAGTATATATAAATTAGACAAATATTAAAATGTATCACCCTCTTTAACACACACGCCACTGGTTAAGAGTTCCCTAGTAAACAAAGAACTATCTTCATCCTTG
The DNA here is from genome assembly GCF_000390285.2 of Anoplophora glabripennis. NCBI lineage: Eukaryota > Metazoa > Arthropoda > Insecta > Coleoptera > Cerambycidae > Anoplophora > Anoplophora glabripennis. Next base: position 99,895 of record NW_019416523.1, on the reverse strand, counting down.
TTTAATAGCAGGATGTCTCAAGTTGTGGAAAATCAAAACAATTCCTTTGCAATGCATAGGGAATTACTTGTCTAGTCATTCTGATGTCTTTGCCTGTAGCCCATGGAACAGTTGTTTCCCAGAATAGTTAGGAATCTTGCCTATGAGGTTATAGATATCTTTTGCATGCCTGGATTTTTGGTATCGAATAACATCGTTTGACTTCATCTGATAAGCTTAGAAACTATAAATTCAAATCTTTAAGTCTGTATAAAAATTGTGTTAGGAACTGTTTTAAAAGAAAAAAACTAAATAAACAAATGAATGAACAACTCTGCTTGGTTTCTCAATAAATGATTGGTTGTGTTTCATAGCATTATTATTTATGTAGATTCAGCTGACGGTGTGATTCTGGGTTCCTGCGTAAGAGCCGAAGCCGAGAGTGTTATTTCAGCAGTGTAGTGGGTAATACGTGAATACGTTCTTATCGATTACTTACTAAAATCCTAGTAATAACAATACGTAATTAGGGCAGATATGTCTCTATAAATCAGGTGTTATTGTTGTTATTGTGTCACTAATGAATGGATGGCGACGAGAATGAAAGGTGAGGCCGAGGCGCAGTCATGGCCGAGGGGCACCGTATTCAGGGGCTGACCCGAGTGATACGAGAATGAATAGTGTGGCCGAGGGGCGCTGTATCCAGGGGCTGAGCCGAGTGATACAAGGATGAAAGAAGTGAGTGTATGTGTGTAGTTTTGATTACAAGTGTTCCAGATGAATGCACAACCTACAGCGGGGGTGCTTATGCGAGTGACCACCAGATAGGACAGCTAGGGACGGGGCGGGGCGCCCCCGGTGCGTGTAAACAATACATAATTAGTAGAGAGCGGACAATGTGTGTCTTTAACCCGAAGAATAGGTCAAATTTTGGTAGAGATGTGTACGCGTTCAAAAATGTATTGTGTATAAATTATGCAAAATATAATTATTATGTATAGCAAATATATCGTATTATCCTCACGAAGATTTGTACCCTTTATTTAAAATCCATAAATCATGTGAACAGGTTAAATAATGAGAAAATAATTAAGTTAATTTAGTTCTAAAGAAATGAAATGACACTTGCGCCCATCTCTAGTCCATTCGTCAACATCGGTTGCGTTTATCGAATTCCTATTGGTCAGAATTCAAACTGCAGCCCTGTTATGAATGGAGCGTGAGTTGGACTATTCTATCATGTGCGTCGCCTGAGGTTATTCGTTACATTGACTCCTAATTTCCAATTAAAAGAACGACACTATTTTTAACCGAACTTTATTTAATAAATATGTGGTATACAATTTCTGATTTTCTAAATATTTTATAACGCCTAAAAATGTATGTACCGTGGAATTTTCGTGTTTTATCACGTAAATTTCCGATGCATACCCGACATGCCACTGCGTCATGGGTAATGTATCTAGGTTTATGAATGACATATCTATGTTCAAGGTTAAAGTCACAAATTGTCCGCTCTGATAATTAGTTACGTATTGAGAACATACAGCAGTACTTGATTGTTACATATCACGAGTGATTGCCAGGAACCCCGATCACATCTCATCTGCCGATTGTTGAATGGAATGGAAATCCATCTGGTACCAAACTACAAATGTAATATTTTACTGGAAAAACGTTCATTATAATTGACTCAAATGTGTTCTGTCAAATGTCGTACAATCTAAAAGTCTGTTAATCTAATTGCAAATGCCATTACCATCTTCCAAACTATGAACAAATGTGAGTTTTCATGCATAACACTAAATTGTTTGTTAATCAATGCTGATTCTGGAAAGTAACAAAATTAAAAAGTGTTACTCCATTATGTAATAGAGCATAATGTACCTGAAGTTCTAAAATTTAAAAAAATATAATTTATAATACATATTGCAATTTCTAATATAATAAAGGGTTTATATCTTAGTAGTATATGAAATATGTAGGTATATTTTGAGAATATTTCATGAGTGTTAAGAACCTTAATGATCTTCAAACAAAAGAGTTTATTTTTTTATTGTCAACATATCCAATAATGTTTTAATTTGTAGGCTATTGATTTTATCAAAAAAAAAAACAGTGTTAAAAGAAACTATGACTTTCAAGCAATTTTATTGCATGAATCGTTCAAAGGGTCATTTTAGATGAAAAAACCGCGGAGTGCTATTAAATTAGAGGGTGGAAATTCGAGATGAGGGTGAAAATTCACCCCTTTCTGTTTTTTAATTGTAACTCTAAAACGAAGTAAAATTTCGCTATAGTTCATAAAAAAAATTATTTAGAGAATTGAATTCCCCATCGAAATGGCTTATTAAAAAATTTAAAAGGAAAATTTTATGCAAAAACTCGTTAATAAATAATTTGAAAAAAAAGCAAAAAATTCGATTTGTTTATTTTTTTCCTTTCTTGCCTCTAGCTTTTTTTTTGGTAAAGATAGGTATAGGCATTGCTTCATAAAAAAAAGTAGATAAAATTTCCTTCAAAAAAAGAGGTTGTTCAGTATTTTTGGATGAGAATTGACTTATATACGGCCGCTCAAACTTAGCCAATTTTTCGATTTTCGTCGCGTTTACCCTAATACCTTTTAATTCTCATTTTTTGGTCAAAGGTCAGTTCGAAATTGATTTTAAAATACACTTCTACACGCCACTGGAAACTGGTCCACTGTAAAACCTGTCCTCGCACAATGCGATCGGTATGGCGGCGTGATAAAAACGGACAAAAACTTTCGCAAGGAAAGAAATATGTAGATAGAATTTTATCGTACCTATTTTATATCGCAAATTCAAATGCTTTTGCCTATGTTAATTATTAATAAAATTAATTTGTGTTTTTAAATAATAAAGTCATTTGACATACCCGATGCTGCAACAGCAATTGTTCAAAATTCTATCCACTCACGTGTAAACACATTTGGGTCCGTCTTACTCACTTTCTACGAACTAACACAAATGATGTCTTGCTTCACCATAACACAAATACTTCACTATAATACAAATGTTGTCTTGCTTCACCATAAATTAAAACGATATCCATCAACTCTGAGTTGCTATACACGCAAGCCATTTTTGACACTAACTACTAAAAAACTGATGTAAATACTACAGATAACAGGTAAAAACTACCGCAACGACGGATTTCAGTATTAGGAGTCACATGGCTCTCCACGCGTATTGAGAATGACGCTAGAGACTACAGTTGTCCAGCTATGTAGTGGTTTAATGTGCTATAACTTCAATAATTTTTTTTCTCAGAAACTATAAGGATTTTACAACAAATTTTTTTACATTATTGACTCCATTTCTCATGCCGCATCTATTCCCAAATTTTTTTGGATAAGTTGTAAATCACCCTGTATATGCAAGGATTTTTCTTCTTTATATGTGTTACCAAGGTTACATTTTATTAAAATCTAGAATACTATAGGTAAACATTTGCCAAAAAAAGTTTAAAATTCGTTACCATTTAAATGTGAAAAATATGGAATCGTATAGTTGGCCATATCATGATTGATATAGGTATAGATTAACCATTTAAAAAAAAAATCGATAGAAGACTACTGATTAAGTTTAAACTGAAAGAAACGAAGCACGTCTATGTTATTATTTAATAAAAGCAACTAATAGGTTGATGAATTTATAATAACAATTCCAAGGCCTTCCTTACACTTAATACAATAATTATTTAACTCACTTCAATAATTAACTCTTGCAATATGTATATAATTTGAATAATTGGGTTACCTACTCTTTTACATAAAATAACTATAAGTTCGTTCGAACATTCTCATCGATAGGTTGCGATTACTCAATCAAAATGATGGTGGTTTAAATGTCAGTTATTAAATTTCGGGTTTGATATAATTACGAAAATGAATATAGAGAATTATTTATTAAGTACAAGGTCTCTGTGAGAGAGAACCTGTCCATTTATATGTAAGCGAATTAAGAGAAAGAAGGAACACAGTGGCGTGGTAGATCAGTAGGCTTTTGATAATATTTTTTTAAATCATCACAATCAAAAAATGCTTTACGTAACACGATCATTTAGATCAAATATTCGAAACGTCGTTGACGATTGCTCAAATAAAATGATGATAAGTTAAATGTACATTCTGAGATTCAAAGTTGTAAATATAAAATCTTATGTAATAATCCATAATTTAATCGATGGGTTCATAATTTTACGTAACTTATGAAGTATTAAGGTCTCCCCGTAACTAATCCACTGGTAATTCTCATATTCCTTTCCCATATATTACAGGGGGGTCTAGATTTGGAATAGTTTTAATTTTATTAATTGCGTAAGAATATTTGGCAACAGTAAAATATCTTGTGAATTTGTTGTGTAAAAAATTATCTTTACAAGATCATCAACAAATTATACGTAATCAATCTTACATACAATATTTATATACACCATTTACGAAAAAATTAAGGAAATTATTAGAGCAGGATAACAGAAGAAATGTTTATTAAGAAGTGTTGAAAAAAATATATGTTATTTTCTTTGTAATTTTTAACTGTTTCATGACATCGATATTTCTTCTGAAAATTAAATTGTTCGTTATCTATTTGTAAAAAAATGTAATATATTACAACAAAGACGGTCAATTCAAAGAAGAACGTGTGTGCCAATTGCCGATTCGATTGACCGTGCTAGTCATTAATTAATTTCGTTCGTTTTTTTGCAACTAATTGTTTAATTACCAAACGTTAATTTTAGAAGTTACTATCGTAGATACAGGTTCTAATTGACCCATAGAAACGTATCGAAAAAGAAAAATTTCAAAAAGTTGAAATTAAGTTGTTTTACAACTAAACAAAGTAGCACGTGCAAAACAGCGTTATAAACAAAGCCAGGCAAAAACCGCTAGAGAATTCGCTCTTTTTACATTAAATAGATCTTATTTTTACAATAATTTAAAAAAGCGAAATCACCTACGCCTCATTGTTCTCTGTCTCGAGAACCGCTCGAACAATTTTTATGATTTTTTAAATTTTAGTGATCTCGTTGAGACGAATACAATGCCGCCATAAAATCTATACATTGTTGGTATAAATCCGTCCAAATCTATTTGGAGATATATTTAATATAGTTTGTGGGATGTTGCCAACCCCGATTTGAAAAACAAAACATCGAATAACACCGAAACGATACGACTTAAACCTTTCTTTGCAGAAGTAGGTCTTAAATTTAAGGAGAAATAAAAAAATTATATAATCTGCTGGGTGTTGCTACTGCATTTGAAAAAAATAAGTTAGGCAGCGCACAAGAGGAATGGGGTAGAATAGAAAATAATTTTAAAATATGGATACATTGATTTGATGCTGCTATTATTTGGAGCACTTTTTGTGTTATTGATATTATATGAACTGTGGAAGAGCTGGGGAGTGTATTTATCTAGTTTTGAATAAAATTTATGAACTCTTCTATCAAATATGAATTTATTAACCAATAAATTTTAATTAGTTCAAGATTGTGGAATACTCAATACTCATATGTAGATAAATGTGTTACACATAAACTTCAAAAAATTTCTAAAGCTTTGTACGTAAGTCAAAATATGCATTGCAATAATAAAGATTTATATATGGAAATATGTTAATTGTCAAAACATATTATGTAAAAAGCATGTAACAGTTGAGATTAAGGAAACCATTTTTTATATAATTAAATGTAGCAAAACTTATGGCTGTTATTACGTCATTATGTGAATATTTATGAAGTCGATTAAAATTATGTTACTCCATAGTAATTGTTAAGTTGTATCTAGCTTATTGGATATGAGCTGAATTCTCTAAACGTTTCGGAAAATCGTATTCGCGTATTAACAGTGTATCTATTAGTAACTAAGAAATGTTTACAATCGTTACGACAAATAGTAATACAATTACAAATAACTAATTCATTCAAGGGTCAAATCCAATTATTTATAATTTTATTGTACCAGGTGAAAGGTAGACATGTAGACTTACGTAGACCGGATGTTTAAATATTATAGTAAAATTATAATTGTTGTCCTTGCCAGTTATTTTCAATGCTATGTTAAACAAATATTTAAAAGGTGTCAACAATTTTTAATAATGAATATAAATTTTCCAGAAAATTAATTATATAAATATACAGGATGTTACAAATTAGTAAGTCAACCCGTTAACCACATATTCTTTTGACTAAAATAATGGGACTTTTCTTATGTCACTTTTCATTTCGGAGCCCCATTTGCAAAATACTGGGTCTCAAATTAAAAAAATTATTTATAATGATAACTCCGGTGATTGTAAAGATATTTATTTGAAAGTCGGCACACTTTTTATGTAATTTTGGTTTAAAATATCAAAGCGCGAACGAAGGGGAGGGGGGATGCAGTACACATGGACCCCCTATCATAAAATAAAGCTAAGTAAAGTATAAAGATATTGGGTGTGCAAATTACAAAAAAACTGTATAATATTTTGCTATCATGTATCGTGAAATAATATGTTCCTACTAATTTTTAACAAATAAATGTAAAAAATGCATTTTATTTTATTTTTGCCGTAACTCATTCGTTTATAGAGATCTTTTAATGAAATTTGGTTCCTGGGCATAAAACCTGACTGAATGTATGTAAGTGGGGTGAACTTAGATTTTCTATATTTTCACTGTTTTTAAGATTGAAAGTTTTTCGTACCTTAGGAAGCTTAATTTTTGCCGGAAACGGAATTATATTTAATTGTTAATTTCGTTCTAAGTTGGTTTTAAGTAAGTTTTAAATAGCAGATATTTTATATGTATTTATGTATTTACTCTTTTGTCCCTTATTAAATATATCACTGGAATTGTAATTTATTTCTATATTTATTCGTAGGTATATAAGACTAGTACGGTGTAAGATAAAAAGAAATGTTGTAAGTATCTCAAAAAAAAAACAGCAAAATCTAAAGAAAATCACAATTTCTATAAGTGATATAAGATGTCTAAAAACCGACCTTCGTTAAATTACCTTTATAAATAAATGAGTTGCAAGTCAAAATGAGAACTAGAAAAAATTCAACAGTGCAGTTTTTTTGTAATTCGAGAATATGTGGGCAATCTCTAGTATTTATACAGGGGACGTTAAAATAACATGACAAGTTCCTCTAAAAATTTTCCTTAGACGACCCTCCTATGAACGACCCTGAAAATCAATTTTTTTTAATAATTTTTAAAATACTTTGTGTAGGTAAACCAAATAAGCCAAATTGTTCTCATGGGTCAAGTTTTAAATAGTCTTATCTGTTGTCCATCGTATTAAAAAATAATTAAATTACACGCAGTATTATAAGTTATTTAAAAAAATCGATTTTCAGGGGCGTCCTTTAGGGGCCTCCGTAGGGGAGGCCCTCTAGGGAAAATTTTTATTGGAACTTATCGTGTTATTTTAACGTCCCCTGTATAAATCCGAGAGGTTGCTCATATATTATGGGACACACGGTATATGTCTTAATGTATGATATCCCTACAGCTATTTCGTAGTTCTAATCAGAGTTAGTGAGAAATGTAGAAATGTTTTGGCTTTGTCCAGATTAACCACGATAGCAGGTAAACAGTGTTAAAAAAATTACTTACATACTGAATGAATGATTAACATTTATGACACACTTATCCAGTTTCCAGTATTTTAACACATTTTCTTAGTAATATACAATACATACATACATATAAAGTATAGATATAATGAAAGTGCCCTATAATTTTTGTGGAATAAAAGTGCAAATGTGGATGAGACCTAACCTATAAGTATAAGTTACCTCGAGAATATCACTGCTATTTATTTAGGTTATGAGTTACGCTCAGAACACTGACCTAACCTAATCTATAAAGTATAAGTCATCTTAAATGTTATTGGTTTTCATTTACGTTATAGATTATATGTCATTCACACTCAAAACATTGTGGGGATAGATATTCAAATAGCTAAATGGTTCATCAGTCGTTTTAACTAATGACATACTGACGAGTCTTGTGATGCTACTGACAAATCCTTTTTCAATCCAAATGATACATTAATGTAAATAAAACGTATCTTCTCGACATCTTAATATCCGCCAGAACAATGCATACACATTTTTACAATTTCCTATTTATCTTCCTATAGTGACTATTTTTATTTACGAGTCGGCCTTTGTCAAAGGTGGTAACACAATTCCTCCAAAAATGGGGGGAATGGTGACCTTAAACAATTTTTGTTTACCTACTGTTTAATCGCTTCCAAACAACCATTTGGTATAGGAAAAACTATGGAAGTAAATATTTTTAAGTCATTATTTTCAAAAGCTGAAAATAAAGAAACTTGAAGATGAACACAGAAAACTATTCCCTAAAATTTACAATCTTAGCACTTACAAGAAGGCTTAACCTTTTACAGTAAACAGCATTTATTTCTAAAGACGTTATAAAATATATATAATATATTCCAAAAAATTGCTAATGTAGTACACAAACAATAATGTTTATGTATATTCCCATATATACTGCACTTAATTACAATTAAATAACTGCATAAATATGATAAAATCACGCATTTAAATAACCAACGTTTTACTAATCCAGTTCTATTGTTAGTAGTTACCCTTGATCAGTTTGAATTTAATGTATTGAGCAATTATTAGAACTAGTTTATCGCTCAATAGTAACTTTAAAAACGGAATATTTTTATATAGTAACTTTATTTCTTTGCTTATTCAAAGCGTCAATATCTCTTAGCTTGTGACATAATTATCGCTTAATAGTAACTTTAAAAGCGGAATATTTTTATTCAGTAACTTTATTTCTTTGCTTATTCAAAGCATCATTATCTCTTAGCTTGTGACATAAATATAGCTTACCAACGGCGATGTCCAATTTAAATTTTTCTTGAGAGAACACACAAGCGAACAATAAACTTAATACATAATAACGAACACAGAAAAATGTGTATCTCATAGCTAACTATTTCGCCGCTATACGCACAGCGGCATTTCCAATTAGCAACTTTTTTCTTTGAGATCTAAGCAGGTACTGGTTGTCCTGCAGCGTTCCCGCTGCTTTGCTTTCACAAGAACAACAGTCCACAAGAAGTGGATGTTGTGTTATAACAGGGATATACACAAGGTTGAAGTCGATTTACACGGACCGAGGCATTAGCTAATGGGATTACTTGGTTTGATAATTTAATTCTGCTTGAAGAAAGGTATTTTTCCAGTACTATTGGTGTCTGGATGGTTTGCGCCTAATACGAGCAAATCATTGCAAAATGCATTCATTATATTCACATGTTGTGAATGTTGCTCATTACTTTGAATAGTGATGGCGAGGTTTTTATTGCTTTCTAGCCAGTAGTGCAACTACAAAATTTGAGCTCCCTCCTTCCGCGGGCAAAAAGAATTTAATGCCAAATTTCTACGACACTGATTTTTCCTAATTTTACGTTAATTTCTAACATTGTAATTAAAATCACATTTCTGAAAAAAATATTGTAGAAATATTATCAATGATTTAGTTGACGTTTTATTTAAAATTGCAGCGACTGTCAGCAAATTAGTGTGCAATTATCCTCTGCACTTTCTCATCTATGATCCTTTTTACATAATCATCCTCTTTATCATTTATCAATAACTTTTTACTAAGTCATAAAAAAATTTTTGTGTCTGTGACTTTATCAAGAAGTCTATACCTATCTTTAGACTTATCATTCCTAAATCTTTATCTTTCTCCAGCATTCTTTAAATGTCCAACTCGTAGTTATGAGAAATAAAGTGAAGGATATACAAAAAAATGAAATTACTGCCTCCAAATAGTGTAAGATGTTCACTTTGGAAATGCACAATTTACATGAAAGTTCTCTAAGACAATTTCGTCCTAATGGTTTCAGCACTTCATATTAAATATTGATCACCATTCATTGTTCTTCTGATATTATTGAAGATGAAGAAAGACTTCCAGTGGAACTTAAAGTTTTTTAGAAATAAAGATAAAACGGAAAGACTAATCTGCAGCAAAACACATCATTCGGAAGAAGATGGACTAATAATAAAAGATGTGGAAATACATCCAAAACAAGTGGATTTTAATTTTCTTTGCGAATACTATAAACAAAAACAAAGTGTTGAAGTATGTCCTTGACTTTGTCTGTACCTAAGCATTGTTAAGTTAATTGGAGACACTCCACATACCTATACCAAGAGGAGTTCATGCTAGATTTCTCAACATTCGTATCTAATTTAATGTCGATCTTTAACTGTTGTTTATACTATATTTTTAAATATGCAATCAAAGACATCTTTGAAAAAAAAAGAAAAGAAATTATAAAAGCTATTTAAAAAAATAATTACCTAATTAGTAATTTTGATCTAAATGTAACTATAAAAAAAATACTTGAAAAGTATAAGTGATCTTTGCAGTATTTGTCTCCCTTTCAATTCATTTTGTAATATCAAATGTTTCAAATATATTAGATAATTAAAACTAAAATTATATATTTACTGACTGGGACATTGGTGAATAAAATAACTTACCATTATTTTATGAAACCACTTTTCTTCCAATTTACTTTATTGCAATCGTTTCAAGTTTACCCCATCTTCAGACAAAACATGAAAGGTGAATTATTATAAAATTTTTACAAATGTTATATATAGGCCAAATATTGTTTAAATTTTATATATTTTTATCTCTACATAATACTAATAAATTTAATTTTCTAATATATATTCATTTAGCCTCCTATAAAAATAATAACATTAATGTTAATGTCATCTTTAAATTAAATTAAAAATAAATTAAATAAATACCAGGAACCAATATTGAGTAAATTTATAAATAGATACCTAAATAGGTAAATAGGTAATTTATAACGAGGTATCATACACCTTGTATCTATTCAAACGATTAAGAAAATAAATGAAATAACTTGGGAAAACCGGTCGCGTTACATTTTTAAATGAGGATATTGTGTATTTGCTTTGATTTCCTACTTAAGTATACTTATTTTATATTAAATTCATAGGCATAGATGTATACAAAATCATGTAGGTAATTAATTTATATATTTAGAATTTCGTTAATAATTGTAAAACATATGTTATTTAAACCCTCCAGAGAGCCCGGTATTCACCGCAGAAAAAAATCCAATCATCTGCCTCTCATTTTTGGAGGTTCTGGATCCACCCTAAGCAAAAAAAAGCAAAAATCCGTCCTACGCCCATGATTACAGCACGTATTGCAATGGCGTATACAAGAAAATGGGGGAACCTCTCACATTTTGGACGACGTAAGTCTTACCTAGAATCTACTTAAACCTCTCTAAAATTTTAATCCGCTCAGGTACTTCATTTTTTGGAATCTGCAGGCCACTTTGAGAAAAATAAACCCATGGTTTCGGAGGTGTCCAGGTTATTTAATTTAAACCGAAAAAAGTTCCAATATTATATTACGAAATATCACCATCAATAGGTCATAGCACACTGTGTGGTGGTACCAGTATTGTAGCATTTATGGCTGTAAATACATAAAAAAATAATAATTGAAGCATCAAATTAAATCTGAACATCCTGTATATAAAATTCTCATTCCAGGAAACAGGAAATTGTTGCACGTTGTTCTTTTTGATTTAGTAAAATATTGGGATTATTATATTTATCGTACAAAAATTTGGAGCAATGCATGAAAATAATTTTTCTCTGCATATTAGAAGATAATTTTAGCTGAACTAGGAACAATGCATTGATTCATCCTATTGTTCATATTATGTAACAATACAAAACAAGTTAACATAACATTTTAAAGGCCTATTTAGATTTCATTCATTCAAACAGTATTTGTTTCCACAGTTTCAATTTCAACACTGTTGAAAATTGAAAATAAGGACCTTAATATAAGAAAAACATCAGAATACCGAAATCAAATCGATTACAAAATATGTAGATGTCATTTAGATAGACATTTAATCGATACCTACGTACGCTAAGTCATAGAATAAATGGAAAAAGAATGGAATTATTTTGAGTATGCCCTTCATAATTCAAGCCTTTTGGTATAGGTATACTTCTTGTGCAAAGCAAAAAGAAAACAGCACTTCCGTTTATAGTTTAGTATTTTTTTAAATAAAATGTAAATATCTATTCTTGAACACTGGGGAAATTTTAAGACGTCACTGAGGACAGTGAAAGTTTATGGAAGAAATTTTGTGTAAGTGTTTAAGAAGTCATATTAAGGCGTTATGTAACGTATTACTTCTTATAATAATTCAAGGATACAGGCGTATCAAACACCTGAACTTGAGAGTAAAATTCACAATAACGTGGTGAAATTGGCAGTGACGGAACATAGTAGGTAAGTAAAATAGCATTACATTTCAAAATGTTGCGGCAAAATATACCTATTAATACGCTGACATACTTGTATTGGAGGTTCCTCTTTTAATAGATGTTAATAACTTACGATTCTTGTAAACAAAAGTAATTTTATTATTATCACAATCGTGTAGTTGGTGTAGTACAATGAAGCAGATACTAAAGAATTAAAAAAATAGTTTTTTTTTCAAATCATGTAGAGTAAAGATTTGTTTTGCTATGTTCATGTTCGTTAAAATTGATATCTGCACTTGGTATTGATATTTGTTGCTAGAACAACTTTTTAAAAATTAGTATATAACAGTTTGCATTTCTAACAAATAAAAACAATTTATAACACAGGTAGGTACATATCTACTAATTAGTATTAAAATGAGTTTATCTTAAACTTCTTAAAATGTATCTACTTATATTTTCGTGCTAAATACCTATTCGCTATTCAAAAGTTTATTTAAAAAATGTTCTTACATTTTTGATTTTTAAATTTTAGAATTATATTTTTTATCTATGATCTATGCTCTATTTTACGCGCCTCTGAAAAGTTAATAAAGCGCAAGGGAATAGTAAACTATTCAATTTGTATCGAAATATTTTCCTTGCCTAAAATATATAATGCAAAGAAAGTGTGTTTATGCGAATGTGTTGGAGCAACTGTTGGAATTTTAATTCGAATTGAAAAAGTTCTGTGTATTGTGCCAGATTATACGAACTGAAAAACAATTGCTAAAAGTATTAAAACTAAAAACAAAGGAGCAATAACATCATATACATACCTATTTTTGCAAATTGATATTTCTTTTAATTGCAATAGATAATTTCTTATTTAAAAAAACGGTTTCCCCTGATAGTCACCTGTATTTTTAGATTCAAATAAAAGTAAACCGCCATCTACAAAACCACTGGCACTACCTATATGTGTTACTATTAATCTTCGCCCTTTACCTGAAGGTGCCTTGAACCCTGTTGAAAGTCCATCCAAAAATGCTTGTCGAAAACTTTTTACATTTTTATCTTGCCATACTTTTGTTACAGTATATCCCTCGTTGACCCAAGTTTCGTCTAGATAATAAATATTCCTCCCTTCGTCACGGAATTTTCTAATTGATCTTAAGTAGGATCTTCGCCAACAAATAATTTCATCTTTATCGATAAGAACTGACTTCCTGTTCTGCTTTTCCCAGCAAAAATTCAACTCTCGTAAGACGGCCCATAATTTGCTTCTACTGATTTTTGGCAAATCGTTGTCCTCTGAAAGTTCACTTAAAATTTTGTTTAGCGTTGGTATTTCTTTTTTAAAATAAAATGAGTGTACTTTTCTGCGAATGACATTTTTGAAGAAATCATCTATAACGACTTTTGACCTCCCTGTAGATGATTTTGGGGGATTTACAGTATCTTGTTCATTTTTTGTTTCCTTTAAAAGTCTGTAGATAGTCGATTTTCCAATCCCTGTCATTTTGGAACACTTTTCCACGATGTCGTCAACACTGTTGGTAGGATTTTGGTGTTTCAATGCATTAAATACATTTAATATAATAATCTTCTCATTCTGAGACAGCGCACATCTTTTCACGCGTTTAGCAGGTACGTAATCTGATAAGCTCGACATTTTACCCAAACGATATTATATCCACTGACAGTACTGGCACAATAGTCACTAAACACAAGTCGAATTTTATTCTACTACACTAGCACGTCTTCGTATATTCAGCTCTAAGACTGGATTGATCTGTCACAATACACTGGCTCCTGCCCTATGATGTATCCAGTAAAATATACTAATTGTACACCCATTACCTGTTAGCATTAGTGTTACCCGATAATTACTTGAAACGAAATATTACCACGCCCATGGCCGGTTCTTATCTCGGGGTTTTATTACTCTGTTTCATTTCCAAACAGACTATAGTTACATTTGAACGCCACTAAATTTTCCAATTCGTCATGTAAAATTAGAAAACAATCGCTATGCGCATACGAAAAAAATGTCAAAAATCAAAATTTAATAATTTTGCGTGGCAAATACATTAGTGCTAAAATTAGTCCCTCTCCCCCTCCTCTTGCAGTTTCGAATTCTACGGCTGAAAGTAACGTAGGATTTGTCTGAAACATTTTTTTTTCGATTCATTATAGATGGCTCTGTTATCGACGAAATTTAATATGTTTGCAATAAAAAATATTACATTTTCACTGTTGGTAGTTACATATAATCAAAATTAATTTCAAAACAAATTTTATTTCCCAGCTGTTCGAAATTTACAGAATTAAATTAATAACCTTTTTTGGAGAAGAATTTCGAGTATTTATATAACATGGTATTTTTTTATTGCAAAGACATTACAGAATCGTATACATAGGTTCTCAGTAGGAGAAATGGAGAGAAATTGAATTTCATCAATTACAGCGGCATCTATACCATAAAGTTAAAGTCTATGTTTCGTTCTTCGTTTACTAATGTCCCCCGGGGTTTACACAGACGAGCCGGCGAAGCAAGAAGAGCGCCAGAAGAAAGGGCCCTTGCCGGCGGGGCCCAGCCAGGACAAAAGGAGGTCCCGCCGCATTTGCGATCGGGGTAGACGACGGATGGGGCCCACCTACGAAGGCTGTCCAGGCCTACACGAGATGAGGCAGGATAAAAAGGGATAATCCCCCTCGATCCCAAATCATTGAGGCCAATTTCTAGCCATGGAATAATGGCGTTCACAGCTAAGTTCGTTTACATTTCTCTAACTACTTGGCTTAATTGTAGACCTAGAATTATGCAACCAAATAAACATGATTTTAGTATTTTCTTATTTTTCTTATTTAAATCGAACTTTGTTATGTTGATATAATTAAAACTCTAAAATAAAGATATCTAGCTTACCACTAGTTAGCATAGTGTTAGGTGTGTTAGGTCATATTATACTAATTTATTATCTTGATCGAATAGTAGAGTGTATACATTTTAAATATTATTCACATCCGATGCCGGACGATTAGACACAGATTTTATTTTGACGTCACAATTAGGTTATAACCATAGACCAACCTTGACTGGCTTATAGAGCGACTTTGGTGAAAACACTTTGGGGCCTGATTTGGAGCCCAGCGTTCAGTCGTGTCCTAGCATTTGACGTGTACGCATCGCTGTGATTTCGATAATTAGACGTTTTATCATGGACAAGCGTATTGTAAAACATTGTATAAATAGAACTGATCGAGTTGGTGAAGAGAGGCCAAAAGTTTTCTTCTTTAGGAAAGGAAAAAAAAGGAATATATAAAAGGTAAATATGTACGCCATTTTTCGGTTAACGTCACAAGTTTCCAGGGTTAGCTTTATAATTTTGTTCGCCCACATAGTGTAGTGATTAATGTGATATTGTTATTATAAAATAATGAATGAATTACTGTAAAATATTTTTAGTAATTATTTACTTTATGTTTCTTAAATTTTTATGAAATTTTACCAATTCCCGTCATTTCGAGATAGCTGAAAATTAATTAAATATTTTTTTCAATTAAAAAAATCGCAAACAAAACTAATTTCAGATTCAGTATTCGTACAGTCAATTAATTTTTATTAAAGATCGTGGTTGCTTGACGTATAAAAAAAACATAAAACACACCACAGAAATGAGACAACCCCCAAATCCAAAAGCCAAAGGCTTGTGCGGAAGGGGGCTACACTTGAAAAAACGCGGACAAACACCCATCATCCATCGACATTGCCAGTGCCGACACCGGGGATCGGACCCGGACCAGAGTAGGAAGCCTAGCCGAGAAATGCTTGCCACCGCACTCTCGACCGACTGCGCTACCGTGGCGTATCCATCTCGAGATGTCGTAGTAATATGCTCCACCAGGGCTAGGCTCTATCTCTTACTCAAAGGTGGAAACACCCTCAGTTTAAGGAATAAGCGAACGCTTATCAAGATGGTACTTCAACCGCAGCTAACCCACGTCACCACGGCGTGGGGTCGCGCGGCAAAAAGCCACTTAAAGTCATTACAGGCTGTGGAAAACATAGCCCTCCGCACGGCCACCGACGCGCCCTGGTACGTCAGAAACTGTGACATATTACGAGACTTACAATACACAAACGCTACACAGACAATAAGACAAAACGTGGAGAAACGGTTTGATGTAGCCGCTAGACATGACAATCCCCTCCTCAGGCAAGCCGTTGACTACGTAACCGACGTGGCCAACAAACACAAAAGACCTAGACACCAACTTTTTGACCCTGGGTGACCAACCCAACGACATACCCCCGCCCGCTAACCTTTTCTTTTCTGTTTCAGAGACCGCCAGGATCAAGAAACGAAGACAACGACACACACACACCTTCCCATACCCTCCTTACCCCTCCCCTCCCGCGCTAGCCTAAGGGCCACCTTAGCAAAGCGCATCCCAGGCTGCATAGCCGCACTACCCTACCCAACCATACCACA
>NW_019416523.1:65733-82842 GCF_000390285.2 Anoplophora glabripennis | reverse complement strand
ATAAAATTTTTTAATAATGATGAAAGCAGAACACCTAGGCTACAGAAAAATAAAATTGTTTATCATGTATTAAAAAACTTTCTGAATGTGAACATATTTGAAAATTTGCATGAACATCAATTTGATAATTTGCCTAACAATTGTAATCATTTAATAGAACTTGTAAGGGCTGAATGTGAAAAGTATATCAATGTACGAATAAATCATGATGTCAAATTATTTAATTCGGTAAAATCTACGAAATGACAAATATTAAATAAATTAATATTATTTAGAGGATAATAAATATATTTAAATTATTTTGTAGTTTTATTTAATATGACACTAAAATATACTATTTTCTGAATTACAAACTTAAAATTCAATACTTATCATACGATGCAATATAATGTTTAATATGTAATAAAAATATTACTTAATCCGGATCTGTTTAAAGATGCGCGCGATCAGATTGCCTTCCACTCTCCACTTCCCCGGATTTTGCATTCACTGGTACCCGTACATTGGAATTAGATACGGCCAGTCTAGGCTAGGTGGTATGTGGTTATAACCATATAAAATTTAAGTTATAACCTCACTTTTGATTACATTATTTTAGTTTGACTGGGAAAAAATGTCGAAAAGAAAATTGGGAAAATTGATAAACGACAACATAGTACTAATAGTAGGAATTCCTTTAATCATTGGCATTCACTATGGATGGGCTAAATTACAAGATATACCTTATTTAGTAGATCCAGCTCACAAGAAGCAATTACCTATCATAACAGTAAGTAACGTCTATCTATAAAGTTATTTCTCAAATTTATTCCTTTTTCTTCACGTTTAGATATATGAGTCCCTAAAAAATAAAGTGATTGAGAAATTATACCTTGGCGATAGCAATACTAGTGAATCTAAAGAAAAATAGTGGATTGATTAAGCTCTATCAAAAATGTAGGAGTAAACCTGCATACAGCATTTTAAAAATATACTGTATATAAATGTACATAGTCAGCTGTTCAAAATTAAATAATTAAAACTGTCATATAAGTGATATGGTTTCATTTACATTTGTTTATTTCAAATTTAATTAGTCGAAAATCTAAATTTATTGATTTATAAGGCGTTTTTTGGCGTTGCAGTAGCAGTTTAAAAATATCACATTCTTGCTCTTACTTTGAAATAATGATATCATTAATATATGGTATAGTCAGTTGAAAGTTGAAAGATACATATTTAAATCTACTTACCTAGGCATTTGAATTCACTCCTGCTCGATGCATTCACTGCTGTTAGTAAATAGGTATATACTTAAAATATTATCAAAGGATTTGAATACATTAGGCAATCCAACATTGCACGCCCGGTACTGTCAACTAAAACTCCCTCATTCTAAGCATCATGAATTAATATTCGTTTACAATGACCAATGACAACTGTTGCGTCTACGAGCAAGATAACGCTATTGTTGAATAAAATCTTGTGAAAGATTATACCAATCACCAGGCGCTGAAACAGAATGTTGTGTTTTAATGTAATCTTGATCTTACTGTTTAATAATTTTTAATTTTACCAAAATTTAATTGCATGAAGGAAATAAAATTGCTGTTCTAAGCAAAATTACTGATCAAGTGGCTGGTAATCATATTTACATGAAGGCTATGAATTAATCTTAAACTTTATGAGAATGATCTAGAAGATGTAATTATACCTTGGAAAAATGCCTTAAATTCGGAAACTATTATCACAGCATAGATGCTGTGCTAGTATATTATAAAAAATAACACTTGACTAGTCTTTTGGGTACAAGGAACAATTAAATTACTAATACCGTTAACTGAGTAATAGTATTTCTTCACTCAACGCTAATACTGGGTATGTCACAAATAAATGACTTCAAAACTTTTTGCAGAAATTTTTAGCTTTCTCTTTTATTTTGTTTAGTGTTTTTGTTCTACAGGATGGTCCGAATTTTATGCAGGAAACTTCGGAGGCAGATAGACCTCTAAAATAATAGGTATTTACCTTGCAGATACAGAGATACAGGGCGTTGGAGTTGTTAAAAAAAATTATTTTCTGTTTATATCTCGGAAATCTATTAACCGATTTCAATAAAATTTGGTACAGACAATGTATGATAGTGGGCTTTGCATTCCCTAAAATATGAGCTCTGAAGGTTTGACCAGTGGTGTACTGGACAGGGGGTACCCCTTTTTTTAAAAAAAACCTACACCACTGCATTTTTTACAAGTTATTGTAACGGATTCTAATGCACAAAATACATAAAAAAGGTAACTTGAATTTTTTCCTTAAGATTCGCCGTTTTCAAGTTATTGACCAATACGATCCCCTTGTGCAGACATTTCTAACCATAATATTACAATTATACTTATTTATGTTTATGCTTAAAAGTAAATGGAATTTGTAAGCACATCAACAAAATTCTTTACACTTCTTTCCACATCACCTGTCCTGTCCTGGTGCATTTTAGTTTCCCCTGGAGGCCTAATCTACTAGCTTTACAAATAAGAACAACTTAAATTAATGTTACGTATTTACAACAATTGTCCAAGATGCGAACCACCCACATCGGTACATATAATTGAAGTTCATATCATGTGATGGTTTTCTTTTCATTCATTACACCCGTCTTCTATTTGCTGCATTAGTTGTGGTCTTGTATCTATTGGAGTAGAGTAAACTTTACTTTTCAGATAACTCCAAACATAGAGGTCCAGGGGGTTTAGATAAGGGCTATCTGGATGGCCAAGACACTGGACCCTATGCACCATTATGACAGACATTGGCATTCGGTCTTCTACCTATCCATCGCAACATATAATTTTCATTAAGCCATTCCATATTGTATCCATTGTATCCAGCTATTTTGTTGTATTTTTAATTGAACATCCTCCAATAATATAAATAGATGGTTTTCTAGAAAGTTTAGAAATGACTGGAAATTTAGACGAGGTGGTAAGAAGGAAGGTGCTCAAACTTTATTGCTAATTATTCAGAGCCAGTCCACAGAATATTCGTGTTGAAAAGATCTTGTCCGAATTTCATGACGATTTTCTTGTGACCAAATATGCAGATTGTAAAAATTCACTACCCTTCGCCTTTGGTAAATGTAAATTTATTATTATTTTGATTTAAATTGTTCTTATTCGTAAAGTTAAATTAAAATAAAGCAATTAACCGAATATACCTCACAAATAAAATGCTTCCTTAAAAAAGGCGTGTTAAAAAATTATGTGAAGTTCTGTGTATCTAGCTTTTAATCCAAAATTGTTTTTGATCAAGCTTGTGGGTTTAGAGACGTATAATGTAGATTTTATTGAAATTTCAAAATTATATTAGGAACTGATTAGAGAGAAACATATTTAAAAGTTCAAACGTTTATCATCAATCACTTTGAGTGCCTACTATAGTTTTTTATAACTAGCATTGTCTATTTGTTTGTTAATTGTATTCTGATTTTGATGTACATATTTTAATTTGGTCAAATAATAAACCACAAGAAAAGTTTTAATACAATACCTATATCTTTTTAAGCAAGCATTTTGGATTGGGGTGTATGCGATTACTTGCTTTTGTTTGGCCAGAGGGTGCAAACACTTTTACATCTGAGGATGATGCATCCTGTATATTTTGATTTTTAATAAACGTTGCGTGTTTGGGCTCCTTACTAAAATTTAATAAATTTTAAGAATTTTGACACAACTTCCTTTCCCAAACTGAATTAGGTAAGTTAATATTTTGGAAATATATTAGTTTCACATTTTATATTCCATTAAATAAAATTTGATAAATTTTTTGTCCTTACCTTAACTTCACAGGCAAAAGGTGGCTAAGAATAACATTTTTGTTAAAATTTTTTGGGTTCTGGATTATTTAATAAAAAAAGCAATGTCTATTTTTTAGTTTTAATTGAAAATATAAACTTTTGTTTATTCCTCACAAGTGTCTACCAAACAATGAGTTTCGGCAACCTTCTTGTAGTAAGCCGCAGAAGTTTTAGGTGTTCTCATCCTGTTAATGCTGTCGAAGTCTACATGGTAGAGCCCGTATTTTTGTCTGAAAAAAGAAAACAATTAAAACAGTATAAATCATTGAATTAATTTTCATATTTTATTAGCATGAAACCAGTTTACTTTATCAATTGCCTTGATACGCTAAAGAAATATTGTTATTTTTCAAGGAATTTACATATATTTCTGAAAAAAATTGCTTTCATATACTTAAGAAGTATCCAAAAGCAGATATTACATGTTTTCCAAAAACGTTGCCTATTACTTTTAGATGAACTTACGTGTAGCCCAGTACCCATTCGAAGTTGTCCATAAGACTCCATACACTGTAGCCAATTACATTCACTCCATCCTCTATAGCACTTCTTACATTGCTGAGATAATTCTACAATCGATCAGTGTTAATAAAATACTCTTAAATCAAAAACAATTATTTGAAATTTCCAACGACCTCAGAAAGGATAGACAGTGCATTGTCTTGGTTTGTTTTGTCCTGCTGTAAATATTTTGAAAACAGCCTCCTATTGGCTAAAGACATGTGGTAAGGTGCGCGCGCAGTACCTGCTCTATGCTAGATGTTTATTATTGTTTACGACTGTCGGCCGCCATTAATTCTTTGCGTGCTTACTGAGTCTAACGTTGTGTTTACCGTGGATTATTAGTTTCTTTGGCAGAATTTATTGTTTTTTGTGGATAGACAATGGGAAAATATTGTGTTATATCTAGATTTCGCTTTAAAAGTGGAGGCAATAACTCTTTTCACAGGTAGGTAAATTTACCATGGGCGTAACAGATAACAGACGGTAGTTTAAAACAAAATTTGAAATAGAAAATTTTCAGTGCAATAATATTGAAAATATAAAATATTTTTTTTAAAACGTGAATTGTGTGTTACGGTTAAATAAAAAGTAACATGAATTGCAAAGGCAACATTATTTAAAAGGAAATATACCTAGGTAATTTGATTTTAGGATTCCTTCGAATATTGAACGCCGAGACGTTTGGCTCTCTCGCATTTTGAGCTGCATAGGAAAGGAAAATAGTCCTAAAGATAGTGTTGTATGTTCAGATCACTTCACATCAAGTGATTTCTTAATAAGACCTGGTGGCCGAGTTTATCTTAAGGACACAGCAGTTCCTGAATTCCCAAGTTCGTTTAGTCAAAATACAGGACCCCTATTAAAATTGTATAAACAATTTTTTGCACATAATTCGGGATCACTTTGTAGCAATTGCGACCATAACAAATTAGATCCAATAAATATGGTTTTAAGAATTAAAGAACTTAAAAATATGTGTAATAACCCCATTTACTATTTCTCTTTCATTTATCACTTAATTGTTCTATTTGATATGCATATTATTGTATACAAGTATAGTATAGCTACCATACTATATGCAACTGTAATTGTAACTTTGTGATTCCTATTTGAACTGGTAAAAACTTTTATTAATTAGTATTATTTAACATATTGATGTATATTGTTACTAAGAAAATAAAGATTGTTGTAACTAGTATTACTTTTTTTCGGCAGTAAGTGCCATTATGGAGTAAAACAAACATGGTTCTATTTATTTAAAAAAGAAGTCATTGACATTATTTTAAAATCAAATTAGGTGTGAAGTCGGTAAGTATATATAAATTAGACAAATATTAAAATGTATCACTCTTTTTAACACACACGCCACTGGTTAAGAGTTCCCTAGTAAACAAAGAACTATCTTCATCCTTGTTTAATAGCAGGTTGTCTCAAGTTGTGGAAAATCAAAACAATTCCTTTGCAATGCATAGGGAATTACTTGTCTAGTCATTCTGAGGTCTTTGGAAATTTCCATACATTTCCAAAAAACATTTTTAGTTAGTTTGTTAGATTTTAGTGCTTTTCTTTTCACATCAAATAGGCATATTGTTTTAGCTACAATAGACCTTTCATTTCTCTTTATTTCTTTATTTTTTCTTAGTAAAGGAAGTTTAGTAGCATGGGCGACTTTACATTTTATATTTTATGCAACTATATTGGAGTGGATCAATCTAATGTGCCATGCATGAAAATCGACACAGTTTTAGTATTACCAAATAGATATATAACATAAATATATTAAGTACCCTGAAAAAACGAACTCTTGTAACATCATCTATGATGGAACTATTATCAGGAATACCATTTTCTGTAATTATAATTGCTGGATTGTTGTAGGTTTCCTTCAGCCAATTTAGAAGTTTTCTTATACCCCATGGAGTTATCTAATGGACAAAGGAAATTATTTCACTACATCGTTTTATAATAATAATAAATAATATTAACAATATATAGAATATTGGCCATATATATGAATAATTGTTCATTGGATTATATTACTACAGAGACTATGCTGACTATACTAGCCGTGAAATTTTTGTATGTAAAGTTGTCACTATAAACGGGTATTTAATTTTCTTTTAGAGCTTTTATAGTAAGAAAGTTAATTGGTTGATTAAATATTAACCCTGATATCACGTACAAAGATTTATTATTTTATTTTTGTAGTTCATTATTAAAGCAAAAAAAAATACCTTCAAAATAGATATGGAGGATGACTCCCAGTCATCGGGCTGGTAGCTATTAACTCCTAGGTCGTAGTCGTAATTTGGTTCTGCAATTGGAGCTTCCTCCTTGGCTGCTACTAGGTTCGAAGTATACATATTGAGACCCATGTAATCGAAAGTGCCGCTGATGTATGCAATTTCTTCGTCGGTGAATGCTGGAAGACGGGAGTGGTTGAAGCCTTCAGCTAAACTGCGTTCTGCAATGCGAGTCTTCATTATTTCTGGGTAGTCGCTATTATAGATAGGATTTGCATACCATCCATACTAAAAAAATGTTCAGTAAATACTTTTGAATTTTCCTTTATCCATACAGTCTGGTAAGTACATGGCATACTCTTGGGAGTGTAGAGGGGAGTTCAAACTAGTTTATCATAAATTCCTAAATTGCCCCTTAACGGAGATATAGAGCCCCAAAGGGGTATCCAGCGATTTACCTTTTCGGTTCTAATTTTTGAACCGACGTGTATGATTTAATGAAATTTTAATATTTTATGTAGGCCAAAGTACTCTACATTCGTTTCGATAAAATCGGCTGTTTTCGAAAAAATTTAATTTTTGTATAACACGTTTAAAATTAATTTATTTAATTATAAAGTTTATTAGCCTAAGCTATTTAAAGACAATAATAATTGAATAACTAATCACAACTACTAATTCACAACTAATAATTCGTATTAAAATAATAAAATTTGGCATTATTATTACATCTCGTTAATGCTTACATGCATCTAACTTATGGACAAGTACTCGGCAATAGTGTGGAGACAAGAAGAATTTATACATTTCTAAATCACTTAAACGCAAGGCTATTAAAAAAAGCTTTGCTTCTTCTTGTTTACTTCAGCAGATTTTCTTATCCGACGTATGTTTTCTCGTTGTACTGAAAATAATATTCCAAAATTGTCCCAATTTCGTTGCAATGGTGTGTTATTCTTTCAGACAGTTCACACCAGGTTTTCCCTGGTGTGAACTGTCATACACAAACCTCTTTAAATTTTCCCATAAAAAGAAATCCAATGGAGTCATGTCGGGTGACTTCGGTGGCCACAAAATAGCTCACCAAGTATTTGATAAGTGCTGACGAACTAAATTGCTAAAATGAGGCGATGCAGGTCATACATAAACCACATCTGATTTCTAATTTCTAAGAACACATATTTTCTAATGAATCATTTAAGCTTTGTTGCAAGAATTGCAAATATATGGCACCATTTAATGTCTTAAAAAAAGGGTTGAATGAGATGATTCCCATTGTTAACCATGTACCATTGTTGGTGCCTTGTCGCTCTGTACTATAGCATGGGGATTTTCGTCATGTCAGATATGCAAATTATGGCAATTCATTATTCCATCTCGGTGAAACTGGATTCGTCCGGGAACAAAACAATACTAATAAAATTTGGATTTTGCCTAAATCGTTGCCAAAACCAATTTGCTCTTCCAGGATAATCAGCGGGAGACATGGCATGCACCTTTTGGACGTGATAAGGATGTAGCAGTTGTTCTGGTGGGGAGGGGTCTCATGAACGATCCATTTTGTCGCATGAACTTGGACCGACCACTTTCTCAGAATTAGAGGGATTGATTTGACATTTTACCTCTTTCTCGTAAGCTACAATCAATCCATTCAAAAGTTCTTCGATGCGATAAACATCGATTTGGAAATGTGTCAGAACAAATTCCTCTTGCCTCATCACAATTGCCGAGTGCTTGTCCATAAATTAGATGCATGTCAGCATATTCGATATAGGGAGAATGCTCCATTATTTAGTCTTGTGTACTCAATCAATCAGACAATTTTTACAAGTGTTGTCAATAACGACAAAAACGACTATAGTAGGATCATATTCGATGCAAAGTAATAAATCATTGCCTGTCAAGGGAACCAATGAAGTACGCTTTTAAGGGTTTTATAAATTGAATAATTTATACATTATGAAGGGACGAGGGGATCAGTTCAGGTCTGGCACCCCTGTTCCTACAAAAATTCCTTTATTCTCATAAACTATTTATTTTAAATGTAATTTATTATAAATCCAATTTGTTTCCTAAATTCCACATATGTACTACATTTTACCTCTGTACGCGCCACTGTTGTTTACTTGTTTTTTGGAAGCGCTCTCTAATTGACGGCAAAGCTCGCCAGGTTAGTATAACGACGTATAACCGACCAGTTCGTACACTCGATGCACCTGGGCGACTACAGCTACTACCAGAACACAGTGCGTATGCAGCGGTATTTCAGATTTTACATTGAATTTCATTTTAAATTTGAAATGATTTATCTCACGCCTCGTAAAAATGATGACACGATTTTCCTTTGATAAAAGACCGACAACTTTTTGCTCTACTTTGCATCGAATACGATCCTACTATAGGTAGTGTTTTATTGCTGAATTCTGATTTATATTTCAATGACGTGTTCTACAAAAAAACAATTTTTTCGAAAGCACTTAATTTTATTGAAACAAATATGTAGTGTAAAGTACTTTTTTTAAAGAGGAATGGCTGAAGTATTTAAAAATTCAGTTTTCAGCTCTATAAAATGAAGCCTGTCAAAATTTTGGCCCAACGAGTGTGGTGGCAAGTCCGTTCCTGACTTGCTTGACAGTGTAAAACATCTACCGTAGGCATTTTTTTTATAAGCCTTTATGGCCTATATAAAATAAGCCTTTATGGACTATATAAAATATTAAAATTTCTTTAAATTCGCTGGATACTCTTTTGGGGCTCTGTATCTCTGTTAAGGGACGCTTTAGGAAAAAAAAATTTATGACAAACAAGGGTTATTTTGACCTCCCCTATACACTCTGTATCTCCGTTAAGGGGCACTTTGGGAAAAAAAATATGACCAACTAGGGTTATTTTGACCCCTATACATTCCCGAGAGTATGCTATATACTTACCAGACACCCTGTATACGCATATTTCGATCTCGCAGTGGTTTAAAATTTAAAATATACCTACAACAAACATACAAACCAATATTTGTTTAAACATACAAATGTGTAACCATCTAATTGTACTTACCTCGAATTGTAGTGCTGTCTCAGCAGCAACTACATCTTCTTCACTGTCGGAAGCAGGTTCGAACCATCTAGTATCAATAGTGATTGATACTTGTCCTAAAAACAATGATTATTGTTTTGTAATAACAGCATACCTTGACATTACAATTGATTATATCCTCGCGATATATGCGATAGAATTTATTATAGTAAATGTGAAGCATTATAACAAACTCTGTTAGACTGTTAAATATGACACGTTTTAAATTAGTAGTTAAGAAGCATTTGCTTAGGTTTTGCTTTTATACAGTGGAAGATTTTCTGGCGATGCCATATTACGAATAACATCTAATGTCTGTTTTATTTATGTTGTGTGTAAGTTCTTGTTTTTTTTAGTAATTTTATCTTTGTGTTATTTTTTTGTGTATTCTGACTTGCCATAAATGTACTATTGTATATCAAATGGTCAAATAAAGCTATCTATCTATCTATCTATCTATCTATCTATCTATCTATCTATCTATCTATCTATCTATCTATCTATCTATCTATCTATCTATCTATCTATCTNGATGCCTCCACTGAGGACCCATGCCGACCAAACACAACATTCAGATCATATTCCACGACATGGCGCTCGACGTGGGGCTCGAAGTCCTGCTTCGACGTCT
This sequence comes from Anoplophora glabripennis, assembly GCF_000390285.2. Lineage (NCBI taxonomy): Eukaryota > Metazoa > Arthropoda > Insecta > Coleoptera > Cerambycidae > Anoplophora > Anoplophora glabripennis. The sequence goes on along the minus strand of NW_019416523.1, from coordinate 72,563 downwards.
TCGCGGCGAGCCCATGTTGCAAATTCCCCGCACAATTCTCAAACATTAGGCACAAACGGTCATATATCGCGACATGGCGCCCAACGTGGAGCTCGATTAGAACTCCCGAGGTCTCCACCGAGGGCCCATGCCGTTGTTACCGATCCCATCGATCATACTCCTCGACACTGAGCATCCATCGTATCAATGTATGCAAGAATCGGTCACAGGAGAGTCATATATCTGATTATTATATGTATTTGTGCTAAGAACGATCACCGAGGTGGATAAAAAATTAATTGAAGAAATTGTACATAACAAACATCTGATCGATCAAACAAAAATGCAAATATGCAAGGTGGCGCGTGTATAATCTATAAAAATTAAATTACAGCTTCCTGATGATATTAATAATAGAAAAGTTTTATACGAAAAAGTAATCTAATACTAGTAATACTAAAAGAAGGTTAGGTTACATTGTCAAAAAATTTGTGCAGTCAACTGATTTTGTATTTGTATTGTATTCAATTCATTATTCACTTAATTATTAAATATCGTCCATTGACCCGTCATTGTTAAAAATTGAAAGATTCCAGACAAAAGTTTTTATTTTGTAATTCCACGATAGTGACAGTGTAATTTTTATAAAGAAGTAAAAAATAAGAATAGCGTGCCGATTACATTAAAAACGAGATTCTTATTGCTTAGGAACCTCATCTCGTACCGTACATCGCATCCAGCTGTTGCACACCTATCATCTGCAACCAGTTCAACAGATTTTACCCCAGGATTGTGATCAGCGAATGCGTTTTTGCAGATGGTTTTTACGATCAAATAGACTTTCCTGCTTATGTTTGTGTAACAGATGAGGGGACATTTACCCTTGATGAAGTGAATTTCCATAATATGCACATAGGGGTCGATGAAAATCCTCACGCGATTAGAGAGACTCATTTTCAACATCAGTTCTCGGTAAATGTTTGGCCTGGCATAATAGGCGATGTACTTGTGGGTTCATATTTCTTTGAAGGACGACTAAATAGACCAACATATGTTGACTTTTTGGAGAATCGGTTGCCTGAATTATTGGACGATGAGGTATTACAAGTTCGGGCAGGCATGTTTTATCTTCAACATGAGGCTTCTCCACACAGTACTCGAAAAGTAACGACACTTTTGAATGAAATATTTCGTCAGCGATGGATTGGACGCTTTGGTCCTGTTCCGTGACCACCTTTGGAGTCACTTGAAGTCATTGGTTTACAATACTACAATTGCTACGATGGAAGAATTGCGAAACCGTATACTTGAAGCTGCTGACACAGTTAGGGGAATACCTGGTATTTGGGAAAATATTCGCCAAAATTGGGTGCGTCGGTGCCATGCCTGTATCTGCGCTAATGGGGATCAATTTCAACATTTTCTCTAGAAATGGTAAGTTTTATTTCATTTTGTTCCATATTTTAATGGAGTTTGTTTAGTGCACGCAGTTGGCAACTATAGATGCTTACGGATGTGGTTTTGTTCGCGAACTCTTGCAGTAACAACAATGCATTTAAGATAGTAATTACTATTAATTATTATAATAAGAAAATGTCAGTCATTTTTTAAATATCTGTTTTTCTTAGTTTGTATTTTTGCATTGAAAAATTCCCCAAAAATTGAGTATCTTTCTATCAACGATTATTAGTTTTCGTGGCTGGTCTACAGCCTACAGCACGTAACTCATCGTAGAGCACACGAACAGGACCGTTCCAGAGAAAATATTAAGGCTTTTCTATTATAAATATCGTTAAGAAGCTGTAGTTTAATTTTTATAGATTATACACGCCACACCCTGTATTGCGACATTATCATACATTTTGTATTACCTAATTAATTGTACACATCGTCTCTAATTCATCTCTAACAATTTCAATTCTTACCTTAAGCAAATAGATAACTTTTTTAATGTAGAAATTTTTTCTGTCAAACGATATGAAATTTTATTGATAATCTAGTGAAATGTATGTTTTGTCATAGGAAAATACCGGAAGAACTTCGTTTTATCTTCAGTAAATTCGTCATATAGAGTAAAAAGTTCACACAGTTCTTTTTAAATATCAAGTACCTTTTCTTATTTTACATTTTTTCCTCACACAGACATTGCAATGCAGTTAAATTGAGTTTAGAGAAATGTTTAAATGTCTCCAATGTTTACTTCTGGATACGATACGCATTAGAATCCAGTGTAAATACTCTTCAAAATTCGTTAACGAGTGTGAACTGTGAGCATACTGTGTCCTGAGAGCTTAACTTGTACATATCGACCTTTTTATAGCTTCATTAAGCTTTTGCATAAAAGAGCGTGGCAGTTGAATAAAATTGCTTCAGATATGTTTCTATAATATACAGGGATGGCCAGAAGTATGGAATAAAATTCATATCTTATATCTTTTGAATGAGTTATTTTTTTTAAAACGTCGAAACACGTTAACTGATTTTGATTTTTTCCCATCTTTCGGTTATATAATAATTAATTTTTCTTCAACCCCCTACCCCTACTTTTTTTTCAAATGGAAACATAAGGCATGAGGGGGCTTGTTGAAAAGCTTANGCGTTTGGTTAGAAGTCATCTATTTTGTTATACAGAAAAATCCCAAATATTATGTAGAATAAGAATCCGAGTTTGCTTATTCCAAAAAACCATTGCTAAATTCAGGGGAACAACAAACATATAAGAGGAACGAAAAATGACCCGTTTTTCAACATATTTTTTCCTGTAACATTGAAAGTAAGCCCTAAATAAAAAAGTCATTCTTTATTTTTTGTTTATTTGACGATTTTCTATAAAGTTACGACAACTGCGATTCAAGAAAGTTGAATTTTGCCTTAACAATGGGCGAAAAATGGTAGAAAATTATATATGTATATTTGTAGCAATTTTTAAAATAAGTGATTATTTATAAATATTGTGAAACTTTGTGAACAAATAGTAAAACATATGTCAATTCTACCCTAAAAATTTTGCAACTATTGATCACGTGGTTTTGGATTGACATGATTGTTAATTAAGAAAATTTCAAAAAGTTTATCGCGTACCGTGGGTTTAAATAATTAAGGTTTAGAAAGCCCACACAATTTTTTAAAGATACTTGTTATAATGATCAATACATATTTTTACACTTCTATAACCGTTTAGAATTTTTTTTAAATTTTTCATTATTTTACTCTATAAACAATTATTTATTGCCCGGGGAATTTTACAGTCGACAAAATCTTGCACTCATAAAAACTACGTTATAACCCCTTGCTTTTTAGCCAAATACGACCATTCTACTGTATAGATTCTGAGATATAGAAGCGTAAAATTAATAATAATTTATAGCTTACGTAATCGTGAAGTCGAAACAAGAAAATATGTTTTTATAGCTAACTAGAAGTACTTTCAATATCCGTATAGTGCATTTTCGGCAGATAAAAGTTTAATGAAAGAAAAATCAAGAAAAGTACCGTGGTCACTGGATGTTCTCATCCAATGATATACGAATCACTTCACTATTTTTATATGTCGTCCATGACAGTTTTTACAATAATCAATAATATTCTAGACAGGGGTCTGTTTTGTATTATAGAATAAGATCCGTTAGACCTGGAATAAAATTAAGCAATAAATTTACGTGCCAATTTATTAACAAAGTTTGTATAAGCAAAAAATGATCCATTAACAATATTTTTGTAAATATCGCGGCTGCTCTCATTGTGTTATCCCCACTCCCACTCTGCCGAGAAATTCCAGTGACCACGGTACCTTTCTTGATTTTTCTTTCATTAAGCTTTTGTCTGCCCAAAATGCACTAAACGGATATTAAATGTACTTAGCTATAAAAACATTTTTTTTTCTTGCCTTCACGATTACTTAAGCTAAAAATTATTATTAACTTCTACACAGTAGAATGCTGTCGTATTTAGCTAAAAAGCAAGAGGTTGCGACGTCGTTTTTATGCGTGCAAGATTTTATCGATTGTATAGAAAATTCCCTGAGCAATAAATAATTATTTATAGACTAAAATGTTGAAAAATTAAAAAAAAAATGTAAATGGTTATAAAGGTGTAAAATAGGTATTTTTAGTATTGATCATTGTTTATTATGACAACAATCTCTGAAATCCACGCGATCAATCGTTGCAAAATTTTTAGGGTAGAATTGACATATGTTTTACTACTTGTTCACAAAGTTTTATAAATATTTATAAATTTCACTTATTTTAAAAATTGCTCCAAATATACCTACATATAATTTACTACTATTTTTCGCCCATTGTTAATGCAAAATTCATCTTTTTTGAGTCGCAGTTGTTGTAACTTTATAGAAAATCGTCAAATAAAGAATGGCTTTTTTTATTTAGGGCTTACTTTTGATATTACAGGGGAAAATATGTCGAAAACGGGTAATTTTTCGTTGTTTGTTGTTCCCCTGAATTTAGCAATGGTTTTTTGGAATCAGATTCTTATTCTACATAATATTTGGAATTCTATACAACAAAATATATGACTTCAAATACAAACGCCTCGAATGCTGTACCGCCTGGATTATTATCTCCATTCCAAGAAATGTTTCAGTCGCAAAATGTTGGAAGATTTCTATATTTTAAATCTTCCTGATATCATCTAATCTCTCTTTAATTTAATTAATACAGTACCTTGTTGTGTAGCACGAAATTCTTGGTCATAGATATGCCAAGCCCTAGCGTGTGCCTGGAGTATGTGGTGGGCACACACATAGTCTGCTAATCCTGTCAAATTGATTCCTGGTGCATTATATCCCTGTCCATAACCTCCTATGCAAATTTGCTTGGGTTCGTTAAACGTCAGCCAGTATTTCACGTCGTCTCCAAAGAGTTCGAAGCAAAGCCTCGCGTATTCGGCGAAGGTTTCTATTAAGAACTCGCTTGGCCAACCCCCCATGTCCTGCAAGGGTTGTGGCAAGTCCGAGTGGAATATGGTGATCAGGGGTTCGATGCCGTTATTTTTCAGTTCTTTGATTAGGTTCTTGTAGTATGTCACCCCGGGAAGGTTAACTTTGTTTACGTATCCTAGAAATCACAAAATAGATTTTTAGTGTATTTTAATATGAACAGTCATTAATGGAATAACATTTAATATATGAATGCTAATATTATTAAACAATTTAATATTATTATTAAACACTTGAATTTTTATAAATAATATCATGATCTAAATACTAATGAATAGTAAAGCGGAGAAAACCTAGAAACTAAAAGAATGTGCTATTAGCAAAATGCGAATTTAGATGATAACTTTTTGTCCAGTATTATCTCCATAGCATACTTTTATAACCGTATCTCCCCGACTATTAGAGATATATTCGTTAGTTTCTAAATCATGCAAATGATAGATGTTTTTATTTATTTTTTTATAGATATATGATGAAAAAAATGTAATTACTAAAGTATAAAAATACCTGTAGGGAGTATTCTTGACCAGGATAGTGAGAATCGATAAAAATCAACGCCTAATTCTTTCAATATAGCCACGTCTTCTTTGTACCTGTGATAGGAATCACAAGCTACATCAGCAGTGGCATTATTAGCAATTAATTCAGGATGAGAGTGGGTATAGCGATCCCAAATATTTTCACCTTTGCCATCTTCATCCCATGCACCTAGAATAACGGATTTAATTTCCTATCTAGAGAAATACTTGAATATATTGCTGGGATGATCGTTCTCTATTTTCATATAAAAAATAGACAATCATATTTTTTAATATTTTGCTTTACTTTATACAAATATTGTAAAATGACAAAGAATGTAATTGACATTTATGCTCATTGCCAATATACTTTCAATAAAACTTACTTTACAAATTCGATAATAACAGGTACATTACCTGATTTTATTGGTTATTTTTGACTCCTAAAGCCGATTTGCACTATAGTTCAAATCATGTAACGCTAACGCCCCACTGATGGTACGAATAATTATATTATTTGGGCTCACGCTACAATTTGGCGCGGTCCTGGTGATACACTTGTTTTGCCACAATATTATGAATAAACCCTGATGTCGTATTCCACCCTTCGAGCGAGCTTTAGGATTTCAGAACACCCCGTATATTCATAGAAGTCATAATCTTGTACCTACGGATATGCCGGAGACCGCTGAATTGAAAAGGGGGCGAAACAATCATATTCACCTACCTTTCCAATTCAAACCAAAAACCCGCCACGGTTGCGAAATCAATCGCCGTCGGCCGGGCAGAATGAAAAAGCCTCCATGAGAGTCTTCAGACATCGATCCTCACGGCGATAGCGCTCCCAGAGCGTAAAAGACCAATTTCACCGACCTTTCCAGTGTCACCCGCATCGCGACCGATCTCGCCTGGGTCTGCCATCCCGGCGCGCAGTGACCACTGCCGCTGCTCTCGCAACCTGCAGTCGAACCCCGGGACGCTTCACGATGACATTTGGAAATGGCCATTAGAAATTTCACCACCCTTTTGAATTGGTCAAGGACGCTATCGCCAATAACTCCAAAAGTTATTGAGCGATCGGTGTCAAAATTTAATGCAGCACTCCTCAAGTCGCTAGCATTATCTTACTAAATTTTCGTCCGAATCGGATGAGCCAAAACGCCGTTATACGGGGAAACGCGGATTTCACGTTTTCCGCGTTTTCAGCCGTTCCGCTCATTCGATCTCGGCCGAACCCTCCAACCACACTAGAGTATCGCTAGGTGGTTGTCATATCCAAATTCGAACCGAATCGCCCGACTACTAACGGCCAGCTAAGCCATAATAGGTTTTCACGCCTTTAGAGCTGCCGCCGAAAGTATCCGCGCGATCTCGGT